>NC_143129.1:180851207-181153004 GCF_059928025.1 Delphinapterus leucas | reverse complement strand
ACTTGCTATAGGCTGCCGTTTCTCCTCATTCTTTTCTGTGTGTCCTCTCCTTTCTAGACCACCTACTTTGCTGTCTGTGCTTCAGCTTCTTTAATTTTTCATTGCATGGATTGCCTGCAGTTCTTTCCACTTCTCCACTCTGTACAGCAGCCATGGAAACCTGGGGCCGTCTGCCTTTGTGACAGATTTGGGTATTGAAAAATAGGGCGAATGATTCAGATTGCAAATGTTGCTCTTCAGAAGTTATATACTTTCCTCCCTTTAAGTCGGTTTCAACTGATAAGGAATGTGTCTCATGTTTTTTCCCCCTTATGCTCATTTTCTCCCCAAGTGTGGATATAGGGTTGTTTCTGGGCTCTCTGGGATTATTAACTTCTCCTTTTGGTAAGTCTTAAGGTAAGTGGAGCCCCATGTGAATAGATGTTCTTGCAAAAGTCTGAAAAATAAGTTGGGTGCATTTGCTCAGAATCTGCCAAAATGCTAGCTTTGAATACTTCTTTAGATGCCAGTGCACAAGTCTTAATCATTCAAAGGGGAAAATAATTAAGTTTCTTGTATTAGTGTGTCTTTGGAGGAAAAGACTTGCTCTCCTTTCTTCTGGGTTCTCTTACCAGTTAATGGTTGCTGGGTGGTTGTTGTCTGTACTCCCTGTTCTTGAGAGTACATTTCAGACAGATTTAAGTGACCCAGAAATTGACTTGTGTTGCACAAATGAACAACTTTATAAAATGGCTGTTTCCCCAGCACTTTGAAGATGGGGACCCTGCCTGCCTTTGTTTTTATTCCCAGTGGCCAGCACAGTGCCTTAGGCGCAGGGGAGGGATCAGTATGTACTGGGTTGGCCAAAAAGTGCATTTGGGTTTTTCCATAAAAACCCGAATGCACTTTTTGGCCAACCCAGTATGTGTAAAGGGTTGATTTCCATAGCTGGGAGAGAGAGAGAGAGATCTAGCTGCACCCTTGTGACTAATCCTTCAGTCCGCCTTGGAGTCATCTTGTGCTTTTGTATTTAAGTAATTATAGAAACTGGGTCTGAAAAGGACCTTCAGCGGTGGTCCTGTTCATGCCTTTGCTCTCTGACTGGTTATTACACCTGTGAGGGAGGGTGCAGAGGAGAACCTGCAGAGGGGGTCTCTCCAGAGGAGAGAGTATAAATTCCTCTTGATGACCAACTTTACAGGGGCTCTCTGACCTGGTATGGAATACACACATTTTGGGGGAGGGGGAGGGCGGTGGGTAAGGAGAGCTTGTTAAAAATTGCAAATTTCTGTTTCAGACCCAGGAGCCTGCATTTCATCCTAGGTGATTCAGATGTTAATGGTCCTCTGGTGGAATAGTAGCCTAAACTAGGGATCTGTAAACCGGCCAACTGGCCAGATCCCTCTGTTAGCTGAGAATGGCTTTTCCATTTTTAAAGGCTTGTAAAGAAACAAAACAAAAGGAGAATATACAGTAGACACGATAAGTCCTGAGATATTTACTATCTGGCTCATTAGAGTTAGATCCCTGCCTAAATCCTTCATCTGCTGGTAAGCTTCAGCTGTTATTTACATGTCAGTGGGCTGGTCAGGAAATTAGTACAGAGAATGCACATTGTATAGCCGGGGTCTAGATGTGAAACTCTCCCTTTATCCTTCATTGATTTGCACACTACAGGCAGCTGCTGCATTTGTTGGATGAACATGTGATGGTATTTTTATTTTTTAGGTGCTGTTGAATTAGAAAACTTGCCTTTAAAGAAAGATGCCTTGAAAGAACTGGAATTACCATTTGAAGTCAAAGCTGGTATGTGGAACAAGGGAATGGGAGGCAGTTCTGAGTCTTTTATCGATTGGGACGTGAAAACTGAGAGCCCTTGAGTTTGGCTCTGTTGGACCAGGAAGAGGCAGGGTAGGAAGGATAGAGTTTAGATCACTCTTCAAGTGTGGTCTCTAGGCCACTAGTATCAGGATGATCTTGGGGGTGGTGGTGGGGAGGTCAGGTGGCCCCCAGACTTACTGAATCAGAGTCTCTGAGGGAGTGTTGTTGAACCTGCATCTTTAATAAGCACCCCAGGTGATTCTTATGTTTACTAAAGTCTGAGAACTTCCATCCTAGATACAGGGGGTTCTTATTTTCAGAGCATTCATATTACTAAGAGACAGTTTATTGAATGAAAGGTGGGCTCTGGAACTGTATGCTTGGGTTTCTATTCCATGTCTGCCATTTTCTGGCTGTGTGACCTTGGGGAGGTTTCCTAACCACTCTGTGTGTGCATCCTCATCTTAGGATGGGATAATACTAGTACCTATAGCATAGGTTTGTTGAGAGGAATACCTGAGTTAATGCATTAAAATGACTAGGACAGTGCCCGGCACACTCAGTCGATGTTTGCAGTTATTATCGGAGTCTTGCAGTTACTAGATTTGGTAAGGAAACAAGAATTATCACAGAATAAAAATATTCTGTATTAAGTGACCACTTATAAAATTAGTCCCTCTTTAGACACTGCTCGTCATTGAACAAGCCTGTTGATATCAGTCAGTCTTTCCCTTATTTTGAGGGTACTTATGTTACAATAAAGTGCAAGTACAATGCAAATCAGTTGCTAGGTGAAATAAAATAGAAATCTTGCAAGAGATTTAGGCTTTCTTGAAGTCAATTCAGGTCATAGGTGAACTGCCAGAATCACAAGCAAAGGCATTGACAAGTTAGAATCTGAAAGAAACTCTCAAGAATGATGAAACAGCGGATACTTCCAAGAGAGTTCTTATTTGACTATCAAAGGATTAAGAGAGGCTCGTAGGGAAAATTGATGTTTTCTAATATTTTGGCAAAAGTGACCCTTTTTATGCTTGTTCTGCAAAAATAAAATGTAACAGAAGTTATATTTTGCTGTCATATAAGTGTCCTCCCAATTAATTTAGGTTAGAATTGCAACTGTACACTAATTATTGTTAAAATTCTTTGTTGTGAAAATTGGTGTATGGTTTCAGTTATAATATAAATTTTATTAAATGTAAAAAACTTACTTTCATTTTTCTAAAGTCAAAATTAAAATATTTTTTCATTGTTGTAAGATTTCTTCATCTGTTACTGGATTACACAGTTGATCATTTGGTGTTAATGATACTCTGTTATCTTAAATATAACACATCGATCCTGCTCGAATTCTAGATCTTAGACAGTAATGATAACAGTCTGATAACATGTGTTGCTTTCAGAGGTAGATTGTTAGTTGGGCTGTGTGGATCTTTGAGAAATGGTAGAACTTGGGAAATAAGTGTCACAATTCTACCAGGCCATTTATAGCTTTCCCATCAGCCCGAGTTCTCATGAAGAATCAGAATTCTTTCTCGATAGAGTACCACTGCAACGCGACCTACGTTTCGGTTGCTGTGTTCAAGATTGGGCATATTGCTGAGTCTGATAACTCCCAATAAGTACCTATCAACCAGCTAATTAATAATGAACAAGAGATGAGTGTGTGCCCACGGGCTAGTACAGGTGCCATGGGAAGAAAAGACACCCCAGGGAAGTTTACGATGTAGTCCTGTTGGGGAAGAGGTATTTTCCAGAGGGAGATGTTGCATTAGATGTGAAAAAGTTACACTGACCTTTTTCCATCTTCTGCTTTATTATGCCCCGTTCTTACAGATCTCAGCCCACTAATGTTTGTTTCACATGTACGAAAACTTGCTGCTTGTTTTCTTAAATTAAAAAGTAAATGGTAATAATACTCCTTAAAGAAAACTAGAATATAGAAAAATAGAATTTAAAAATGTGTGCAGACAGTTAACAAGACTTTCCTTTTCGCAGGCTTAATTGGGAAGGTAACCCTTCAGATTCCCTTCTATCGCCCCCATGTGGACCCTTGGGTGATCTCCATCTCCAGCCTTCACTTAATTGGAGCCCCTGAAAAAATACAGGATTTCAATGATGAAAAGGAGAAGCTGTTGGAAAGGGAACACAAGAAAGCTCTCCTTCAAGCCCTGGAGGAAAAGTGGAAGGCAAGGCAGAAATCCTTTTGGCCATGAGAGCGATGGTGGTGAGACTTGAAATGAGCAAAGCACTAGATTCTGCTAACACCGACTCTTTCCTTTGTAGAACGAACGCCAGCAGAAAGGGGAGTCCTACTGGTATTCGGTTACTGCCTCTGTAGTTACGAGAATTGTGGAGAATATTGAAGTAAGTCCTAATGGCTTTTATAAAGTATGAACACAGAAGGGATTGCTCAGGCTTAAGTGCATTTCACGTCCGTGGTTGCTGTTTCCCGTGGGTTTAACTGATAACAGGGTGTCTGCGGAGAGCGCTGATTGCTCACGTGTGCCTTTTCATAGGCGGTGCCAGAGGGAAAACCTGAAAAGCGAGTCCACCTCTGGGCAGACACAGGTTTTTCTTGCTTCAGTTAGTGTGAGTAGGAGTTTTCATTTCATTGACATTTCACTTCATTTTCTTTATGAATATTGGAACCCTACTTGCTGAAGGATTTACCTCCCAAGAAGCCAGGTCACCTGAGTCTTCATGACTAAATCACTTAATCTCTTAGTCTCAGTTTCTTCATCTGTACAATGAGGGGGGTTGGATGTGGTTTCCAGTTGATTCCGTAGTGCACTGTGAACAGCCCAGTAAGATACTTGTTCTCACTGATGTGTCTGGAGGCAGTTTGTTGAGTTTCAGTGCTAGGGCTGTTGGCCCTCTTTTCTGTTTTAATTATTGTTTTGTTTGTCCTCAAAAACTAGAGCAGGGTTCACACTAATTTTCAGTGTGTCGTAAGTGTTAGCCCATGCTTCTTATCTCCAGGGTTTTCTTGCAGTACCAAAGTGACACAGGCCACGTGTTTTTAAGGTGTCCCACTTCCCCCCAAAATACAGCCTGAGGTTGCTGGATTCATAACTTTGATAACATTGGGGGAAAATATCAGTACGTTTGAGGTGACTGCTTTGAAATCTTTTCCAGGCAGTTATTTATTTATTTTAGCTGTCATTGATTTTTAAAAAAAATTCCTCATTATTTTTATTTTATTTTTTAATAATAGCTTTATTGAGATTTAGTTCACATACTGTAAAGTTCACACTTTTAAAGTGTACAATCTAGTGTTTTTGGTATATTTACAAAGTTGGGCATCGATCACCACTGTCTAATTCCAGAACATTTTCATCATACCCAACTAGTAGCCACTTCCAATTCCCCTCTCCCTCCAGCCCCCTACAACCACTAACCTACTTTGTGGATTTGCCTAGTGGACATTTCACATTAGTGGGGCTGTACTGGCCTTTTAGCATAATGCTTTCAAGGTTCATCCACGTTGTGGCATGTATCAGGATTTTATTCTTTTTATGACTGAATAATATATTCCATTGGATGGATTGCCAAAGATAAACAAAGCTGGAGTGAAGTTAAAATGGTGAAAACAGACTTTATTCAGTGACTTCTGACAGTAGGGGAAGGAGCAGAGCTCCATTCCAGTTTGTACAGAGGTGACCAGGCCTTTTAAAGGGAGAATGGGGGCGGGGTGGGGGTGGGGAGAGGGCTCAGATGAAAAATTACAAAGGGTTGGTCAGTGTAGATATGATTAGGCCAGCTGTGTCTGCTAGCTGGGCTTCTGTGCTCCCAGAGAGAGGGGAGACAGAGGCTCCGTCCTTCCTGATGATTCCATTTCCAGGGAGTGGCATTTAGGTCCTTGAGTTGTAGGAGACACATCACATAGGGACAGAGAAAGGGTTTGCAGTTGGAAGCCCTTTTTGGTAAATGCTCTAAGAAGGGGGTCGGGTGTGCTCTTGTCAGGCCTCGGCTAGAACACACAGCCCTGAGCTTTTCTAGATGGGAACTCAGGAAGGGGATGGAATGTCCTGGGGACTCAGCCTTAGGCTGCTAGAAGCCTATGTTAAAATTTGGTTGGGTCTCTTAGGGTAGGCGTTTGAATGGAGTGCTCATACCTAGAGTTTTTGCAGTTCTCATGGTAGACCACATTTTGTTTATCCGTTTGTCAGTTGATGGACATTTGGGTTGTTTCCACTTTTTGGCTATAAGGAATACTGCTGCTATAAACAGTCATGTGTATGGTTTTGTGTGAACGTATGTTTTCAGTTCTCTTGAGTATATGCCTAAGAGTGGAATTGTTGAGTCTTATGGTAACTATATGTTAAATTTTTTGAGGAACTATTTTACAGTTTCACCAGTAATGTGTGAACATTTCAATTTTTCCACATCCTGATCAGGATTTGTTACTGTCTGTCTTTTAATAACGGCCGTATTAGTGGGTGTGAAGTGAAATCTCAGTGCAGTTTTGATTTGCGTTTCCTTAATGGTTAATGTTGTTGAGCATCTTTTCATGTGCTTATTGGCCATTTGTATATCTTTTGGAGAAATGTCTGTCCAAATCCCATTTCCATTAAAAAAAAGGTATTTATTTATTTTTAACTATTGAGTTGTAAGAGTTCTTTACATATCCTGGATTTTAGTCCCTTATCATCAGATATATGATTTGCAAATATTTTCTCATATTCTATGGGTTGTCTTTTCACTTTCTGTTATTATTTTTTAATTCATTGAAGCAGAGTGCTTTTTCTGTAGCCCCACTATAGGGGCAAGGGGTAACAAATAAGGTCAAAATGGAAATGCCCTGCTGGTGTTCCTGTGTCCAGGTTTGAGGACACAGAGGCAAGATTAAGATATCATTAGAGAGGGAGGGACAGTTATCTAGATACAATGGTACTACTTTATTTCAGTGTTTAAGGTGTTTTCTGAAACGATTTGATGAAAGTATTGTAACTCTCTTCTTGAGAAGGCACTGATCACAAGGAAGTGTCATTCATGTCCAGTTTGTGATTATAAATCTCTGAGGAACTTAGATTATCGTGTGTGTGTGTGACATAAGCTATGCGTTTTTGTAAAATGCCTGCTGTGGTTTACTTAAGTAGACTCCTGCCTGTGGTATTCTACCTGCAGCAGTTGTCTAAATGTGTTTTTTTTTCCCACTGCAGTTAAAAATTCAAGATGTCCATTTGCGCTTTGAAGATGGTATTACCAGTCCTTCCCATCCTTTTGCGTTTGGCGTCTGCATTAAGAATGTGTCCATGCAGAATGCTGTGAACGAGCCTGTGAGTATGAAATAACGACTGCAAACTGGGAAGAAAGAGCTCGGTCTGGAGCATTTAGGGCTCTGCCTTGTGTCCTTTTGTGTTAGCTAAATGAGACCACGATCTTCTTCTCCATGTTCTTTGGAGGGTGTGGATGGATGTCTCTTGTCTCCTTTGCTGAAATAGGGAAACAGTTAATTTCTTCTGACCTGTTCTTATTTAATTCATCCATTAAACGTTGGCACATTTTGTACACGAAGAAACTGAGGTGCAGAAAGGATCTTATCTTTGATTTTCTTCTTACATTACATGCACTCTCGGGGTATGCTCATTCTGTTTTATAGTTTTGGCAGCCACCTGGGAATATTTGCCGATGGCGCCCGCATCTCGAAGGGCCATTCTCCACCCCCCTTCTGACCTTCAGATTCAAGGTCTCTAACTACCTATGGGACGCCTCTGTGGTATTTAGGCTCGTTATAATCAAAATGATCCCATTATATTCCACCTGCCCATTTCACTCCCTGAAACCAGCTGTTTTCCTTCATTCTCTAACATGTTACCGAATGTTACAAACACACGTATGAAAACTGACATCGTTAGAGCCCTTTTATGTGCCAGGCACTGCTCTTAGTGCTTCACATGACTTATCTCATTGAATTCCCAGTAACCTCCACTATTGTTATCCTTGCACTACAGCCGAGGACGCTGAGGAGCAGGATGAGTGAGTGGTGGGCTTGGGTCTGGAGCCCAGGTGCACCGGCTGTAGATCAGGGGTTGGCAAACTGTGGCCTGGGGGCCAAATCTGCCCCGCCTATTTTTGTAAATTAACATTTAGTGCATCACTGCCACGCCTGTTCATTTACATGTTGTTAAGGCTGCTTTTGTGCTGCCTTGGCAGAGCTGAGTAGCTGCAGCAGAGAACGAATGGCCCCCAAAGCCTAAATGTTTGCTCTCTGGCCCTTTACAGAACAGGTTTGCCAGCCCTGCTTCAGAGCACGTGTTCTTACCCATGACGCTAGTCCCTAGAAGCCTGTGCTCATCCCTTCACTTCTTATTCCTCAGTTTCCATATGCATTTGGTCACAGTGTCCTGCCAGTTTTTCCCGCAAAATGTGTCAAATGTGGCTCTTACACTTATCCTCACCGCGACTGTCTTGAGTTCAGGATCCTGCCAGCTTCTGCCTTGCTCAGTAAAGTCCTGACTTCTGTGACCTCCTTGCTTCCATCCTAGGCTCTTGATTCGTTCTGTGCCAATGCTTCTCAACCTTTCCCACGTCACGGCACACAGAGAAGGATCATGGTATTTGTACGGGACACTGGGGCAAATGGATGTGGCTGCTTGGGGCTGGAGGTGCTTAGCTCAGAGTAACCGAATACAGTGGACCCTTGAACAACATGGGTTTGAACTGTGCAGGTCCACTTAGATGCAGATTTCTTTCACTAAATACATACCACAGTATTACATGATCCTTGGATGTAGTACCTCGAATACGGAGGGCTGACTATAAAGTTATACGTGGATTTTCCACTTCGCGGAGGGTCGGCGCCCCTAACTCCCATGTTGTTCAAGGGTCGTTGTATTCCTAAAATGTAACTCGATCGTATAAACTTGCTCATTATCTTGACACACCCATGACTCCGTCGGGGGAAGCTCCACTTTGCACTGTTGCTAGAGTTCTGTTTCTAAAACCCATACCGGGTCCTGGTGTGCATGCCTGCATCAGAACCCTCAGTGGCTCCAAGTCCCTTCAAGTATGATATCTAGACTCCTTAATATGACAGACTTCTTATTGTATTTGTTTCCTAGGGCTATGATAATAAATCACCACAAACTAGATGGCTTAAAACAACAGAGATTTATTTTCCTTAGTTCTGGAGGCCTGAGTCCAAAATCAAGGTGTTGGTAAGGTTGGTTCGCCCCGGAGGCTCTGAGGGAGACTGTCCCATGCCTCTCTCCTTGCTTCTCGCGGATGCCTTGGTGTTCCTTGGCTTGTGGATACATCACTCCAGTCTCCGCCTCCATCTTCATATGGCCTTCTTCCCCATGTGTCTGTTTTCTCTTCTTATAAGGACACCAGTGATTAGATTAGGGCCCACCCCAATCCAGTATGACCTCATTTTAATTTGGTTACATCTGCAAAGACCCTATTTCCAAGTAAGGTCTCATTCACAGGTTCTGGGACGACATGAATTTTGGGGAGTGCGGGGGGGACTCTTCAACCTAGTACACCTAGTAACGTTCCAGCCTACTTTTCTCAACACTTAACTAGCTCCTCACTTCAAATGTGTGTCCATACACGTGAGCCGATACTGCCCCATCCCTGAGCACAGTGCTGCAGTTACACAGATGTGCTCGCCGTCCTCTGCAGCTGTGAGGCCTTTTGTGTCGTTGGCCACACTCCTTGAAATGTGTCCCAGTCTCTCCTTCCCACCCTTTGTCTGAAACGTACACATCTTTTGATATTCATCTGCACAGTGACATTTTCTCTTTGTTTGCTCGTGGCATCTCATATATTCTTCCTCTGCTTCCCTCTGCTTAATTAAAATTATTTGCATGTTTGTATTTCCAGTTAGTTAGATTCTGAACTCTGTAACCATGTTTTCATTCAGTTTTGTATCCTCAGCACCATGCAAAGCACCCGGTGCATGATTCTTCACAAATGGCCTGTTGAATGAATGGATAAATTTGTGAATAAAGAATCATCTTGTTTTCTTCCCTGTCTTCCCTCAGGTACAGAAATTAATGCGGAAAAAGCAGTTAGATGTGGCAGAGTTTAGCATCTATTGGGATGTCGATTGCACTTTATTGGGGGATTTGCCTCAGGTGGAGTTACAGGTATGATTGTGGCAGGGCTTTGTTATAACACAGCACGGCAGTAAAGTGGTGTAGTATTGTTGCCACATAAGGTTTTGTTCTCTGCATCTCTGTTCCCATTCCCACCCCCTCTCCCTGCGTAGGCGTTCGCCCTCCAGTATGTATGCTTGAGGTACTTGCTGTGTCTGTAACCCTGAACAATATATAGGGATTTGTGTATGTTTTACATTTATAGTGTATTATTGATTTCTTTGTTTGCTATTTTTCACTTAAATCTGTTTTTAAGATTGATCAGTATTGCTGCTTATACTTCTGATTCATTGCTTGTGACTGTTACGTGGTATTCCACTGCATGCACTTCACATGCTAGCATCCTCCACTCGCTTAGCCACCAGTGCACTAAGCATCCAGATTTTTACTGAATAAAGCACCAGATGTGGTTCTTAAAGAAGAACTTTCTTACAGCATTTTATGTTGAAATGTCACCTTCGGTGGCATTCCTTTGAGAAATACTTAGAAAGTCATGATAAATCATTGGATATAAAGTATTACTGTTTGTGAAGGATATTTAAAAAAACTCAGTTTAATCTTTTTGTAAAGAAATTGTAGGTGGTTTAAGTGAAATGGAGAAAAAGGACTCATATTTCCCTCAACTACGATTATCTTTGGCTTGCATGCTATTGTGCAGAATGGTTTTTGTTTTGCTAATTTGATTAAATAAATACTGTGCATCCATACAGTAGAACAGTATGCAACTACAAAAATGAAGGCAAAGATCTTTATGATGAATACGTAATAGTCTCTAAGATACAGTATTAAGTTTAAAAAACAAGATAAAAGAGCATATATATGCCATTTGTGTAAGAATGGTTTAAAAAACCAGAAAATTAGCATTTGGCTGACTATGTACAGAATGCTTCTGGTGGAGTACATAAGAAACTGGTGTCGTTGGTCGCCTGTGAGTAGGGTAACTGGGTGGCTGGAGGATGGGAGTCGGAAGGAGAGGTTGCACTTTTTTTGCCTTTTAAATTTTAAACCACGTGGATGTATTACCTCGTGTATTACCTGTAAGAAATATAAATAAAAATTTTAAAATGCTAGAGAGCTTTAGATTCCCAGTTTTATCCTGCTTTTGGATTCTGATATAACATGCTGTAGATTAGACAGCATTCCAACAGGTGACTTGATCCTGAAAACATTTGCTATGATGACAGCCATTCTTGTGACACTCAGGAGGCCATGGACAAGAGCAAGGAGAGTCGAAATCATCACTACATCTTGGAGCCTGTGTGCGCGTCTGCTCTTCTGAAGAGAAACTGCTCTAAAGAGCCTCTGAGGTCTCGGCACACTCCCCGTATTGAATGTGATATTCATCTGGAGACCATTCCCTTGAAACTCTCTCAGGTTCCCTGTTTCTCCCTGTAACTATCGGACTGGTAACTGGGGTGAAGGAAACGTGTTGATAGAAGGGTCTGGATACTTCGAGGTCCCCTCGTGGGAAAGGAAGTGTGCATGAGACCAGGCTGTGGTGGGTGCAGAACCCACTGTCTTTATATAGTTGGATTGGGTGGGTCTCAGGTTAGTTTTGATTTGATATTTTAAGTGCTGAACAAAGAGTACAAGAGAGACAGTAAATTTACGTACTTTACTGACTGTTCAGAGAGACGTTGACACTGGTGCCAGAGTTTAGTCTTGCAGTTTGCACTGGATTTCAGCTCAGTGGGTTGACTAATATGACTTGTTCCTGTGACGTATATGTCTTAACTGAGCAAAAGAAACAAACCAATTCTAACCTAGTGTCTCTTAACCTCTAATAAAAAGTTGCAATACCGGCAAATCATGGAATTCCTCAAGGAGCTGGAACGAAAGGAGAGGCAGTTGAAGTTCCGAAAATGGAAACCCAAAGTGGCCGTATCTGAGAAGTAAGGCTTGTCGATTAAGTGTTGTGTCTGAAATGCATTTTCTAGTAATGTTCTTTTTTTGTACCTAGATCAGAAGTATGCCTCACTGTCTTTTACACATGGTTGGAGATAAAAGTACCGTCGACTTTTCTGGGCTTTAAAATGCTATTTCTGTTGTTTATCATCATTGACACGCTACTGTATATCTCTTTGGTGTCGCGGGTTTACTCTTAGGTCGAGCGTAGTGGAATTCAGAAGGTCCTCTCAGCCTCATTTAGTAAGGAGACTGGCGTTGCTCTGGTGGGCTCTGATTGTGTGGTAAATACTTTGCAGCGCTCTTGAACCTACTTCCCTGTGTCTTTTCTCCTAAGTTGTTTGGTCAGCATTTATATAGTACACTTGATAACATCTGTAGCAAAAATAAATCTTTTTTTATGTAGATGTGCTAAACTTGACGAGTCAATATTAAAACTTTTTTTAGATGCTGTGTATTTCCAGTCTTCCTTGAAATATTCCATTTAAAATCTTTAATAGTCAAATCCTTGCTGATTATCTTACGATGGTACTTACTGTATAGCCACCACTTGATTTTCTGTGGTAGGGGCTGATGTTACGGGTGATTCAGACCAATAGAGTAATGTGTTATAATCGGTGCATAAACTGAGGATCCAGTAGATTAACTTTCCCCATATGTTGAGGTTAGCCTAATATTATTTGAGTTTGAGGCATAAACAGATGGCTGACAAGAGAAGAGATGTCTCAGAAGGGTAGTGGTGTGTTGTGGATTGCTCTGGGTCATTAGCATTTTCATCGCTTTTATTGTAAATAAATAGATGGTTATGAACTGTTTCAGCTGCCGAGAGTGGTGGTATTTTGCTTTGAATGCCAACCTGCATGAGATCCGGGAGCAGAGGACGCGCTGCACGTGGGACTTCCTGTTGCGCCGGGCCCGCGATGCCGTGTCCTACACTGACAAATACTTTACCAAGTTGAAAGGAGGCTTGCTGTCTGCAGACGACAAGGTGAGGAGGCTGTTGTCTCTCATTTCTCGTCTCCAGTCAGAGGGTAACGATGTCTCTCAAAGGCTGAAGAAAAGGGAACCTGTGAAGAAATAAAGTCTTTGTTCGGGATCATAGTTATTACAGGATAAAGTCGGTCTTATTAGGGTGAGAGCTTCTTGGAAGGCCCAGCTTTGCCTTGGCAGGAAGCACCTTCTGTTGCTTGAGGAGAGCTGGGCCATGGGGTGGGAGGAAGAGAAAGGGGCCGTGGTCCTGCCAGGCCTACCCACTCCCCGCCCCCCCCCCAGCTCTCCGTGCGGGGCCCAGAGAGACATTCCATCTAGTCACTCAGGTCTCTTCAACACCTGATCCTAATTCTTTTCCTGCAAAGTCTATAACTAATCTCTGTAGACTTTGGCCCACATTTTCCCTAATCCCAATTGACGTGATTGACCTTGGGGTTTTGGAGGTAGAGGCTAGGCCGAGGGTGTGAAGTAGGGGTGAAGGCAAGCTTCTGTTTTAGCTACCTGCAGGACCAGAGACCCTTAGAACCAGCAGTCCTGGAGCCCTGGTGTGAAGCTCCCTCCCTGCTCTAGTCTATCTGCCTCTGTCTCCTGGGGGAAGGCAGTAGGGAGTGTCTCCTCCTTGACTTGTTTCGGTTTTGTGAGCATCTGTTTTTATAATAACAATTTAGACTGTTTCTGGTATTTTGGCTTGCGTACTATCTCTTAATTCACTCTTTCTTTAGTAAATTCTTCTAAGCTTCCCTTTAGCACCTGTCTTAGCTCGGGCTCCTATAACAACATGCCACAGACTGAGGGGCTTAAACAATAGACATTTATTTCTTAACAATTCTGGAGGCTTGAAAAGTCCATGATCAAGGTGCTGGCAGATTCGGTTCTTGGGGAAGACCAGCCTCCTGGCTTGTGGGCGGCCACCTTCTCACTGTGTGCTCACTTGGCCTTTCCTGGGTAGAGAGAGATCTGTCTGCCTTCCCCTTCTTGTAAGGCAACTAATCCCATCATGATGGTTCCATGCTCATCAGCTCATCTAAACCTGTTCACCTCCCATGGGCCCTACCTTCAAATCCCATCACACTGGGGGTTAGGACTTCAACATATGAATTTTGGGGGGACACATTCAGCCTATGAGAGCACCCCACTGTGGTAACCAGTGGCAGTGCTGAACCCCTGGGTGTTTTCACCTCTTCTGCCAGCACCCCGGGCATGACCCACTCAATTTGCTAGTGCTCTTTTCACCAGTGTCAGGCATGGTTACTGACATAGAAACCTTATGAAAAGGATGGAATAAACCAGACCTTTTGTTTTGGATGGTTTTCTTAAAGGCACAGGCAAAGACATGGAGGGAGAGAAAAATCTAAATTACAACTGAGGTGAGCAAGTAAACACATATAATATCCTTTCTTAATCGTAGCATATAAGAAACAGCTTAGGATAGCTACCTCTGCTTTCTTTTGCATCTTTGCATGTAGCTGGCCACTGCTGTTCTTTCCTAACTAGCATGAAACAAATGAAAATGACCACTTCCTTGGTAATGTCCCATATGAAAATAAAGGAGCTGGAGGAGGGCTTCCCTGGTGGCGCAGTGGTTGAGAGTCTGCCTGCCGATGCAGGGGACACGGGTTCGTGCCCCGGTCCGGGAAGATCCCACATGCCGCGGAGCGGCTGGGCCCGTGAGCCATGGCTGCTGGGCCTGCGCGTCCGGAGCCTGTGCTCCACAGCGGGGGAGGCCACAACGGTGAGAGGCCCACGGACCGCAAAAAAAAAAAAAAAAAGGGGGGGGCTGGAGGCCTACACACTTACTCTGTAAACTTGGTCCTCAGTTTCCTCACCTGAAGTGGGAAGAATAATAACTAGCCACCAGCTTGAATCAATTGAGGTAACACATGTGAAGGCACTTTGTAAACCGCCATTGCTGTGCAAACATGGGCTACTCTGGCAGCACACGTTCTTCATTTCCCATTTTCAACTCAGTACTGTGTCTGCTCCCTCTGTACTTACCGTTAGTCTCATCTCAGAGACCAGGTAGAATCTATCAGCGTTATATGGAAAAGCTTTTTAAACCAGAAACATAGCAATTAGGAATTAACTGTTTATCTTCATTGTTTCTTGGCCTTCGAAATGTTGGGAAACGTTGGAGGCCAGTTGGGTTCCTTCACAGTACTGGATTGGTTCGTGAAGGTGTCCCGTTTCTCTGGAGCTATAATACCTGTTTTGTTTGTTTGTTTTCACCCAAACAGGAGGAAGTGTGTCGGATTGAAGAGGAACAGAGCTTTGAGGAATTGAAGATTTTGCGTGAACTGGTTCATGAACGATTTCACAAACAGGAAGAACTGGCAGAGGTAGGAAATCCTCTGTGAGAAGATGTGTTCTGACCCATTAGGCTCTGAGTGCCTCTGTGGGCAGACAGAGAATAAGCAGTGGTGTATATCACTTCCTGTTTCTGTCTTCGAGTACTCACATGTGCTCATTTTTGATTGACACAGAGCTTACGAGAGCCTCAGTTGTATTCTCCGGGAGAGTCTCCTGGAGACCCAGAACCCAGCGGAGGCAGCGGAATGTTGCAGTACCTTCAGTCCTGGTTTCCTGGCTGGGGTGGCTGGTATGGGCAGCAGAGCCCTGAAGGGAAACCAGTCGAGGGCCTGACTGCGGAGCAGCACGAACGCTGGACTCCTGAGGAGATCCTGGGTAAGGCAGGGCTGGCCTTTACTTGCCCTTCTTGGCTATAGTGAAAGGAGACCTTTGGTTCATAATTCATCTGTTATTTGTGAAATGGCCCATGCTATATTTCAAATAGAAAAAAAGTAGAAGGACTTCCCTGGTCAGTGCAATCGTTAAAAATCCGCCTGCCAGTGCGGGGGATATGGGTTCGATCCCTGGTCCGGGAAGATCCCACGTGCTGCTGAGCAGATAAGCCCGTGCGCCACAACTACTGAGCCTGCGCTCTAGAGCCCACGTGCCACAACTGCTGAAGCCTGCATGCTGCAACTACTGAAGCCCACATGCCTAGAGCCTGTGCTCTGCAACAAAGAGAAGCCACCTCAGTGAGAAACCTGTGCACTGCAATGAAGAGTAGCCACCGCTTCCTGCAACTAGAGAAAGCCTGTGCACAGCAACAGGGACCCAACACAGCCAAAAAAAAAAAAAAAAAGACATTAGTAACGGTTTGTCTCATGTTCATAGAGTCAGAGAGAGGAAGTTTCAAGAGATACTTGTTTGCAACTCCATTACTGAATTTGAATATTAATATGGTTTCAGATCGATCTGAGTGGCAGTGATTGTAAGAGAATTAAATCTGAACAAGTTCAAAAGTTTTAAACTCTGAGGCTTGAATACCAGTCCGGAGCCACCCTTTACACCCAGGCTGTCCACTATGGTAGCTGTAGTCACAAATGGCTATTTAAATTTATTAAACTAAAATAAAAAATTCACTTCCTCAGTTGACTTGCCACATGAGCCACAGTGCTCAAAGCCACTTGTGGTTAGTGGCCACTGTGCAGGACAGTGCAGTGTAGGACAGTGCACTGCATTGGGCAGTGCTGCCTTGTAGTGTACTTCATCATGAATTTGGCATCGTCCCTCATTTGACAATAAGTTGATCAGGGCCCTTATAAAACAGTTAGGGTCGTTTCACATTGGTGAATAAAACAGTCACCCGTGACTTTGGAGTTCTTCCCTAAAAGGGGAAAATAGTTAAATAATGTCATAATGACTGTGATCAGTGCTTTTTAAATTTTCCCATGTGTTTTCTTAAAGTCTTTTCTTCCTCACATTTAGGCTCCGAGGAGTTTTTTGACCCCACTGCAGACGCCTCTTGTATGAACACGTACACAAAGCGAGACCATGTCTTTGCCAAACTGAACTTACAGCTACAGCGAGGGACCGTGACTCTGCTGCACCAGGAGCAGGGAGCTGCCCAGATGAATCAAAGTGCTTTCATGCAGCTTGAGTTTTCAGGTATTGCCCCCAGAGAGCCACCTGATGCTCTGTATCTCTGTGGGCACGAGTGTCCACTTGAGTCTCATTATTTGCAGTAGTTATGTTCTAGAATGTTGCGTGAATACTGACTCCAGGCTCCGAGGGGAAACACAAGGTTAGGTGCCTGCAAGCCTCTGGTCATCACATTCGTCAACGGATCAGTATATAACCTTGTTCTATGAGTGTGTGTGTTTAAAGACACCTTATTTTGTTATTTTTTCGGTACGCGGGCCTCTCACTGTTGTGGCCTCTCCCGTTGCGGAGCACAGGCTCTGGATGCGCAGGCTCAGCGGCCATGGTCACGGGCCCAGCCGCTCCGCGGCATGTGGGATCTTCCCGGACTGGGGCACAAACCCGTGTCCCCTGCATCGGCAGGCGGACTCTCAACCACTGCGCCACCAGGGAAGCCCCACCTTATTTAATATATGTTGTTGATTCATTAATTGAACTCATGGCCAGCGGCGTGTAACTCATGCCTGAGTGAAGCTTATCTACTACATGTATTTCCTCTGTAAGGCACAGCACTTCAGCACTGTGCTTGGGGACCCTTATAAACAGCGAAATCACCAAGGAACAGCACAAAAATGCAAAAAACTGGCACTAAATAGACCACACAAGGGCACTTGTATGAGCTGAAACAAGAAGGCAGAGCATTGCCATGTTCAGCTTCAGCTGGGAGCATGCGCTTCAGGTGACTCGAATTTTTGGCTGCTCTGCATATGTCCGCAGAGCACCGTGAGTATTATTTTGGGGTTACAAATAAATTTTAGTGAATAGGCGAATTTATAAATATGGAGTCTGCGAATAATGAAGATTGACTGTATTTGACTTCTTTTTCTGAATTTGAATTAAAGGTATGTAAATAAATACCCAGATGTTCGTTTTCTCTTCTCACAAACAGATTTATTGCAGTTCATAAAATAGCCAGTTATCTGTGGCTTGTCAGTAGTTTAAAGGCAAATGACCAAAAAAAAAAAAAAATCCAGTTTGTTTTTGACTTTATAATCTTGAGAGCTGAGAAATCATAAACTTAGTGTGAACTAGCAGATTGCTTGAATTTAATTGTAAAGTGCTCTGTTTAAAATTCATTCTGTTGGGAAACTTCTAATACTCCTTATAGATTTATATAAGATAGACATATAATATGTAGATAGGGTTATTTTGTTCAAATTTCAAGGAGAAATAGTTCATGATATCTTATAGTCTTCTGTAAAATATTATATCTTATACTTTTAAAATAATTAAGGCTATGATGGCATAGTATAACTCTTAACATTTATTTTCTGTAGGTGTAAAACTTCTAGCAGAATCTCTTCCTCGAAGAAACTCCTCCTTGCTTTCAGTCCGGTTGGGTGGACTGTTTCTTCGAGACCTGGCCACAGAAGGGACTCTATTTCCTCTTCTGGTCTTCCCTAATCCAGTACGTACAGCAGTGGGATGGCTGATTCATCCAGGGTGTTCGTGAATTGTGGTCTGTTTTAGGCAACAAAAGTAGTATTAACTTGATTCATTCTGACATTTGATCATTTTGAGACAGGCTGATCAAAATCAAATAGGAGGTAGATAAGTTTTTTGAATTTGTCAGAGAGCAGGTGTTGGTGAGTTTTATGGCAATGCCTTCTTCCCTCCCTGTGTTATAGCCACCTTGGAATAGTTGCTCTGATTTGGAAGAAAATGCCATCAGCACCACTATTTTCTGCATTTCAAGGTCAATGTTGAATGTCCTCTGTATCCGACAGTGATTTTCATTCATTCTGACCCTCAGTCACTGATAGGTAGTCTCATGTTTCCAGAGTTACAAAAGAGCCACCACAAGTTTTCTCTATAGGTGTAATTTTTTATATATAATATTATTTTTAGACTAGAAGATCTTTGATCTTACTAAGTTGGCAAAAAGATGGTCAGAAGAGTTGAATCTTTTTTTTTTTAAATAAATTTATTTATTTATTTTTGGCTGCGTTGGGTCTTCGTTGCTGCATGTGGGCTTTCTCTAGTTGCAGCGAGCGGGGGCTACTCTTCGTTGCGGCGTGCGGGCTTCTCATTGCGGTGGCTTCTCTTTGTTGTGGAGCGTGGGCGCTAGGCACGCGGGCTTCAGTAGTTGTGACACGTGGGCTCAGTAGTTGTGGCTCACGGGCTCTAGAGCGCAGGCTCAGTCGTTGTGGCGCACGGGCTTAGTTGCTCCATGGCATGTGGAATCTTCCCGGGCCAGGGCTTGAACCCATGTTCGAGCCCTGCATTGGTGGGTGGATTCTCAACCACTGCGCCACCAGGGAAGCCCAGAGGAGTTGAATCTTTAGCCCCTTATTCTTCTCAGAATGTTTTGTCATGGGGCACTGGGGAGAGTGTGGGTGGGCAGAGTGAAAGTGTGAAAAGCTGTACACACTCAGTCCTTGTTGAGCAGTCGTTCACTAAGTGTGCTGAGTGCAGAGTAGCGCACTGCCCGTACCAGGCTGGGGAAAGGCACAGACTGGAGGGCTCAGCCTGCAGGTCCACAGTCGCCTGGTGTCAGACGAGTTTTGATTCTGACTGTGCTAAGCAAGAGTGATGCCAAAGGGTAAGACATGAGAGAGCGTGTGCACAGTGAATTGGTCCCTCTCGCCCTGACCTTTTTGCATTTTGTGTGTGTTTATCAGCAAAAAGAAGTCGGCAGAGTCTCACAGTCTTTTGGACTCCAGACAGCCTCTGCAGACAGAAGCGATCATCACCCTGGTAAGTTGTCGTACGTTCTTTTTTTTTTTTTTTTTTTTTTTTTGTGTCGTACGTTCTTAAACTCATTCTTCAAAATGCGATGATTATAGATCAGTAGTCTTGGTCAGCAGAGAGGGAGTGTGTCCTGTCTTGTGCCCAGTGGTTTGCTGTGTGGATCCCTGTCTGACTTGGAGACTGCCTCATGCTCTCCCTCCACCCATGTGTGACTGGGGTAACTCTCAGGGCCTCCGGGTCCTGGGTTACATGTTGGGAGTGAGTCCAACAACCTGGTCCTGTTTGAGGAGTCCTGTTGACAATTAGTCAATCCTTATTAGGTTTTCTGTTTTATAAAATTTTCATAAATGAGAACTAATTGGAAAATAATTGAGAAAATGTCTTTTTTTCCCAGAAGTCCTTATCAGTTATCAAGAATAAGATGATTATTTTGCTGTGTTCCATTTTCTTTCTCTGGTTCTTTCCTTTAGCTGCAGACCCAGATGACCCATTTTTTGAGATGCTATATGAGAGAAATCCAGTGCACAGCCATTTTGAGAGGCGGCTGAATGTCAGCACGAGGCCCTTGAACATCATATATAATCCCCAGGCTATTAAAAAAGTAGCAGACTTTTTCTACAAGGGAAAGGTTCATACCTCAGGTTAACTTTTTTGTTTGTTTGCTCTTATGTGACTTTCTAAAGACATCTTTCTTGTCGTTTCTGGGATAAGGGTTATTATACATTCAGGTGACCTGGTAGTGGTAGAGAAGGCCTGCAGAGTAAGTGGATAGGGTTGTCCTTAGTTACTGAATCAAAGTGGATGTCCTTGGAAAGTTACTCTTCCAAGAGGAATCAATAGCCTTCATATTTTCTCTTTCTTTGCCTTCATTTAGCATGCATTTAAAATGCTTCCCATTCCATGAGGACAGTGATTTCCTTGGCTACCCAGGATATTTTAGGCCAGAGAATTTAGGAGGAATGTTCAGTTTCCTTCTAGATGACAGGATCAGTGGTTTGTTTTACTTGTTTCATGCAGCATTAAGTATTCCAAGGTTCACCATTGCACTCTTCTGTGTCATCATTGATTCACTTAGGCCTTCCTTTGTTCCCAAAAAAGATTTGAGACAGTATGTGCAGAAGAAGCACTACTGTTTGACAAGGAAGTCAGTAAAACAGTGGTACTTTCCTAAATGTATCCTGTCTCTCCCTCTTCATAACAATTGTTTTAGTTTTTGGTCCAGTTTTTTGAGTCTTTTCATTTAAACAGTGGCCATAAATATCTTGGCTTCATTGCTCTGTCACTGATAGAATGTAGAAGGCATATACTACTTCTAAATTCCAATTGCTCTTTCAGTGTAATATGCTTTTAAAAATTTTGAAATATGGTTTGGAATCTTTCAGAAACTGGTTCTAGAAATTCTAGTAACTTAGGTATCCTTCCCTCACATACTGCCTTTCTCCACATGGATGTTTTGAAAGGATGTGCCTTTCTCGCCCATCTTCGCCTCATTCCGGTTACCCTGTATGGCACCAGGTCAGGCTGGAGTAAGGAACTGTTGTTGTACAGACTGTGTTCTAGCTTTGCTGGAAATCCCTGGTGAGAATAGAAGTTGCAGTGCTTTCTTTCACCCAGCCATTTGAAAATTCTGACTCTCCTGTATATTTCCCATCTTGCAGGTTTTGGTTATCAGTCTGAACTTGAGTTGAGAGTGGCTGAAGCTGCCCGAAGACAATATAACAGACTGAAGATGCAGACCAAGGCGGAAATCCGACAAACTCTTGATCGTTTGTTAGTGGGTGATTTCATTGTAAGTAGGCGTAGTAAATACTCTTTTTGGGGGGCGGGGAAGAGGAAGGTGTTTTTCCTAAGTTCTTTACTTACATAGATAGACATGCTTGTATCAATTACACTGATTAAGTGAACTGAATCTAGGAAGTACTTATCAGTTAGCAAAAAATAAAATCCCATGTCTTGTACAGTCAGGGTTTAATAAATAAAAACAAATGACTGAGACGAGATCATATTTCTTCCTTTTACCCATCTTGGAACACTCTCCAGACTCATCTTTGTTCCGTTTTCTATACCTGACATTTTGTAAATATTTCACTTAAGAACACCCCCTTTCATGTACTGTTAGCAGAAGAAAAACAATTGGAATGATGCCCCAGTTTTAATTCCTGGGAAGGATGGTCACTTTGTGATGCTAAGTGACCAGCTGACACGAGGATGCCGTAAGTAGAAAGGGAGAGCCCAGAGCCATCTCAACAGTCCAGCAAAACTGGGTTTCTGAACACCAGACACACAGATAAACTCAAAGTGGCTTAAAGACCTAAATGTAAGACTGGACACTATAATAAACTCTTAGAGGAAAACATAGGCAGAACACTCTGACATAAATCGCAGCAATATCTTTTTTGATCCACCTCCTAGAGTAATGAAAATAAAACCAAAAATAAACAAATGGGACCTAATTAAACTAAAAAGCTTTTGCACAGCAAAGGAAACCATAAACAAAACGAAAAGACAACCCACAGAATAGGAGAAAATATTTGCAAATGAAGTGAACAAGGGATTAATCTCCAAAATATACAAACAGCTCATGGAGTTCAATATCAAAAAAAGGAACAACCCAATCAAAAAGTGGGTGGGAGATCTAAATAGACATTTCTCCTAAGAAGACATACAGATGGCCAAAAAGCACATGGCAAGATGCTAAACATCACTAATTATTAGAGAAATGCAAATCAAAACTACAGTGAAGGCTCACCTCACACCAGTCAGAATGGCCATCATCAAAAAAGTCTACAAACAGTAAATGCTGGAGAGGGTGTGGAGAAAAGGGAACCCTCTACACTGTTGGTGGGAATGTAAATTGGTACAACCATTATGGAGAACAGTATGGAGGTTCCTTAATAAACTAAAAATAGAGATGCCATATGATCCAGCAATACCACTCCTGGGCATATATCTGGAGAAAACCATAATTCGGAAAGATACGTGCACCCCAGTGTTCATTGCAGCACTGTTTACAATAGTCACAGCATGGAAGCAACCTAAATGTCCATCGATAGAGGAGTGGATAAAGAAGATGTGGTACATATATACGATGGAATATTACTCAGTCATAAAAAAGAATGAAATAGTGCCATTTGCAGCAATGTAGATGGACCTAGAGATGGTCATACTGAGTGAAGTAAGACAAAGACAAATATCATAATATCACTTATATATGGAATCTAAAAAAATGGTACAAATGAACTTATTTACAAAACAGAAATAGAGTTACAGATGTAGAAAACAAACATGGTTACCAGGGGGGAAAGCTAGGGGAGAGGGATAAATTGGGAGATTGGGATTGACACATACACACTACTATATATAAAATAGATAAATAAGACCTACTGTGTAGCAGAGGGAACTCTACTCAGTACTCTGTAATGACCCATATGGGAAAAGAATCTGAAAAAGAGTGGATATATGTATATGTATAACTGATTCACTTTGCTGTACACCTGAAACTAATACAATATTTTAAATCAACTATACTCCAATAAAAATTTAAAAATAAACCCCAAAAAACCAAAACAAGAAAATAACTGGGTTTCTGACCCTGTGGCCTGGAGGTATGCTGCCAAGATGCAGCAGTAGGTGGAGCAGTCAGTGTGGCTTCTTTGGAAGGTGCAGAGCCAGCTGGGAGTGTAAGGCATGGCAGCAGTGTTCAGAGGAAAATGTTTAGGGGTAAGTAGTGAGGGGCGGAGAGTTTGTCCTGTCTTCTGTTTTTGCTAGTGTTTTGACACAAATTACAACATTTAGTACCTTCTGATTATCTTAGACCAAGAGGTTTCTTTTTGATCACATTTATATAAATCAGCTTTTACTACATATAATTTACTACATGTAGTTTTTACTATGTATAATTATATAAATTAGCTTTTTACTACATACAACTTTTTTTGATAGCATTTATATAAATTAGCTAATTTTAGTCACAGGGAAGAACTGTTAACAAATTCATGAATTGGTCTATTTTTTATATTTCAAATGTCAAAGCTTATGTTTTTCAGTAAGGTATTTTGGCCTGAAAGTTCATGGTTAGCAATATCCATGAATAAATAAAAATATTTGGATTTCTACTTTTATTTGAATTGTATAACTTCTGTAATACTTTAAAGTATTAAGTCCTGTACATTTAGAAATCAGACCTTTCTTAAACCACTGATCATCAAAATCAAAGAGCAGACAACCCACCAAACCAGTAATTTGCCAATTTTTTTCTCCCACTTCAGACATTTGCCTGTGGTAATGTCTCAAATTGTTAAACATTTGGATCCACTTTTGTTTTAAACATTTTGCTTTAATATCAGAGACCATTACGTCATCCTGTGACCCTAGTGTGGCTTTCGGGAAGGCTTGAGCCCTAGCTGATAAAGCTGCCCTCTGTCAGCAGTTGCAGTTCAAGGTTATTTAATCGTCATTTGTTTTATTTTTACAGGAGGAGAGTAAACGGTGGACTGTGCGACTAGACATTTCTGCCCCTCAGGTGATATTTCCTGATGATTTCAAATTCAAGAATCCCGTGTTGGTTGTTGTGGATCTAGGCAGAATGCTCTTGACCAATACCCAAGGTACAGTGTGAGTGTGAAGTAATGAAGACATGTCGTGGTAGATTGACGTGTCTCTGTGCTAAACTAAGTAAAGCTTAAAAAAAGAGGTATTTAACATTTTGTAACTCCAGAGTTCACTTGTTACTTTTTTTTTTTTTTTTTTTTGGTGGCACGCGGGCCTCTCACTGTTGTGGCCTCTCCCGTTGCGGAGCACAGGCTCCGGACGCGCAGGCTCAGCGGCCATGGCTCACGGGCCCAGCCGCTCCGCGGCGTGTGGGATCTTCCCGAACCGGGGCACGAACCCGTGTCCCCTGCATCGGCAGGCGGACTCTCAACCACTGTGCGCCACCAGGGAAGCCCACTTGTTACTTTTTTAATAATACCTTTATTGAGATACATTTGAAAATGTAGAATTCAGTTGTTTTTTGTATGTTGGTAAAATTGTGCAACTCTCACTGTTATCTAATTCCAGAACATTTTCATCATTCCCAAGAAGACAGTCTAAACCCATAAGCAGTTATTCTCCATTACCAGCTCTCCGAGCCCTTGCTAACCACCAATCTTTCTATCCCTATGGATTTGCCTATTCTGAACAGTTCACGTGAACAGAGTCATATAACACGTGGTCTTTTATGCCTGACTTCTTTCACTTGTCGTAGTGTTTTCAAGGTTTATCCTGTTGTAGCCTGTACCAATACTTCATTCCTATTTGTGACTGAATAATGTTCCCTTGTATGAATATACTACATTTTATTTATCCATTTATCAGTTGGTGGACATTTGGGTTTCCACTTTTTGGCTATTGTGAGTAGTGCTGGTATGAACATTAATGTATAGGCTTTTGTGTAGACGTATATTTTCAGTCTTTTGGGTTTGTTTCAGTGTAGAATTGCTGGGTCATACAGCAGCTCTGTGTTTAACATTTTGAGGAACTGCCAGATTGTAAAATGGCTGCACCTTTTTACTGTCTCACCAGCATTGTACGAGAGTTCCAGTTTCTTTATATCCTTGTCAACGTTTGTTATTATCTGTCTTTTGGATTATAGCCATTTTTATGACTGTGTAGTAGTATCTCACTGTGGTTTTTAATTGTATTTCTTGTGTAAAGTTTTGTATTTTAATAAACATTATTTCTCAGTACATAATTTCTGGAATAGAGATTTAATCTATTTAGGGATATTAGGGACATACATAAAAAGACTCCTGGAAGGTAATTTCATTACTATTATTAGATCCAAAAAATAGTCATTGTTCACCTTGAGATGGGAGGGAGGAAAGAGAGGATTCATTGGATAAAAGAGATTGAGGAAGCTTATCAAACAATCTCAGCCTTATCCTATTTTACTGAAAGATCAGAAGAGGAGAAGAGGGTAGAGGATTTGAGCTGGAGTGGAAAAGTTTGGCCGTAAGGGGAATGTGAAAAGGGAATTGTATCTGAAGAAAAGGATCACACAACCACAGAAAGCACCTACTTGAATTTATAAAACACAAACATGGAATAGAGACATAGCAAACCCAGCGATGTGTTTTTGTTGTCTCGGCACTGCTTGGGTGCAGAAGAGAGGGGGGTTAAGAGTGTGAATTCTGGGGCTAGAACATGACATATCGAGCAGTTGCTGCTTGCCAAGCATTGATCTAGGCACTAGGGGTATTGTGTTGAGGAAGGTAGACGAGACCTCTTCTTTTAGAACATTCTAGTGGGGGGAGGGGACAAAATGTACACATAGATGAATACAGGAAAAAGTAAACAAATATGGAGAGTGACATAAGAGGGGTTGGTGATGGCAGCTCACGCAGTGCAGCTCAGATTGGGGGTGGGGGCAGTTTCGGGCAGCAGGTTGTTGGCTTCTGCACCCTGACATATGTTCTTACGTTAGCAGGTCTCCATCTTTTCTCATGTTCATACACTTTTACTCTTTGTGTTTTGATTTCCAAATCAGTAGATAAGTTTATGCTGAATAAATGATAAATACAGAATATAATGCTTGGAGTTTTCATCCATTTATTTTTTAAATTGGGGTGGTTGATTCTCTACTTTTCTTAATTCTTTCATTAAAGGGAAGAGGAAGGAAAGAGCAGACATATACTTTGAATCTTCTCTTTTTTCATCTGCAGATGACTCCAAGAGGAAGAGTGGGGATGGGTCAGCATCTGAAGAGAATCAGTTTAGTGATGACGAATATAAGACCCCTCTTGCCACACCTCCTAACACCCCACCTCCCGAGACAAACAGCAGTAATAGGGAGAAAACACCTCCATTTTCTGGAGTTGAATTCAGTGAAGAGCAGCTTCAAGCACATTTAATGAGCACGAAGATGTATGAGAGGTACTCGCTGTCCTTTCTGGACCTCCAGATCATGGTTGGACGAGTGAAGGACAACTGGAAGCATGTCCAGGATATTGATGTGGGACCGACCCATGTGGTCGAGAAATTCAACGTTCACCTACAGTTAGAACGCCGATTGATTTATACTTCAGATCCCAAGTACCCCGGAGCCGTGCTATCAGGCAACCTACCAGACCTAAAGATCCACATCAATGAAGATAAAATATCTGCTCTAAAGAATTGCTTTGCTCTCCTGACCACCCCAGAAATGAAGACTTTTGACACTCAGATTAAAGAGAAGATTTTTCCCCAAGGGGGACAGCGGGGAAGTTTGCAAGACTCGGTGATGAATTTAACCCAGAGCATCGTGGTGTTGGAGCAGCATACCCGGGAGGTTCTGGTGGAGTCACAACTCCTCCTGGCTGAATTTAAAGTGAACTGTATGCAGCTTGGTGTTGAGAGCAACGGCCGGTACATTTCTGTGCTCAAGGTATTTGGTACCAACGCTCACTTTGTGAAGAGGCCTTATGACGCTGAAGTCTCCCTCACTGTTCATGGTTTGCTGCTGGTGGACACCATGCAGACATATGGTGCTGATTTTGACCTTTTGATGGCCTCTCATAAGAATTTGAGCTTTGATATCCCAACAGGAAGCCTCCGGGATAGCAGAGCCCAGTCTCCTGTCTCTGGACCCAACGTGGCCCACCTCACTAATACTGCCACACTGAACGACCGATCAGCCACTGGTGTTTCTCTTGACAGAATTCTCACCAAAGAACAAGAGTCCCTCATAAAACTGGAGTATCAGTTTGTGAGTTCAGAGTGCCCATCGATGAATTTGGACAGCACTCTTCAGGTGGTTTCGTTACAGGTGAATAATTTGGATATCATCCTAAATCCAGAGACAATTGTGGAGCTGATTGGTTTTCTTCAAAAATCCTTTCCCAAGGAAAAAGATGATTTGAGTCCTCAACCTTTAATGACTGATTTTGAAAGAAGCTTTAGGGAACAAGGAACTTACCAATCTACATATGAACAAAACACCGAGGTTGCAGTGGAAATCCACAGACTTAACCTGCTGCTCCTTCGGACAGTGGGAATGGCAAATGGAGAGAAATATGGCAGAAAAATTGCAACGGCAAGTATAGGTGGCACCAAAGTTAACGTCTCCATGGGCAGCACATTTGACATGAACGGTTCTCTTGGCTGTTTGCAGCTTATGGATTTAACACAGGAGAATGTTAAGAACCAATATGTTGTCAGCATTGGGAATTCCATAGGCTATGAAAATATCATCAGTGATATTGGCTACTTTGAATCTGTATCTGTCAGAATGGAAGATGCAACCCTCACTGAAGCTCTGAGTTTCACCTTTGTTGAGAAATTTAAACAGGAATGTTTTCTCAATCTCAAGATGGCTTCCTTGCATTACAACCACTCTGCTAAATTTTTGAAGGAGTTGACATTGTCCATGGATGAGCTGGAAGAAAATTTTCGAAATATGCTGAAAAGCGCAGCCACCAAAGTCACCACAGTCCTAGCCACCAAGACGGCCGAGTACACTGAGATGGTATCACTCTTTGAAACTCCAAGGAAGGCCCGGGAATCCTTTATCTTAGAAGAAAATGAAACATATGGGTTTGGCCTAGGTGCATCTCATTCCGACACTGTAAAGCTAATCTTGAACATAAACATTGAATCACCAGTTGTTTCTATCCCTCGGAAGCCTGGGAGTCCTGAGTTGTTGGTAGGACACTTGGGACAGATATTCATCCAGAATTTTGTGGCAGGAGATGATGAATCCAGAAGTGACCGTCTGCAAGTGGAAATCAAAGACATTAAATTATATTCTTTGAATTGCACCCAGTTGGCAGGCAGAGAGGGCCCTGGGCCTGAAGTGAGCCGGGCGTTTTGCCCTCCTTCTGGGTCTGCCAGTGCCAATAGTCAAGAGGAAGCTCATTTCACCCGACATGATTTCTTTGAATCTTTGCATAGAGGTCAAGGTGAGGAGTGTGTATCTTTTGTCTCATTTTGTTTAAAGATTCCAAACCCAGCTCATGTAGATAGTACTTGGCTTAAAATAACTACAAAAACCTTTCTTTTAGAATTATCCCCAGTTAATATTTAAGAAATCAAAATAGAATTTTATTAGAATGCTTCATATTAGGTTGGTATGTTTGCAACTTTTTCCATTGATTACCATATTTGGCAAAATAAGATTTTTTTTTTTTAAGTGGACCTGTTGGGTGAGTGTTCATTCACAGGGATTCAGTGGGTGGATTCTGTTAGAGTATTATGTAATTTGGTCAAATGCATCTGATTTTTTTCATTCCTAAGCTGTAGATCTTTCCTAGTTAAATATCGTAGTCTAAGGCAGCTGGAGGGATTGACAGAAATAGAATATGAAACTTAGTCTCTGGATGTTATGTTCTCCTTTGAGTATCCTGTCATCTTCTGTAATGGTTTGGTCCAGGGTTCTAGGAATAAAATGCCAGTTTGTGTTCTCGATCTGATCTGCTAAAACCAAACAGTTCAATCTATTAATAGTCTTGGCATCCACAGGAATCAGGTAAGCCCTAGACGGCCTTATTCATTGGTGAAGAAATTAATGCCTTTGAGAACTTCTCCTATGGTTCTCAGCTGTGTTCACTGATTGATTTACATACTTACCAAAAGATTGCTTTCTCTGCTTGGGTTAGAAGTTGTTTACTTAGAACCTTATATTGTCTGTGATTCTGACTTAGGTCCAATAAGAGGGATCAATCTAAAGCTGGACATGGATGAGCAATTTGGTTTGGAAAATGCCAGCTTGGGAGGTTAAGAGAAGCTTAACATGGACCCTGGCCTGGGTTAATGTTCACTGCACCATATTTTGAAGCCACCAAGTGGAGCATGTCATGAAAATAACTGTTACTTTTTGTGTATAAATTTATCTTGTACCTCTGCTTGCTATGAGTTTTGGTCTTGGGATAATTACCAAAGTTTGTATTCAGTCATAGACCCCAGGTGCCAGGCTAACCTGCCCTCCTGGTCTAGGAGCAACTCCTGGGCTTTGTTCTATACACTCTCTACTTAATCAGCAGGAAGGCAGTAAATATGAATGTTTCCAGTCTGTCATTTCCTCTCTTTTATGCCAGCTTTTCACATCCTGAACAACACGACCATTCAGTTTAAACTGGAGAAGATCCCTGTAGAGAGAGAATCTGAATTGACTTTCTCCCTTAGTCCGGATGACCTGGGAACTTCTAGCATCATGAAGATCGAAGGAAAATTTGTCAATCCGGTGCAGGTAAACACGTTATTGATTTTTATGTCAGGACAGTTGAAATTATGTAATTATTTTACATTTATATTATATACGTATGTTATATTTATATTTTGTATATATAAAATGTTGGAAGGAAAATATATAAATTCAAAGAGATATTATTCATATTATTGTCAATAACTTCTTCCAATGAACCATGGAATCCTTTTATCATGTCCTTCTATCACTGGGGAATCAGTCTTGTTAGCCTTCTTCATGTGGAGAGGGGGGAATTATATACAGGAAGAGGGCAAATCCTTAATTCCATTGCCATTAAGAAACGAGGAAAATTATTGCTTAAAAAGTCAGTCTCTCTTTCCCAGAAGGTTATAATTCTTGTCACACTTCTGACACATTTGGCCCAGCCTGTAAAACAATGTGATTATCTGAGCTGTTGACAGATCCCTTCAAGGGAGAATTAGTCTTGCCCCTCATTGAAATGAAATGGTCCGGGGCTGTGTGTGTCTGTGTGTGTCTGTGTGTGTGTGTGTGTGTGTGTGTGTGTGTGTGTACACCTGTCATCCTTTTTCCTTCGAAAGTGTCATTTTTCCTGCTTTCACAGGCATGAGAGCAAAAAGCATAACATTATAAAACAGCAAGGACAGGCAGGATCTTAGGACAGTGGACCCTGGCCTTGGGCAGTATTTGGTTACTAGTCTGTCTGGCAGTTGCTCTGGAGTAACCCAGGAGTGCTGTTAACAGAACATACATACTTTTTGACATCAGTGGTTCCTAGATATGGGTCTCTGGGTGAGAGAACTTTCCCCAAAGCTTTTCCTTTTTGGCTTCTAGGGTTTTTCCTTTTTCTCTTTTAAACTTTTGCCTCATCAGTGGTGGTTACTTAGGATGAATATTTCAGCTTAAATATAGCACATAATGTGAATTCTATTGGATTATATTGACTTATTATCTTATGGTTACCATCGACTTACTGTTGTTTTTTTTTTTTGCGGTGCGCGGGCCTCTCACTGTTGTGGCCTCTCCCGTTGTGGAGCACACGCTCCGGATGCGCAGGCCCAGCGGCAATGGCTTACGGGCCCAGCCGCTCCGCGGCATGTGGGATCTTCCCGGACCGGGGCACGAACCCATGTCCCCTGCATCGGCAGGCGGACTCTCAACCACTGCGCCACCAGGGAAGCCCCTTACTGTTGTTTCTGATGAAAATCTTAAAAAATTATTTTAAATAATTCTTTAAAATAATTTAGTAATTTAAATAATGAAAAAATATTTTATTATGAAAGATTTTAAAAATAGACAAAAGTAGAATTGTCTAATAAACCTCATATACCCATCACTCAGATTCAGCAGTTACCAAGATTTTGCCACATGTGTCTCGTCCATTCTTATTTTCCTTTGGGGAAATATTTTAAGGCAAATCCCAGACCTCATGCCATTTTTAACCCTATATATTTGGAATGTATCACTACAAACTATGTGCATTTAAAAAAATAACTATAATGGTATTATCATGCCTTACAAAATTAATGAAGATTCCTTGGTGTCATCTGAATTTTAATCCATTTTCAGATTTCAGAGACATTTTTGATGGTTTCAAAAACGTCTTTTCACTTTTGGTTTGTTTGAATCAGGATCCAGACAAGGTCTGTACATTGCATTTGGATGGTACAACTTGTGGGTCTCTATTCATTTAGTTTCCCTCTCATTTTCTTCCCCCCATGACATTATTTTGTTGGGAAAACTAGGTCAGTTGTCCTGCGCAATGTCCCACAGTCCGGATTTGGCCGTTAGTTTGTGGTGTCACTGAACTTGTCCCCCCCATTTTCTGTAAATTGTAAGTTAACTCTGCAGGTTTAACTGGATTCAGGATTTTTTTTTTTTGGCCAGAACACTTCAAAGGTGGTGCAGTGTACTTCATGTTATATTATATCAGGAGGCACATAATGTCTGATTGACATTAGTGATGCCAAAATTGTTGATTGTGTTCAGGTGGCAGGAAGCTGATCCCTCCATCGTAAAATTCCCTGTCAGTCACTCGTGTAAGGTCTTATTCACTGATAACTGTGGTGGGATACGTTATTTATTTAGGGGTTACAAAATTATCACCTTCTAATTCTGTTTTTTCTGTATCTGTTTGGAATGCCTCTGTTAAAAAATTATCCTTAAGTAAATAAAAAACTTCCCTGAGAACAGTTTTATTAAGAAATTGTAATTAAAAACAAAGTAAGGGAGTAACAAGTAATCATGGATCTGCATCATTATCATTACTATCATTAAAAAGTACTGTTTGATCAGCTGTACTAAACTTAGGTTGTTATACTAATTGGTGATGATCAGTGAGTTTTAGAACCATGAGTCTTGTTTCTCAATCCTAAGGTATAACCACATTAGACTTTTGGCAGTATTCCCTTCAATTTTTGAGGTTGTTTTTTGGGGTTAGAAAGAGTGTTTTGCTGATTCAGGCCTACAGTTAATAGCACTTATTGAACATTTATTGTGTGTAGATTATTCTGTGAGGTACTTGGGGAGGGCCTTGTGAATAGATATGGGTCACAGAGAGGTAAGGACAGGAAAGAAACAAAAGAGATAGTCCTTGCTGTCACCTAAGTTAGAACTTCTCGGGGAAAGCCATAAAACATGAGTGGGCAGTGCATGTGGGCGCAGTTGATGACAGTAGCAGAATAACTGAATTTTTCTCTTCGAATACAGGTGGTGTTAGCAAAGCATGTATATGAGCAGGTTTTACAAACTCTGGACAATCTCGTGTACAGTGAAGACCTGAATAAGCTTCCAGTCAGTGCCACCTCCTCACCTTGCCCTAACTCTCCTCTGCCTTCCCTCGGTGCCTGTGGAGAACCTTCCGTTGAAAGGAAGGAGAACGGATTGTTCAGCCACTGCAGCCTTTCTAACTCTTCTCAAAAGTCCTTGTCTTTTAAGGAAGTCAGATCTTTTACCCAGATTCAAGCCAACTTCTGTATATCAGAGCTTCAAGTTCAGCTAAGTGGAGATCTGACTTTGGGGGCGCAAGGTCTTGTGAGCTTAAAATTTCAGGATTTTGAGGTGGAATTCAGTAAAGACCATCCTCAGACTTTATCCATTCAGATTGCCCTGCGCTCTCTGCTGATGGAAGACTTATTGGAGAAAAATCCAGATTCCAAATATAAGAACCTGATGGTGTCTCGGGGAGCCCCTAAGCCATCTAGTTTAGCACAAAAAGAGTATCTCTCTCAGTCTTGCCCTTCTGTGTCCAACGTGGAGTATCCGGATATGCCTCGGTCTCTCCCTTCCCACATGGAAGAAGCTCCTAATGTCTTTCAGCTGTATCAGAGACCCATTTCAGCCTCCCGGAAGAAGCAAAAGGAAGTCCAGGACAAGGACTGTCCCTTGACCCCACCTCCTTCTCCAACAGTAGAGGAGCCCAAGATACTTGCTGGAAGGAGTAAATTTGATGATTCCTTGGTCCATATCAATATATTCTTGGTGGATAAGAAGCATCCAGAATTCTCTTCCAGTTATAATCGAGTTAACCGGAGCATTGATGTTGATTTTAACTGCTTGGATGTGCTGATCACACTGCAGACCTGGGTCATGATACTAGATTTTTTTGGAATTGGCTCCACTGCAGACAACCATGCAGTGAAGGTGCCGCCTGAGGACATTCTACAAAACGTGAAGTCAGAGCCAAGCGCTTTAATAGAGTCTGAACTTCAGGATCCAGTTAACACCAAACTGGATCTCAAGGTATCAGTCCTCTTTGGCTCCCGTAAGTTCTAAGAATGAATGTGGGCTTTTTTACTTAAATGCTGTCATTGTACATTTACTCTAGAAAATTCTTCTTATTGGCAGGGGAGCTATATGGTTTTCTGGATGTCTATTACAAAAGGGTAGACATTCGTATTTTAGAAAAGGTTTTACCATTAATCCCATCTGGAGGCAGGGGAAATAAAGGGTTTCAGTAACTTCTTGTCTTTCCTTTGGGCTGTATAGTTCATTGGAATTACTTAGCTTCTCTAAGCCTCTGTTTCCTCATCTTCCATCATCTCACTATGATAACTAAATGAGGGAATTATGTAAAGCACCTGGCAACATGTCCAGTACATAGTAGTTACTTTAAAATGTGCCTATTGTCATCATCTCCCTCTCACTCAGAACATTACTGGCTTTTATTGAGAGCAACAGTACAGGTGTTAAAAATGAAGTCTCGAATGTCAGATTTGCCTAGATTTGAATCCTGGCATTTTTGTTGTAACCATACAGCTGTGTGGCTGGGGACAAATTATTTAGCCTCTTTCTCCTTCAAGTTTTTCATCAATAAACGTAGGGTGTTTAATGGTGCCTATGTCATTGGGTTGTGAGGATTCAATGAGATGATGTAGGTAAGGCCCTCCTCATGTGTGTGGCAGAAATGACCATTCAGTGAATGGTACTTCCCCCCACCTTTTCCTCCCATGCAGTTGTCTTGTAGAAACTGGGTTAGTGTCCCCTAGAGTGTCCCACACTCTGGATTTGTCTCTTTGTGTCCTTATGGTACCATTTGACTTCTTTTATCCTCTTATTTTAGAAATGGAAGTTAGCTCTAGAGACTTGATCAGGTTCAGGTTCGACTTTTTGGTAAACACCCTTCAGAGGTGGTGCTGAGTGCTTCCTATTGAGTTACACCAGGAGGTCTACAACATCCGGTTGTCCCACTTCTGGTGACTCTAAGATCCATGCTAAGAGTGGGCTCAGGTGGTGATAGCTGGATTCCTCTAAGCAGAGCATTTTTAGGCCCATTACGTACATTATTTTGGTGATTAAGTGGCTAGAGGTGTTTTTACTTCCCCCTTCATGAAGGTCTCATTCCCTCGAGCTCCTTCTGTTGTCCATGTCCAAAAACTACTGCAAGGGGACCCTCTGTGGTGCTGGAGTGGCCCCGCAGGGTCATTGCTCCATCTGTAATAATTCTCTCCTTTTTTCTCTGCCTTCCCCTACACATGATTTTTCTCCTTCCTTTCCTTCTATTATTTTCTTTCTTTTTCCATTTTTTCCCATTCATCAGACATGTACCGATCACCTACTTTGTGGTAGGCATGAAAGATAAAGGCGTGAGTATCGCTGGCCTCTGCCACTCGGGAGCAGAGTGTGTGAATGGGGGTTTGATCTGTTCTCCGTCCCCTCTTCTCTCCTTCCTTCTCTTCAATCAGGGCCTCACCCCAGTGATAACACTCAGAGGTACCTGCCTCAATAAATCATAGACACAGAGTCCTTTTTGTGGTTAAAATGACAGTATTACAATACAGTATTTCTTTGTTTCAGAGAATGCTGTTCCCAAGACAGAGGATTTTGGTTTTCTTCTATTTATAGTTGTCTCTGGGAAAGAAAATCTTGGATTGTAGTTCCTAAGTGAAGTCCCAGTTGGTCACCACGGGCTTCTATTAAATACTTGTCCAAAGATGTTAAACATTAAGTGTATTTATCATTTTGCTTTGACAGATTTCTTAGGGTGAACTTTACTTAATCTGTGTGAGTGATTACAAAATAGTGTGATGTTAGAGATGAATGCAAAAAGGGGAAAAATTGTTTTGTAATGTAAAACATTTCACTAACAAAGAATAGACGAGGCCAAAAAAACCCACAAAACCCTGAAAACCAAAAATACCAAGAAATAACAGAGTTCCTTTCCTATCAGCTCTCTCCTCTTATTATGGTTTGGCTGACTAAGAAAAGCTGAAATGAAGATGGCATCAGTAAAATAAAAGCTTTATCTTCAGATTTCCCGAGACTTGCAGCATCTTTCTCGATGCTGTTTGCCTGAAAGTTACCTTTTTTCCCCTCAGTAATATTTGCCTTGCTTTACCTTCTGTGTTCTTAGGTTCATTCGCTCTCTCTCGTGCTGAATAAGACCACCAGTGAGCTTGCTAAAGCAAATGTGTCCAAATTAGTGGCACACCTGGAAATGATCGGTAAGTGGGGAAAATCAGACTTGCAAAATCTGGGAAGAGTTTGAACATCCTGTTTACAAATCTAACTGTCCTTACTGGCTAAGGTGTGGCTCAGTGGCTTGGTTGTGGTTACTAGCCTGGCCATGATTTGTGGTGGTGGTGCCCCAATACTGGTCTGTGGATCAGAATCATCTGGGTAGCTCGTTAGAAATGCACACGTCGGCACAACTCCTTCCCCATCCCAGGAATCTGATTCTTTAGGTTGGGATGGGGTCCTGACACCTATCTGTGTTTTAAACAGACTATCTGGGTGACTATGTAATTTCTTTGTCTAAAATTAGGACATTTTGGGGAGTGAAAGGGGGCATTATTCATAATTACAGCTGGGAAACAGGCATATAACAGGGCCGTCTCTGGGAAACCAGGGCACGTGTTCAGTCTGTTGCCATGCATAGGGGGAGCCACCGATAGGGGGTGGTTTAGGCAGGGGGATATTGTAGCAAAGCTAGCATTCTTTCTAATGGGACTCCATAGGTTGAAATTCCTAGTAGCACACAAGAGAGGAGCTATATCAAGTTCTAAATCAGAGGGATTTACAGTGTGCATAAAATACCGCTCCTAAAAAAAAAAAAATAAAAAAAATAAAAAAAATAAAAAAAAATACCGCTCCTTTTTTAAGCAACTGGTAATGAAATAAGATTACAAAGCTCCAATGTTGATTCTGTAGTAAAATAAGAATGTCTTTTGGGGACGGGATGAACTAAAATTGAGATTTCATGCCTGGTATAAATTAATTATAAAAGGTTCCTAGAAGAGATGGGTCTTTAGAATTGGGAGAAGCTTGTGTATTTTTGTTAGAGGACATTAGGGGTCAAAAATAAGTATGTGTCTTCAGTTCACTGGGCGCAGAACTAGCCCGACAAATATATACACCTCAGTCATTGTTCTGTAATGCTAATTATGATGATAAAGTTTGTTTCACAGAAGCAGCAGTGCAGAATATTCCTTTTCAATATCCACACCATGTTAAGAATGATTCATATAGGTTTGCGCCTCAGGTGCACATTTCAACATTTCTTCTTTCTTCTACCCACCTTCCAGGGGCTTTACTTGTGTAATGTCAGAGTAGTTTCAAATCTGTGTCTCCAGTGTCTGTCTCATTAATTTTGCCGTTTAATTAAATCACACTAAAACCCATTTTTTAATGCTCGGGTAACATATCTCTGACACTTCCTCCTTTATTCTTTTTTTTTTTTTTTTTGCGGTACGCGGGCCTCTCACTGTTGTGGCCTCTCCCGTTGCGGAGCACAGGCTCCGGACGCGCAGGCTCAGCGGCCATGGCTCACGGGCCCAGCCGCTCCACAGCATGTGGGATCTTCCCGGACCGGGGCACGAACCGTGTCCCCTGCATCGGCAGGTGGACTCTCAACCACTGCGCCACCAGGGAAGCTCCTCCTTTATTCTTTTGTCCATAGTACAAAATAGACCTTATGATATTTCACTACTTCTAATTAGTGGTCTGATCTCAGAAGAGATCACATTTTTATCTGTATTTGTAAATGTTTTATCCTTTAAATCGTGTATGCATTTAATTTTTTCCCCCTTGTAAGTGTTAAAGTGTGATGCTGCAGTATTATTTCAGTCCCTTTGGACTTCTCCATTGAGACTATTTGCAATAGTGCATAAAATATTTTTCTGGGTGTATAGGAATATGAAAATTTTCTTTTGAATTTTGTTTTATTAAATGGTGTAAAGTCTGAAGCATGTGTGTATCAATTTTTGTTTCAGGCAAATTTAAGGTGTGTGACAGAAAAAAGATACATAAGAATGTGTTCTAATTTTTAACATTCCTAGAAGGAGACCTGGCCTTACAGGGAAGCATTGGGAGCCTGTCTCTGAGTGACCTTACATCCCATGGAGAGTTCTATAGAGAACGGTTCACTACAAGTGGGGAAGAAGCACTCATCTTCCAGACTTTCAAGTAAAAATACCGATTTTTTCTCACTTAACATTTTGTCATAATTGCTTGTTGTTTCAAATTCTTGTCAGCTAAACAATGAAGAAAAGTTTTAAAAAATCGTAACATCTTACGTAAAATTGATCTAGTTATGGGGAATCTTGATTTATATATGTCCAATGCAATGGATCTGCATTGAAGTGGGCGACTCAGGCTTAATAAATAAATGGGGTATGATTGAAATAATTGTGATTATTATTAGTCTGGTTTCACACCAACTTGTTTTGTGACTTTGAGCAAGTCACTTAATCTCCATGCATCAGTTTTTCTATCGAAATATTGAGGGGACTATGTTAGATCAATTTCCATCTAGCTCTGAATGTTCTGGAATGATTTCAGCCTGAGAAAGTTGTTGAAGATACGGGTTTTAAATTACATTACGCATTTTTCCCAGTACAAACATAATCTATATTCAATTTTAGAACTTAGAAGGCATTTTTAGCCTATGTAGTTATTAAAGAATGGTTTTCTCAGAAAGCAGAAAGTTTAAAAGGCTGGGTTTTCAACCTCTCAGGGAACTGTTAGAAAATATAGGTATCCAGCTCTGCTCCCAGATATTCTGGTCTGAGGTAGTATTCTTTTTTTTTTTTAAACTTGCCGAAGTGATTTTTAAAAATTTTTTGGCCGTGCCGCACAGCATGTGGGATCTTAATTCCCTGACCAGGGATCAAACCCGCGCCCCCTGCATTGGAAGCACGGAGTCTTAACCACTGGACCACCAGGGAAGTCCTGCCAGAGTGATTTTAATGTTCAACCAGAGTTGAGAAAAATGGTCCCTAAAGATGTCTGAGAACTTTTTCTTTCCTTTCCAGAGGAAGTATATCATACTGTTCTGAGAATTTAGATTGATTTGTTTGCACTGTTACCTACCACAGTGGCATGGTTCTCTAATAAATGAGATAATTAATGTCAAGCTCTTAACTCTCTGCCTGACACAAAATAGGTGCTCACCTAATACGAGTTCTTTTCCCCAGTGACTGTGTCCTGTATAATAATTTATTATTATGGCATCATGTTCCATTAAATTTAAAACCATTTGTAAAAGTTTTCTAATTTATCTGTGAATGTAGATGCTAAAACTCTTTAGCTTGCGTTTCACTGAAGTAAAAAGAAGACTTCTTTCAGCTTCCAGAAGACAGATTGCCCCAGAAACTTTGGTTCTGTTGCCTAGTTTTCTTTACCAATTGTTTTGTGGTCTCATTTTTATTACCTTTCAAGCCCATATTGTCACAGTCTTTGCTAGAAGAGTGAGCAGGAATAGTCATTTTTCCTTAAAGGCAGGGAAAAAGAGCCTCAGGGGAAAGGTCTGAACCACAGGTGGCTTCTGAGTGAGTTCTGGAGTCATGAGTGGGTTCAGCACCCAGAGCAGTGCCCCTGTTTATAGCCCTGGCCATCACGCCAGACTTTTATTTAACATCCTCAACACATGGCGGGAGCTTAGAAAGGAAGTAATTATTGGAGTTTGCTTTCTAAAACTTGATTGGTGGATTTCCATTTTAATAAAGCTGTTTTCTAGGGAAACCCGTAAGTCAACCCAAGTTTTCTTCAAATACTAATTTGCATCTTACTGCTGTCTGAGTCACATTTTTGCCCTTCCTCCTAGATATGGCCGGCCCGACCCGCTGCTCCGGAGGGAGTGCGACATTCGAGTGAGCCTCCAGATGGCCTCCGTGCAGTATGTGCATACCCAGCGCTTCCAGGCGGAGGTGGTGGCCTTCATCCAGCACTTCACTCAGCTGCAGGACGTGTTAGGGCGCCAGCGAGCTGCTATTGAGGGGCAGACGGTAGGTAGTGTCATTGATCCAAGATGCTTTTCCAGTTTGACTGATCAGTAGAACTTTTAAATCTCTAGCGGTAAATCTGGAAACTTTCACTGAAAAAGGTGAAGGTAATTAGGTAATCTTAAGCTTACTACTGTCCTCCAGGTAGCTGAGTATCTACAGAAATCTTACTGTAATCGGAGAGCTTATGTTCCTTACTCATCAAAGGAAAGCTAAACTTTCCTTTGAAGTTTAGCTTTAGCTTGCTCTAAAAAAGATAAAGTTTATGGATAACACTAAAGACTTCAGGTCCCTTTTAGAACTTCAATGGGGTTACTTCTCCTGGAAAGTGGTCCCAAAGAACATATCTATTCTATTATAGAAAGAGGATTTTTTTCAGATATAGTTCTCCAACTCCTTAGTTCATGGCTCCCTTTAATGTCTTTTTTCCGTGATACATCCTAGGCCAAAAAAAACACCTAATGGTCTTTCCATTTCCTAAGTAATGAAGTTTAAACAGCTTAATAAGTATATATGTCCAACAGCTTAGTAGCTGTTAGAAAAAAAACACGTAAGTGAAAAATGAGATTTTTGTTTCATTTTTAAGTAACCGTAATTCCTTCCTCGTAGGATGTATGTGCCTCTTGGGCACTGAACAGTTTCTCACACTTGGAATCAGGTTGAACATCACAGCCCCACTTCCTTTTCCATATTTATTTCCTCATGGTACTTGCTTTTTATAGCAGCAACTACTTAAGACCCAGCTTTGCAAAGATGTGACATCATTGAAAGGAACGTAGCATGATCTAACGTTGAGTGTACACCATCTCAAGTTAGTAGTTTGTGCAGGGTCTAACAGATGATGTGTTTCCCTCAGAGACTTAAAATGTCCTGGCAGTGCACCTGTGAGTGGGAGGCAGCCTCCTGTGGTGTCTTGGCACACAGTTTGGGAACCACAGAAAACAATTACAATGTAGTTCTTTGTAAAACTTGTTATTTATTTATTTTTAAGCTTTATTAGGTAAAAGATTAAAATTTAAGTCTTTATAATGGCAACACTTAAAAATTTTATGTTTTAGTTTAAATTAAAAAATTTTGAATATGTTGTATATTGTTTTAGTACAGAGTCAAAGTAAAAAAGGAGAAAAGTCTCTTTCTCAATTTCTTTTCCTCAGCCACCCAATTTCTGTCCTTGGCAACAACCAATGTTACTGGTTTCCTGTGTATGTTATAGAGAAGGTATTCGTTTTTAAATATAAAAGTACAATCAAATTATAGGGAATCTGGAAAAGATATCTTATCAGTTTTCTAGCACCATAGGTATGTTTTATGTTCTTTTTTCCCTATACATGTTTCCATGGTTATAATTACAGAGTATGTAACCTTTTTTTCTCTCTTTAGAAACTTAAAAAAAACAATTTAGTATTTGATACATATAAAGAATACCTGTAGCATGCTTATAAATTACAAAGTGTGATAATAGAAGGAACATCTATGAACCCACCACCAAAATAAAAATTAAAACATTACTAAGACTGTTGCATGTGGTCCTTCCCTATCTCATTCTGTTAATGCCTCAGGTAACCCCTCTCCTGATTTTTGGGTCGACTAGTCCCTTTAAAATTAAAAGAAAACTTTGTATACAGTATCTTTTGTTTTGCTTGTTTGACCTTTATAAAAAGGGCATTAAATTTGCTTGTGTCGGGCTTCCCTGGTGGCGCAGTGGTTGGGAGTCCGCCTGCTGATGCAGGGGACGCGGGTTTGTGCCCTGGTCCGGGAGGATCCCATGTGCCGCGGAGCGGTTGGGTCTGTGAGCCATGGCCGCTGGGCCTGCGTGTCCGGAGCCTGTGCTCCGCAGCGGGAGGGGCCGCAGCAGTGAGAGGCCCGCGTACCGCAAAAAAAATAAAAAATAAAAAAATTTGCTTGTGTCCATTTGCTAATTGTCTCCCAGCACTAATCCCCGCATCCTGGTAGCCACTGGCCAACTTGCTATTACAACAGAATACAGCCATGTTCATTCGCTTCCTTATTGTCTGTGGATGCTTCTTTCTTTTTTTTTTTTTTTTTTTTTTTTGCGATACATGGGCCTCTCACTGTTGTGGCCTTTCCCGTTGCGGAGCACAGGCTCCGGAGGCACAGGCTCAGCGGCCATGGCTCACGGGCCCAGCCGCTCCATGGCATGTGGGATCTCCCAGGACTGGGGCACGAACCCACGTCCCCTGCATCGGCAGGTGGACTCTCAACCACTGCGCCACCAGGGAAGCCCTATGGATGCTTTTATAGTTTTCTTGATTTGCTCCAATATCTTATGGATTTTGTATCTATGCTCCTGAGGGATATTAGTTCGTTGTTTTCTTTTCTTAAAAAGGAAAGAATGCCTGTTTTCTGGTTTTGGTAACTGGTCAGTGCTGTCCTTGTAGTATGAATTGGGAAGTGTTCCCTATTCTATTTTCAGAATAGTTTGTGTAGAATTGACATTATTTCTTCCTTTATGTATTCTGGATATAAGACTTTTGATATATGTATTACAGATATTTTCTCCTAGTCTATAGGTTTTTTTTCCCTTAAAAAAATTTTTTTTTTATTTTTGGCTGAGCTGGGTCTTAGTTGTAGCATGCAGGATCTTCGTTGTGACATGCAGGATCTTTGTTTTAGTTGCAGCATGCGGACTCCTTAGTTGCAGCATGCGAACTCTTAATTGCGGCATGCATGCGGGATCTAGTTCCCCGGCCAGGGGTCCAACCCAGGCCCTGTGCATTGGGAGCATGGAGCCTTACCCACTGGACCTTTTCCCATTTTCTTAATACTATTTTTTGAAAAGCAGGAGTCTTTCTTTTTTTTTTTTTTAATTTCTCTTTTTAAATTTATTTATTTTTTGACTGCGTTGGGTCTTTGTTGCTGTGCACGGGCTTTCTCTAGCTGCGGCGAATGGGGGCTACTCTTTGTTGCGGTGCACGGGCTTCTCATTGCAGTGGCTTCTCTTGTTGCAGAGCATGGGCTCTAGGCACACGGACTTCAGTAGTTGTGGCTCGTGGGCTCTAGAGCACAGGCTCAGTAGTTGTGGTGCACGGGCTTAGTTGCTCCGTGGCATGTGGGATCTTCCCGGAGCAGGGCTCGAACCCGTGTTCCCTTCATTGGCAGGCGGATTCTTAACCACTGAACCACCAGGGAAGTCCCAGAAGTCTTTCATTTTGATGAAGTCCAATTTTTTTCTTTTAGGTTAGTGCTGTGTGTTTTGTGAAAGGAATCTGCTTACCACTAGGTGGCAAAAAATTTCTCCTATTTCCTCTTTTAGAAGTGTTATAATTTTAGACCTCTTCCATTTTGAGTTAATTTTTGTGTATTTTGTGAAGTAAGGGTTGAGATTTTTTTCCATATATGTATTCAGGCTGTTCTTTTCCCATTGAATTACCTTGACACTTATGTTGAGAATGTATGCGTGTATTTCCTTATTCTCTATTCTGTTCCATTGATTTATATTTAATTGTATACCACCCTGTCTTGATTGCTCTTGCTTTATGATATGTCTTGAAATCAGATAGTGTAAGTCCTCCAACTTGTTTCAAAGATGTATTGGCTATTATAGGTCCTTTGTTTTTCTCTATAAATTTTAGAATCAGCTTGTCTGTTTCTACAATAAAGTCAGCTAGGATTTGATTGGGATTGCCTTGAATCCATATATCTGGAGAATTGACGTCTTAACAGTATTGAGTCTTTGGATCCTTGAGTATGGTATATCCCTCCATTTAATTAGATCTGCAGTTTCTCTCAGCAATGTTTCGTAGTTTTGGGTATACCCTTCTTACACATCTTTTGTTAAATTTATCCCTAGGTGTTTCACAATTTTGATGCTATTGTAAATTGTATCAATTAAAAATTTCAATGTACACTTGTTTATTGAAAGTTTGAGAAATATAATTGACTCATGTACTGACATGTTGACCTCATATCCTACAATCTTGCTAAACTTACTTATTGTAGTTCCTTTAGATTCTTTAGGGTTTTCTACATAGATTATTATGTTGTCTGTGAATAAGAGAGTTTTCTTTTTTCCTTTCCAACCTGTATACCTTTTTGTGTGGACTAGGACTTCCACTACAATGTTGAATAGAAGTGGTGAGAGTGGGTATCCATGCTTTGTTCCTTATCTTAGAGGGAAAACATTGTCTTTCGCAGATGTTACGTATGTGATGTTAGCTCTAGATAGTTTGTGTGTGTTTTTAAGTTATCTGTCTACTTCATCTGAATTGTCAATTTGTTGGCATGAACTTGTTCATAGGTTCCCACATCTTTTTAATATTAAGTTCTCTAGCAGTGTCCCTGACTCTTCCCTGATAGTGGTGATTTTTGTTTCCTTCCTTTTTTCTTGATTAATATAGGTAGAGTTTTATACTTTCAATCAACTTATGGAGGCCTGTGTTAGGCCCATGCATACTGTTAACAAGCATGCCGTGTGCACTTGAAAAGAATGTAAAATGGTTGTTGGGTAGAGTGTTCTATAAATGTTGAATTGATTTTTCTCTGTTGTTTATCTGTTTTCTAAATAACTGGTTTCTGCTCTTTATTACTGTCTTCCTTCTCCTTACTTAGGTTTATTTTGCTTTTCTACCTTCTTAAGCTGGAAGCTTTATTGATTTTAAATCTTTAATATAAAATAAGTATTTGATGCTAAACATTTTTCTTTAAGTACCTTTTTAAGTGCATTCCATGAATTTTTTTTTTTTTTTGCCGCACGCGGGCCTCTCATTGCTGTGGCCTCTCCCGTTGCGGAGCACAGGCTCCGGATGCACAGGCTCAGCGGCCATGGCTCACGGGCCCAGCCGCTCTGCGGCATGTGGGATCTTCCCAGACCGGGGCACGAACCCGTGTCCCCTGCATCGGCAGGCGGACTCTCAACCACTGCGCCACCAGGGAAACCCTGAATTTTAATGTGCTGTGTTTTCTTTATCAGTAAGGTCAAAATATTTTTTAAATTTCTCTTGTGATTTCTTCTGTGACCCATGGGTTATTTAGAAGTGTGTAGTCTAATTTCCAGATGTTTGGGGGTTTTCCATTATCTTCTTGTTACTGATTTCTAATTTAACTCCTTGGTGTTCATAGAATATATTCTGTGTGATTTTAATTGTTTTAGATTTATAAATTCATGAAACTTTTGGAAATTTGAGATTATTTGATTATAAAATTAGGGAATTAATTGAACCTCTAACCCAATTTTCCTTCTTCTTTCAGGTGAGAGATCAAGCCCAGCGTTGTTCACGGGTTCTCCTGGATATTGAGGCTGGTGCTCCTGTTCTTCTTATCCCAGAAAGTTCCAGATCAAATAATCTGATTGTAGCGAATTTGGGGAAGTTGAAAGTCAAGAACAAGTTTCTCTTTGCTGGTATTCCTGGGACCTTTACCTTACAAGATAAGGTGAGCAGTCAGCACCCATTCCCTTCTCAGTTCGCCTGGCATTGGAATGCCAATCGAAAAATTCAGATGCTGCCATAAGAAGATTCCTAATCACTGTTACTTTTGTAGTATATGTGGCTTGAAGAATATTTTTTTGGACATTTTATTAACATTTCAATTAACCTTTCATAGAGGTAGTATAAATTACAAGTTTTACTAACTGTATGTAGTAACTTATTTTAGCAAACAAATCAACAGAACCATCTTTATAATGCTTTCCTCATAGGCTGAACTCATAGTAATCAACTTTTTATACTATGTGGCTTTTTTCAGAAGACATGATTTGGCCCAAGGCTTATCTGAAGCCATTTAAAAATACCTTAATAATTAAATCGTATAGAGTATACTCCTTTACAGTTTAAAAGTACGTTAGCACTTATTTCTTATAACATGTTTGGAGGTAATTGGGATGAGGATTGCTGCTTTCATTTTACATTTGGAAAAGCTAGGACTCATTGAGAATACATGACGAAAATGGAAAACCCTAGTAAATCACAGACTTAACACTGATAAGACCTGGGAGGTGGTCCCACCCATTTTTGCAGTTGAGGAGACCAGTAACTTGCTGGAATTAGAGACTGTCTTATGTTCTAGGGGTGTGTGTGTGTGTGTGTGTGTGTATGTGGTTTTTTTGGTTTGTTTGTTTGTTTGTTTTTGCGGTATGCAGGCCTCTCACTGTTGTGGCCTCTCCCGTTGCGGAGCACAGGCTCCGGACGCACAGGCTCAGCGGCCATGGCTCACGGGCCCAGCCGCTCCACGGCATGTGGGATCTTCCCGGACCGGAGCATGAACCTGTGTCCCCTGCATCGGCAGGCGGACTGTCAACCACTGCGCCACCAGGGAAGCCCTGTATGTGTGTCTTAATATTTATTTATTTATTTTGGCTGCACTGGGTTTTAGTTGTGGCACGTGGGATCTTCGTTGCGGCATGTAGGATCTTTAGTTGCGGCATGCGGACTTCTTAGTTGCGGCATGCATGCAGGATCTAGTTCCCTGACCAGGGATTCAAATCTGGGCCCCCTGCAGTGGGAGTGCGGAGTCTTACCCACTGGACCACCAGGGGAGTCCCTCTAGATGTGGTTATTTTTTTGTTTTTTTTTTTGCGGTATGCGGGCCTCTCACTGTTGTGGCCTCTCCCATTGCGGAGCACAGGCTCTGGACGCGCAGGCTCAGCGGCCATGGCTCACGGGCCCAGCCGCTCCGCAGCATGTGGGATCTTCCCGGACTGGGCCACGAACCCGTGTCCCCTGCATCGGCAGGCAGACTCTCAACCACTGCGCCACCAGGGAAGCCCAGAATCCATGCTTTTAACAAACATATTTCATCACCACAGGAATTGAAATATTGGTTTGGCTGATAAAACTTGATTGGAGTATTGGACCAAGATCAAGCTATCATTACTTGCTCACTTCTCAGTCCTAGGTGGTATTTTGATGGACTGAGTAGGCACTAGCACGCTTTATGAATAAACACCTAGTTTTCACCTGCAGGCTACAGAGAGCCACAGGATTAGAGAGAACTACTCAGTAGAAAAAACATGGGCAAGTAGTATTTGCTGTTCACAATCTCCATTAAACAGATGGGTCGATATGCATCCCTTGTGAAGGGGCCAGTAAGATATGGAGAGACGAGTCAGAAGTGTTTCTTGTAATAATGCTCCCTTCAGGGGAGTAGATGAGTCCCTTCATGGAAACGAGATTAAGCTGCTTTTCTCACATTGATCAGACCCCAAACAGCCAAAATAATAATAATAATAATAAAATAAATAAATTAAAAAAAAGAAATTGAGACTTAGGTAGGTTAAGTAATTTCTTTTGGATTAAACATCTAGTGAGGGCTTCCCTGGTGGCGCGGTGGTTGAGAGTCCACCTGCCGATGCAGGCGACACGGGTTCGTGCCCCGGTCCGGGAAGATCCCACATGCCGCGGTGCGGCTGGGCCCGTGAGCCATGGCCGCTGAGCCTGCGCGTCCGGAGCCTGTGCTCCGCAACGGGAGAGGCCACAGCAGTGAGAGGCCACAACAGTGAGAGGCCCGCGTACCGCAAAAAACAACATCTAGTGAGGAGTACAGTGTGGACCTTAGAGACTTTGGTGTGTCTGCTTTCAATACTCCATGCTCTTAACCATGGTATGATTATACCTCCCAGTATTAAGATTAGGTTTATGTAGGGGAAAATAAACTGGCAAAGGCTATTGCTGTCTTACTGGCCCTTTGCCAAATAGTTGTAGGTCTTCTGAATTTTCTAAAGGATGTGGCAGTGAGTTCATTAAAATAACTAGGATGGACGACTCCAGAGTTTATTACAGAAGAGATACAAAGTTGAACAGAAAAGGTCCCGTTCGCCTCTCTAGGTGTAGGAAGAAAAGAAAACGGAAGAGTGACTAGGCTGCTAGTCTTGCCAGGCCTTTGCCAAGGAGCTCAACTCGGGTCAGGAAGTAATAGGAAGACTGTATTTGTTGGTAATGCCTAAACTCAGATAATGTTGTTATTTTCAAATTACTACGTCTATAGTTTTCTTCATTTGTTTCACTTTTCTCTTAGCCATTTATTCACTACTTCTAACCTAAACACCCTGAACCCAAAATATTTGATTCCTTGAGTGGGAATGGGTGGAGTGAGGAGGAGAGTGAAGACGAGCCAGTGAGAACCACAGGAACCGTGTTCATGTGTCATAACCTGGAGCTCAGAACCCAGAGGGGGGGTGTTTGAATGATGGTTAGAGGGCAGGTTGTCCTTATATCACCTCACTACAGTCGCTTAGCCGAACCAGATTTAGTGATCAGAGCACATGATGAAACCAGAACAGCAGTGATTAGCAACGCAGAGGGAAGAGCATCACCAGGTTTGTTCATCGTCACGCCCCATCTTCAGACAGCTGATGGCTGAGAACGTGCTTGTTCACCTTGTGGTCAGAAGCCCTCCTGCTGTAACAGTAGGCTTTCTTGCCAGAGCGAGAAATAGGCTTCCACTTAACGTATTTTTTTTAAGACAGTAAAAATGAAACAAATCACCATTGGCCTTTCACAGTAGGCCTAGTAGAGAGCTAGTAACCTTGGTCGTAATGAAAATCTCTTTTCATATTTGAGTGATAAGCATTTTGCTGTTTACTGACTTAAGTCTTAAAGAAGATAAAAGAAAGATCCATTTATAAAAAGAAAGATTTGTAACTGCTTCTAAAATTTACTTTTCCTTACTATGAGGTGTTTATAATTAACATGACTAGATATTAAACAAATGTGTCAGAGCTGGTGTTTATGCATGAATGTTGTTCCCGCTGACACCTCAGGGTACTGCCTCTCTGTTCCAACTCTGCTGCCCTTACTCCCCAAGGGAGAGCTGAATTCTTCTTGGGAACTGTCTTTTCAGCCTTTAGTTAGTTCTTTGGAATATATTTGTTTGTGGTAAATCTTTGTTTTGAAGCCTAAATCTTTAGGAAGAGATCAGTTAGAGCCAGAATGGGTGATCAAGTTCAATAATACCATTTTTGTTTCTCTCCCCTTCCTGAAAAGATAAAGACTTATTTTCTATGTCAGATATATCTATATATGAGCTTAATGAGCTGAATTTAGCTTCTAAAGAAGAATTGCCAAAATATTTCAAGAAATTTTTGCAAAATGGTTTCTGTTTTGTTAAGTATGCCAAATAATAGCACGTAGAGCATTTTAATGAAAAGATTTCCCTGTATTTGTTTTTGAGGATTTGATTTTCAGTGGCATTGCATACAAGGATCGCTTTTTCTTCAAGGTATAATATGTTTTTTTGCCTCCTGGTTATTTGAAAAAACCTTATGGGATTCAGCAGTCAATTCACATTCATATGCTTAAAAAAGAAAATTTTAAAAAACAATTCTTTAAAATATTTCATTACTTGGGAAAGCCTGCTTATCACTTTTCCCTCTGCTTTGGCAAATCACTTCCCTCCTGTGTAGAGAAGCCCTTGTTAAGGATCATTAAAAGCAATTTTTTTTTTCTTTTTAAAGCCCTAGGTAGCACTTTCTTGATGACCTTATTTTATTTCCTTAAATCCTAGAAAAACTTTATCTTGTTACATACCAGTGGTGGTTCTGTAGAATTCCATAAGGGCTGCTTGGAGTGTGTCGCTTGTTAAAGTATTTGTAATCAGATAAACTTATCTGTGAAACTTACCTTTCCACATGTACAGTCAGGTTCCACTGGTCTAGGCCTGTGTGAAGTGAGTAGTGACTTTCTTCTCCAAAAATCGCTTTACATTTGCCGTTTAATGCATTTGCACGTGTGAGGTTTGTCTAGCATGCATTCCAGTGGTTAAAGGACAGGAAATAGTCCTGAAATCAAAGCTTGCAGAGGGGTTATTTGCCTTTGAGTTCTATGACTCCCGTGTGTTTGGAATTGTTTTACATAAAGCCATGTCTTAATGAGCGCAGGTTTGAATTTTTTACATATGTTTTTCCTTTCATTTTTCTCAATCATAGATTGTGCTTAAACCATAATTTCTAAGTCTTTCAAAGGCTTTGAGTTAATCTCCTCAAGCCACTGATTTATTTAAACCCACTCAGAGAGGATGGAGAGATGAATCAAATGAAAGAGCAACAAATACTCTCTAGAGTTTAAATAAACTAAGCAAGAGGGAAGGTTTTTAATGTCGAAATGCTTAAATAATGGCATTTACCTAGTAATTTGCCTTGCAAAAATGAATTGCAAAAAATAAGAACTTTCACTGTTACATGTAATTACTACTCAAGATAACTGTGAAGGCAAACAGTATTATCTCGTTTTCAAATGCTGAGAGGAATACACATATAAAGCAGTACTGGAAGGAAAACAGTTCTTCCCCTCCTTCCAGCTTGTTGGTGAGAGGGGAGAGATGAGAACAAACCAACCCTGCAGAAGCCATTTGGATATGTAGCTCTGAGGCTTGGGGGAAGGAACCATGGGAAGTTTAAACATCAATTATTGAACCATTCTGGTGAAAAAGATTTACCCCGTTAGCAATTAACTGAAGGTACTAAGTATGTAAGAAAAGCGTATATTATTTTCAGTAGAATTACAGAATTAATTTTACTGTGTATTTGCCCTTAATTTCTATGCCCTTGAACAGAAACATAATACGAATGGCTTACCTATATTTTCCATTTTGTTTTCATTTGCAGTTACTTAGAGAGATGAGAAATGTAAACAGAGGAGGGGAGACTTCTGGAAAGTACAAACACATTACAATGGCTTTATTCCCTATTGCTGTTAGATGCATTTTCTTAGAACAGTCAGCACCTCCCCTCCAGCAAAGCAACAATGTATCATATGGCTGAGAGATTTGCTTTTGTTGTATTTGACCTAGATTAAACCACCAGTGATTAGTATCCTGACATTTGCTCTTAAGCCAAAAGATCAAATATGTTCCTGCAAAATTGCTATAGTTTTCAACAGGTACTGAATTATTTGTAATATCTCTGCAAATAATTACATGTGGCAGAAAGTATCATGACCCTGTGGCCCTTTTGTTTATGGGATCTGGGGGGCTTGGGAGGTACCAAGTGGTATAGAGTCTTTGAAGAGTCCAGGGACTGGGATGGGACTTCCAGGATAGTAGGCACAGTCAGTCCCATTCCTGCCTTCTAGTTTTCTTCTGTTTCTTCCCAGGAGTCTGTGCCTTCAGCTTCTCCAACTGGTACTCCCAAACACAGTGTGAGGAAAATGACAAGCATGGAGGACCCGAAAGGGACCCATTCCGAGGGGCTGTTCATGATGCCTCCTGTTGGAATGAGTCTAGGCAGCCTGAAGAGCGAGTTTGTGCCAAGTACTTCGACCAAGCAGCAAGGGCAGCAAGCCACACCCTCTGTTGGTCAGGTTTCCAGGAGTCCAGGTAAAAGAGGAGAGAGGAGCTGCATGATGAAGGTGGGCAAATGCATGAGACCATTGGAGGAACCTAAGGGGGGGGGGATGCATCCCGTACAAGCAGATGCCCACAAAGTGGTAGCATGTCTTTTGTGATAATCCGATTTTGATATTGATTTAGAAGGCTTAAGAACATTAGGATGTAGATTTAACGTTGGGCGACTTCTAGAGTAGGGTTAAATTGGTGAGACAGTGTAAATAAAGAGATTTAGATTGTCTGTTAGGACTTATATGTCAAAACAGTTGCCACCAGATGGTGAGTATAACTAGAACAGTTCTTGCATCCTTAGACACATCCTTGCAAGTCACTATTTAATTCTAGAAAAATAAAAAAAAACTCTGAAAAAAATATTAGTGTGAATTAGGTAACAGAAGAAATACTATGAGTGACAGTTTTTGAAAGACATGAACTGCCCAGTTATTGGGCTCTTCTCTAGAATTTGACAATTAGCCATTCCAGATGCAAGCCTAATTTTGGCCTTTTGGTTTTCTGGATGGGTGATGGATTGGATAAGTGAAGTGTCGCTCCAAGGAGTGTGGGAAGCAGAATATGATTAGCCCCAAAAATCAGTGGATGGAAATCAGTCCACTATGGTTGGACTTGGAGAAATGTGGGACGCTAGCTGAGGGAGGCCGAACGTCTTTTGTTAGATAGATGCAAGGAATGGTTAACTCCTTGTAGTACCTTGTAGTCCCAGAGGTGACAGCAAAGTGGTTTATGGTTACATTGCTGATTAAAGGAGATTATTGTAGTCCTCAGTAAAAGACTGGGTATTGAACACTCACTACGTGCCAGACGTTGTGGCACATTCTTTCATCAATTTTTGCATTTTATCCTCATGATATAGAGTTTTATTTTTATCCCCATTTTATAGATGAAGAGGCAGAGGCTTAGAGAGATTAAGTAACTTGACCATAGTTTTGTGGATGTAGATGGTAAATGGTAGAGTTGGACTATGAATTTAGGTAGTCTGACTCTAGAACCTGCAGTCTTAACCTACATGATATTGCCTACCAGTCTCCAGTCTATATATGCATAACAAATGCATACAGCATGGGGTGGGGTGGGGCTGGGTGCACACATAGGGCCACTCAATACACGTCTTCTGTTGCTGTTGTTGTCCTGGTGACAATGATGATTAGGAATAAGGCCAATTTTACATATATTTAGAAGCCTATAAGAAGTGATTCGGGATGTTTTATAGAAAGATCTCTTTCCTGACAATATTTCTCCTCCTGATTTGCAGTTTGTTTCTGGAATTCTATATGTGATTAAGATTGGGTTAAGGTAGTGGTTTTCAAACTGCTTCTGTGTATCCCTGGGATTCCATGACAACCCTAGGAAATCTCTGAAGCCCTTTCTTTGTTCCCATCCCTTTTCCCCTTCTGCCACACCAGCTCCATTTTTGTCTACTTCACATATTTATCGATGCAGTAACAAGGCAAGAACTAATTCAATTAGTGCCTGCCTAATCCAGGTGTTAACAATGTTTTGTTCTCCTATATATTAACACGCTATGTTCTCCTGTATAGTAACATGCTATTAGACATAGTTCCTGCCATGATGTGAATGATATGAGAAAGCCATTAAATAAGCTTTATATTGACAGATTAAGATAATCTTAATCTAAATATTGCCAGATTAAGATAAATGTTATGGGAGAGACAGAATGGTGTAAAGCGAAAGAACAGGACCCAGTTGAGAAGAGAGGAGGGTATGCTGTGGGTAAGACTGTTCAGACAGCAAGGAGCCTGGCATGTGGGGGAAACAAAGGCCAGTGAGCCCGAGACTTCATGGGCAAGGTAGAGAATGGCTTGAGATGAGGTTGGAAAAGTAGGCAGTGGGCTTAGGCAGGGCTTTACGGGGATTTAGGGGAGTTTCACAGAAAGAACTTTGCATTAAACAAAGCCATCAAAGTATATAAAGGAAGAGAATGTTTTGGTCCCACTTATGTTTTTAAGGATTACTGAGGTATTTTGTGAGCAGAATGGTTTTGTGAGGGCAGACTGGAATTGTATGGGTATATTGGAGGGGAGTTTATGGTGGTCTAGTCAAGAATGGAGGTGGTTTGGATTAGATCAGTGCTGGTGGAAATGGTTACATGTGATGTTTGTTTGGAAAAAAGAATTTTGCTGCTGGAAAATTTGTAAACCTTTGGGTAACATTATCTCTACATGAGACCCCTGTGGGATCTCCTTGGGAGGGAGCATATTAAGTACTTTTCGTCAGAAGCCCTTTAGCCTCAGTTAGTGTCTTGGGACAGCAATGAGACGCTGAGGGGACGTGGCACAGTACGTGCTTGCATGCAGGCGGTGGGCAGGAGATGTCCAACATGCAGAGCATTGTGGACGGAGGTCTTGGTGCCAGAGTGGAGACTTCTGGTCACCCAGCTTTCTGACACAGGCAGTGCTAAACATTTTCCAAAGAGAAAATGAACTTTCTTTTGGCTTTTTAGTTTTATTCTGGTCCAGCCCTTTCTGGGTCCCATTTTCTTCATTGTCTCTCTTTCCTTGGGTCTGTGTAGAAGACCACGTCTGCCTGCTAGATTGCATTGTCGTCGATCTACAAGACATGGACATCTTTGCTGCAGAGAGACACCCACGAGAGTATACTAAGGCCTCGGAAGACAGTAGTGGAGACCTGATCTTCCCCTCCTATTTTGTGCGACAGACGGGAGGAAGCCTCTTGACTGAGCCTTGTAGATTGAAATTGCAGGTGGAAAGGAACTTGGACAAGTGAGTGGTTTATATTCAAATAACTGTCTGTTGTAAGTAGAATCGTAATAACTTGGAAATCAATGCTATTAAGTCTGGAAGGGCATAGGGATTCACTTATTTTTTCATCTACGTAACAAATATCTGTCGAGTCCCTCCTATCTGCTAGACATGAGGGCTCCTGTGATGAAAGAAAAAACTTCTGCCGTCATGGAGCTTACGTTTTGTTGAGGGATATAGGAAGGTAAGTATATGATTCTAACTTAGTGTTTGATTCAGTGTTATAAACTGTGTTGTAGGATTGTAGTAGGTGCCCTGGAAACAAAGAGGAAGGGACATGAATTTAGCATGGATTTTGATGGGAGTAGGGAGGTAGTGATGGCAGGGAAGGTATTTGGAAGAAGTGACATTGGATTCTATGTTCCAAATACAATAGATTCTGGACCTGCTATTCTGTTTACCCTGGAGCTCCATTTAATGAGAATAATTGTTTAGATGCTGTTTTGCCCATTTCACTCTATTAAGCCTTCTGAAAGTACTACATAAAGACTGATGAACTGACTCTAATTTACCTTTTAATTGGCTTCAAAACACAGGATGCTTAATATCTGTAGTTTAGAGCATGGCTTCAGTTGTCATTAGTTCCACATCTGGCTGGGAGACTTACTGAAAAGAAACATTCCCGACCCTACCTGAGACCAGCAGAACCTGACTCTCAGGGCGTAGCCTCAGGTGTGTATTAAAAAGGTCCTCGGGCTTCCTTGGTGGCACAGTGGTTGAGAGTCCGCCTGCCGATGCAGGGGACACGGATTCGTGCCCCGGTCCGGGAAGATCCCACATGCTGCGGAGTGGCTGGGCCCGTGAGCCATGGCCGCTGAGCCTGCACGTCCGGAGCCTGTTCTCCGCAATGGGAGACGCCACAGCAGTGAGAGGCCCACGTACCACAAAGAAAAAAAAAAAAGAAGAAAAAAAAAAGGTCCTCTGGTGGCGCTTATGCTCGCCTGGCCCCTGTGCCTGGACTGGGACTGCTGGTTACAGTGTATGGTGCCTTTCAGTTTGGAGCACTAATTTTGGAGAAAGCAGCAACATTTGCATCTTAACTTCAGGGAAAGATGAGGCATGGCTGTAAAGTAATGAAAGAGATTTTCATTTGTAGCATTTTGAAAAGCAGTGTCACTACTTTTCCAGGGTGTCATTTTAATCCCTCTTTGGCTACTCCCTTTGCAGTTCTTGGGCTTGGGCAAGTCATTTAATATCACTGTTTTGTTTCTCTCTGGATTAATGATACAGTTTAGCCGCTCTCACTGAGATTTTTGTGTTTCATTCTTACTTGTTATTCAAGTGCTCCCTGGCTGGCTTTCAGTTATGGTTGGCATGGGCTGTATTTTATTTTACTGGCTTAGAAGTCTTAAGAGGAGCTTCACTATTTAGAAATCAAACACTTTGTTTTCTTTTCAAGTAATGCTTTCCAAAAAAAAATGTGCTTTACTACTCTGTTTATCTAAACTTTACCCACTTCCATCAGTGTTTATGTGCAGATAATTATACTCTGTTAGCCCAGATAGAAGGTGAAGACTGAACACAAGGTATTCTATCAGCTTCTCACAGCACAGACTCGGGAACTCAGAGGTTCTTGGTAACCCTTTCCAGCTTTTCTTTGTTGATTGCGTGACTAGTCTTTTTTCACCTTATATGTAGGTTTTTCTCCATAGACAAAGTAGTTTTTTGTATTCCTCTTCCACTTCAAATCCTAACCCTCTACTTTATATATTCAGAGCATAGTGTCTGCAGGATCTGCGATGCCAACTTCACCTCTAGGAGGGTAGAGAAAAAGCTCTTCAGTGTTGGGATGAGGTATCTTCCCCCCACCCAGGCATTTTCAACTTCACTCCTGCCCATCTCAGCTGAAATGCGTGACTGATTCCGGTTTTATCCTAATGTCCCGTCTGGGCTCATTATGAAACACTGGTTCTGCCTTTAGTTATCACTAAATGAATAAGGAGCTTGTCACCTTTTCTTTTTCATCAAAATATAGTTGTTGTACAATATTATGTTAATTTCAGGTATACTACATAGTGATCAGACATTTGCACACATTATGAAATGATCACCACTATGAACATAGTAACAGTCTGTTTCCATACAAAGTTATTATAGTGTTATTGACCGTATTCCTCATGCTGTATAGCAGCGGTCCCTAACCTTTTTGGCACCAGGGACCAGTTTCGTGGAAGACAGTTTTTCCACGGACCTGGGTAGGGGGCGGTTTTGGGATGATTCAAGTGTATTACATTTATTGTGCACTTTATTATTATTACCTTGGAATACGTAATGAAATAATTATACAACTCACCATAATGCAGAATCAGTGGGAGCCCTGAGCTTGTTTTCAGTTGCCACTCACTGGTAGGGTTTTGATATGAGTCTGCAAGCAATTGATTTATTATGGTCTCTGTGCAGTCAGACTTCTCTGCTAATGATAATCTGTGTTTGCAGCTGCTCCCCAGTGCTAGCATCACTGCCTCAGCTCTACCTCAGGTCATCAGGCATTAGATTCTTTTTTTTGAATTTTATTTTATTTATTTTTTTATACAGCAGGTCCTTATTAGTTATCCGTTTTATACATATCAGTGTATACATGTCAATCCCAATCTCTCAGTTCATCACACCACCTACCCCTCTGCCACTTTCCCCTGTTGGTGTCCATACGTTTGTTCTCTACATCTGTGTCTCAATTTATGCCCTGCAAACAGGTTCATCTGTACAATTTTTCTAGGTTCCACATATATGCATTAATATACGATGTTTGTTTTTCTCTTTCTGACTTACTTCACTCTGTATGACTGTCTCTAGATCCCTCCATGTCTCTACAAATGACCCAATTTCGTTCCTTTTTATGGCTGAGTAATATTCCATTGTATATATGTGCCACATCTTCTTTATCCATTCGTCTGTTGATGGGCATTTAGGTTGCTTCCATGACCTGGCTATTGTAAATAGTGCTGCAGTGAACATTGGGGTACATGTGTCCTTTTGAATTATGGTTTTCTCTGGGTATATGCCCAGTAGTGGGATTGCTGGGTCATATGGTAATTCTATTTTTAGTTTTTTAAGGAACCTCCATACTGTTCTCCATAGTGGCTGTATCAATTCACATCCCCACCAACAGTGCAAGAGGGTTCCCTTTTCTCCACACCCTCTCCAGCATTTGTTGTTTGTAGATTTTGATGATGCCCATTCTAACTGGTGTGAGGTGATCCCTCATTGTAGTTTTGATTTGCATTTCTCTAATAATTGGTGATGTTGAGCATCTTTCCATGTGCTTCTTGGCCATCTGTATGTCTTCTTTGGAGAAATGTCTATTTAGGTCTTCTGCCCATTTTTGGATTGGGTTGTTTGTTTTTTTAATATTGAGCTGCATGAGCTGTTTATATATTTTGGAGATTAATCCTTTGTTCATTGATTTGTTGGCAGATATTTTCTCCCATTCTGAGGGTTGTCTTTTCTTCTTGTTTCTGGTTTCCTTTGCTGTGCAAAAGCTTTTAAGTTTCATTAGGTCCCTTTGTTTATTGTTGTTTTTATTTCCATTACTCTAGGAGGTGGATCAAGAAAGATCTTGCTGTGATTTATGTCAGAGTGTTCTTCCTGTGTTTTCCTCTAAGAGTTTTATAGTGTCCAGTCTTACATTTAGGCCTCCATAAACTCCATTTTGAGTTTATTTTTGTGTATGGTGTTAGGGAGTGTTCTAATTTCATTCTTTTACATGTAGCTGTCCAGTTTTCCCAGCACCACTTATTGAAGAGACTGTCTTTTCTCCATTGTATATCCTTGCCTTCTTTGTCATAGATTAGTTGACCATAGGTGCGTGGGTTTATCTCTGGGCTTTCTGTCTTGTTCCGTTGATCTATATTTCTGTTTTTGTGCCAGTACCATACTGTCTTGATTACTGTAGCTTTGTAGTATAGTCTGAAGTCAGGGAGTCTGATTCCTCCAGCTCCGTTTTTTCCCCTCAAGACTGCTTTGGCTATTTGGGGTCTTTTGTCTCCATACAAATTTTAAGATTTTTTGTTCTAGATCTGTAAAAAATGCCATTGGTAATTTGATAGGGATTGCATTGAATCTGTAGATTGCTTTGGGTAGTATAGTCATTTTCACAATATTGATTCTTCCAATCCAAGAACATGGTATATCTCTCCATCTGTTTGTATCATCTTTAATTCATCAGTGTCTTACAGTTTTCTGCATACAGGTCTTTTGTCTCGTTAGGTTGGTTTATTCCTAGGTATTTTATTCTTTTTGTTGCAGTGGTAAATGGGAGTGTTTCCTTAATTTCTCTTTCAGATTTTTCATCATTAGTGTATAGGAATGCAAGAGATTTCTGCATTAATTTTGTATCCTGCAACTTTACTAAATTCATTGATTAGCTCTGGTAGTTTTCTGGTGGCATCTTTAGGATTCTCTGTGTAAAAGTATCAGGTCATCTGCAAACAGTGACAGCTTTACTTGTTCTTTTCCGATTTCTTTTTCTTCTTTGAAACTGTGTTGAACAATAGTGGCGAGAGTAGACATCCTTGTCTTGTTCCTGATCTTAGAGGAAATGCTTCCAGTTTTTCACCATTGAGAATGATGTTTGCTGTGGGCTTGTCAAATATGGCCTTTATTATGTTGAGGTAGGTTCTCTCTGTGCTCACTTTCTGGAGAGTTTTTATCATAAACAGGTGTTGAATTTTGTCAAAAGCTCTTTCTGCATCTATTGAGATGATCATATGGTTTTTCTTCTTCAGTTTGTTAATATAGTGTATCACATTTATTGATTTACGTATATTGAAGAATCCTTGCATCCCTGGGGTAAATCCCACTTGATCATGGTATATGATCCTTTTAATGTGTTGTTGGATTCTCTTTGCTAGTATTTTGTTGAGGATTTTTGCATCTATATTCATCAGTGATATTGGTCTGTAATTTTCTTTTTTTGTAGTATCTTTGTCTTGTTTTGGTATCAGGGTGATGGTGGCCTCATAGAATGAGTTTGGGAGTGTTCCTTCCTCTGCAATTTTTTGGAAGAGTTTGAGAAGGATGGGTGTTATCTCTTCTCTAAATGTTTGACAGAATTCGCCTGTGAAGCCGTCTGGTCCTGGGCTTTGGTTTGTTGGAAGATTTTTAATCACAGTTTCAATTTCATTCCTTGTGATTGGTCTGTTCATATTTTCTATTTCTTCCTGGTTCAGTCTTGGAAGGTTATGCCTTTCTAAAAATTTGTCCGTTTCTTCCAGGTTGTCCATTTTAGATTCTCACAAGGAGTGCGCAACCTAGATCCCTCGTGTGCACAGTTCACAGTAGGGTTCACGCTCCTGTGAGAATCTAGTGTCGCAGCTGATGTGACAGGAGGTGGAGCTCAGGTGGTCATGCGAGCGATGGGGAGCGGCTGTAAATGCAGATGAAGCTTCACTCGCTCACCCACCGCTCACCTCCTGCTGTGTGGCCCGGTTCCTAACAGGCCGTGGACCGGTACCAGTCTGTGGCCCGGGGGGGTTGGAGACCCCTGCTATATCATATATCCCCATGACTTGTTTATTTTATAGCTGGAGGTTTGTACCACTTTACCCCCTTCACCTGTGTTTGCGCCAGCCCCCACCCCTCTGTTCTTTGTACCTGTGAGTGTGTTTCCCTTCTGTTTTGCCATCTTTTTTTTTTTTTTATTGCTTTCCCAGCTATAATGTTTAAGGTATTTCTGAGTCTCATGAGATTTTTCTTTATTAATAGATTACTTAGTTAACTCATGTTAGATTGGGGACTTTCTAAATGTATATTTTGGGAGAAAAGTGGCCTTTTGTAGCTGACGCATGACACTCACGTTATACTAACTTGCTTCATGTGGACCCACATGAAATTTTTGTCATTGGAAGTTATAAATTAATTGGTTGATAATGTAGGTGGGTATATGTTAGCACTTATATTTGGGTGTGAGCTATGTCAACATTAAGTTAGTGATTTGTTTGTGAAAGTGACCTTTTTTCTTTTTCCATAGAGAAATAAGTCATACTGTGCCAGATATATCTATCCATGGCAATCTCTCCTCAGTCCACTGCTCTCTGGATTTGTACAAATACAGGCTGATCCGGGGTTTATTGGAGAACAACCTTGGAGAGCCCATAGAGGAATTCCTGCGGCCTTATGATTTACAGGACCCAAGCATTCATGTGAGTGTGATGTTAGGTTCCTCCGTAACTCTCGTGGTCTCAGCTGATGGTCATCCTGGGTATCTGTTCCTCGAAGTCACCTGGGGAAAGAAGATGGAACCACGAGTAAATTAGGCTTCATGACATTGACCCCATTTTTAGATTGGCATCGACTATGAATTGATCAGCATTTTCCTCTTCCAGACTGTTCTGAGCGGAGAAGTGTACACGTGCATGTGCTTCCTCATTGATATGGTAAATGTAAGTCTGGAGCTGAAAGATCCAAAAGGAAAAGAAGGTGCTGGGTCCTTAGCCAGGTATGGCTTTAATTATAGTGTTTTACTGTTAGTAATGGTAATACAAATAACACACACATTGTCCTCTGACGTAGAACAGAGGTCGCAGAGTGGTGGTTCACAGCTAAATGTGGTCTGCCCGCAAGATGCTTTTTGTTGGTCTGCGCAGTGCTTGTGGAGCACAGGCTCCAGACGCGCAGGCTCAGTGGCCATGGCTCATGGGCCCAGCTGCTCCATGGCATGTGGGATCCTCCCAGACCGGGGCACGAACCCGTGTCCCCTGCATCGGCAGGTAGACTCTCAACCACTGCGCCACCAGGGAAGCCCCGCAGTGCTTTTTAAAAGTTTAAATTCATCAGTCTCTATCAGTCAAGATAGGTGAGGTTAGGCTGTAGTAAAGGCATTCCAAAATACCAGTGACTTAGAACAGTGACGATGTTTTTTCTCCTCGTGTTTCATGTCTGTCATGGGTCTTGGGCTGCTCTGCTCACTCTAGTTACTCTGACTGACGGCAGCTTGCTGTGCCAGCAAGAAAAACAATAGCCCTGGAGTGGTCTTGAATGGCAGTGGAATCCCTGGTAAACCCCGTGGGGCTAGAACGTGGTCCCACAGGAGCGCAAAGGAGTCAGGAAGTAGTTTTCCTGTGTGTCTGCATGGGGGAGCCCCAGGGCTATCTGGAGCAGCAGTGATGACTGCCTAACTGGCCAACATTTGAAAACTGGGGAATTGCACATAAAAAGTCTGGATTTCAGCTTTTGAAAAATTAGAAGCTTTGGCAGTACTGGGCCCGTGTTCTCAATTGGAAGCATCTGGAAACTGAGTAACAACTTGGGCAGCCTTTAGATAAGGCATGTGCTTACCCAGCAGTTCACTAATTTATGTCATTTTCTTGGTTAGTGTAGGCCAGGAATTTGCGATTACTGGTATAAAACTCTCAAGAGTGCATTGTATTTTCACACTTGATAATCTTTTCATTTTCATCTCTTGACAGCCATGGAAAGTTGAGCAGATATTACTCCTGTTTTCCAGATAGAGTTTTTGACTAGTGTAAGGTCAGTCATATGGCTGGAAAAGTGGTTCAGTATTTGAAAACAGGACTTCAAGTCTAGTAATTTTTCCATGGAAGCACTCTATCTTCTATTTTGTATTTCCCTTAAAAATTCATTCAGGCCCGTATCTAATTCAGCTGATCAGAACATGGTATGGTGGAGCTGGGGTCCCAGATTGATTATCGTGTGAGCCAGCAGTCTTTTCTGATGACTGGTTATGCCCTTAGCTTTCTTTCCAATGTGGAGTAATTCTGTATAGATTGCCCATTGCAGCTTTCTCTGTTATTAAAACAGTGGCAGTTCCAGATGCATTTTCTGTTGATGCATCAGCTGCATTATTTCTCTGTGTGAAAAGTATCTGTTGTGGCAGTTCCCAGTAAACTTTAGTGGTCTTATGTAAAAATTCAGCCGATTCTGGAGAGAGAACCTTCCACGCAGGCTAGGAGTTGACAGATGAAGGACTAAAGGGACCCTTATTATCCCTTGGGGATTATCACAAATACATAGTGTTACTAAACTTAGGTGAGAAATGAGAACGCTAGTGAATCAAGTATATAATAAATACGTGGTATTGTTATTCCTCACGAAGTTCCTACGGACAAGAGCATCTCCTTGGAAATGGAAAGTGAGATACAAGGCAAAGTGACACTAGATCCATTTTGTGGACACTGTTAAAATCTGTGACAGATCTCAGAGTGAAAGTTATTCTTCATAGAACTTAGGCATATTTATGATTTTGTTCTTTTATCTTAAATGTACATAATTTTGTAAAATGGAAGCATTCAACATCTTGTCTGCTTTCTCCCTTAGATTTGACTTCAAGAAATGTAAACTGCTCTATGAGAGCTTTTCCAACCAAACGAAGTCCGTTAACTTGGTTTCCCATTCCATGATGGCTTTTGACACCCGCTATGCTGGGCAGAAGACCAGTCCTGGCATGACAAACGTATTCACCTGTATCTTTCAGCCCTCTAAGAACAGCAGCACTACCCAAGGATCCATTCAGATCGAACTGCATTTCAGGTAGGGGATCCAGACCCTGACTTTGCCTTTCTTTATCAGGACATTTCCTTCTGTGGACATTGGGCCAAGACCACGTCGGCTTTCGAACATCAAAGGAGCAAGGAATCAGCGAGAAGATAAATAGATAATGGCTTATCAGTGCAGCACACTGTATATTATTCCTGTAACCATGCAGTTTCATTTATTGGCCAAAAGATGTCTCTGTTGCCTTAAAAAAAAGTTGTTTAGAATTAAACCAGATTCTTAAAATTAAGCAGCTGTAGACTGTTTTAATATGTAAAGTGACTTGGGGAAGGAAGAAATTGTGCTTATGTAAGAGGAAAATAAAAGTCTTTTGGTCTATAGAAATAGCAGAAGGGAAAGTGGTTTTGACTTGCATTATTGATTTGTTCATGCAAGTCTTAATGACTGACTTCTCCATGTAAAAAGAGCTTTAGCCTCTTTGAACTAGATTATGTTTTTCTTCTTGGTATTATGGGAGGCAGTGTTGTGTGTAGAAAGAGCCCATGTTTGGGGATCGTATAGAGCTGGGCTCAAACCTTGCTCTACCACTTTCTAGTAATGCATCCAAGGACAAGTTCCTTCATCTCTTTCAGCTGCATTTTCATCTTCTATGAAATAGGAACGAATAACTGTGCCCACCTGACCCACCTTATGCATAGGGTGGAGGTAATGCTTAAGATATTCTGGCATATACCACTTGGCACAGATGGGAGCTGTTGTGATGATTCCTGATGTAGCTTGTGTTATTTGATGACACACTACTGTAAGATTTTATGACTAGGTGGGCTTATACTGGAAAACTGAAAAATTAGGTCTGATCGATAGAGATTCAAAAGGAGACCTTTGGAACTGATGTCGGTTTCATTCTCTTAGTGCTTAATGTTATCAGATAAATTGTAAATATAAACCAGTAAGTAAGAAGGCTGGGAAAAACATCTTGGTTAGGCAAAAAAGGAAAAAAAAATTATCAAGATTGTTCTTATATTTGTATGTTTAAATATGTCTGACATTTCAGCGTGCTGTTCAGTGAATTCCTCGGGGTTGAGTTTTTTTTTAGGGAGGGGTCGCTATCTCCATATGCCTTTAGGAAGTCTAGCAAAGTAGATATTTAAACTTTTGCATGAACTTTAAAAAAGTTCAGTAATAAGAATGCTAGTTGCCTCTTACTGAGCTGCACCATGGGCCAGGCACTTTACCCACCTTTAACTTAATTCTCACAAGTCTGTCCAGTGGGTCACTTCTTCCCTGTTTTACGGATACCGATGTAGAAGCTTGGAGGGGGTTAAATAACTCTTCTAAGATCACACAGCCAGTGAGTGAAGTAGTCAGAGCTCAGACTTGGGCTTGGGCCTCTGATTTCAAAGCCCGTGTCTTTTCTAACACTTGTCAGGCCTACCACATTTTAGTGATTGGCCTGACTGTAGTCAGATGATAAGCTGGCTGTGATTTGCAGTTCCTTTGTTTGAAGATGATGTTTATTTGAACAGAGGGCTTGCATGTATTGCTCTTTGGCGCATCTGCAGAAACAGTTTCCTTTTGGGTTTGCTTTGCTGTTGATCTGGCTTCCTAAACATCATCTAGTTGTCCCACTTATCATATTTTTAATGTAGAAGGAGCCTTAAAATGTTGATATATTTATATACTGAAGGTGTATAATTTCTTGGAGGCTAGTAATAAAGTCCTACACCTTGGCTCTTGCTAACAGAAATACCATTGTTAGTGATAGGGTTAAAATGTTCTCTTGATTGGAACTTTTGAACGCCTTCTGTGTCTCAAGAAGAATTGCTCTTCTGTTGGGAATCTGTGTGTCAAATATAAATCACTTCACAGTGTTTAAAGGCTTGAAATATTTTCCAGAAAAGGGATCAGACACACTTTGACTTTTCCAGTTAGTTCATAGCTCTGACGATCTGTGTTCAAAATGGGGTGGAAAAATTTTACTGAGGGCAACATTTTTTCTCTATTACAAAAGGGTAAAGTGTTTCTGTGAAAAATGCTGTGTCTGTATGAAGGAGACATGCACCATTGTGCCCTTTTTCTAGAGGCAGTGAGCCAGGTTTAGGAGAAATAAGAGCCTAGAGAAGCCAGCCTTAAAAATATCTCCAAATCAGCTTTTCCTGAATAGAAGCCCCTTTTAGGACTGGGAAGCAGGTATGTGAAGCAGAGCCCCAGAAGTGATTTTGGGCTCATAGAACAAAGTTCAACCCAGAAAACTCTATAGGGGTGTCCCTAGCCCATCCTTCTTCTATCTTACCCATCTCTGCCTGCTGATATACTAACAGGGCCTGGATAAGCCCCTGACCGCACCATGGTTTGAGGCCAGGCCTGAGAGTCCTCCTTGGACTATAATTCTGTATTTCACCCCAAATATAGAATTTGGGGTAATGAGGACAACAAAACTAATACTCTCTCCCCTTCTCTCGCATCTCTACTTCTAGGGCACTTGGGGTTACACCCACAGTTAATGTCATCTTATTTGTCTACCTTCTTTGGCTAAAAGATATGGGCTTTCAGGCCGGTTCCAGCTAGAAAAACCATTTCATACTAGTATGTAAATTGGATGTTTATAAAGAAGTGATCCTAGACATCAAAGAAAGAGTGCCTCATTGATCTTCTAGAAACAGCCTGTAGGGAAGGGAACTGACATTTTTCAAACCTGTTATGTGCCCGGTGCTTTATCTCTTACAGTGTTATTATTTCTCATTTTATAAGTGGGGAAGCAGGCTCAGAGAAGGTAGGTGGCTTACCCAAGATAACACAGCTTATAAGTGACAAGATTTAAGCCTGCGCTCTTCCTACTACACCGGCATTTCTCAGCCTCAGCGCTGGTGACATTGTGGGTTAGAACATTCCGTGTTGTGGAGCCTCTCCTGAACGTTGTGGGATGTTTAGCCTCGTCCCTGACTTCTGCCCACCAGATGCCTAGATGCCTGTAGGAACCCCTTCAGTTGTGGCAAAAATGTCTCCAGGGGACAGAATCACCCCGGTTGGGAACTGCTGGACGACATGCACTCTATTGCTTTCTTATAGCGTATTCCTTTTTGTTGAAGAATCTGACTGACTTCTGAAAACATACACTGAATATTTTATTAAACCCGGATTCAGAGTTTATTGATACTCAAAGTTCAGTTTAGAAAATGCTGGAGTACCACCTGCTCCAATTGAGTCACATATTTGCAAGTTAATGAAATATCATATTTCTCTTTTCCTATTTTATTTTTATGATCTTCCTTCTTGCAGGTCTACAAAGGATTCCTCCTGTTTCACAGTAGTTCTCAACAATCTCCGTGTGTTTCTCATATTTGACTGGCTACTGTTAGTGCACGATTTTCTCCACACCCCCAGTGATATTAAGAAGCAAACTAAAGTTACTCCTTCGCGCCACCGTAACTCTAGCAGTGAATCTGCTGTAATTCCCAAAACCGTGAAAAGTGGAGTAGTTACCAAGCGGTCTTCCCGTCCTGTGTCTACTGAAAAGCACCTGGAGGTCAAGGTCAATGTAACAGGTAAGTATATGTAGTTGTGAGTCACTGATTCTTAGTTTGGATATTAGGCTCCATATGTGTCTTACAGGATGACTTTTCTGTTGCCTCTGCATTTTGGCACGAGCACTCTTACACATTTGCATCCTTTGCAGACCAACAGGTGTCAAAGTTCCTGACCTCCGTTTTCAGCTGGGATTGCCTGGCCCACACTGAGCTGGCCCACACTAGGCTTCAGGATCTAGTCCCTCTCCTCTGCTGCCCTAATGCGTATGCCTGGCCTGAATACCCACCTGGGCAGTGGTCTTTTTTCCCAGTGTTAAATCTGGCTTCAATTTTCTGTTTGATCTCTAGGGCCTCAGCAGTTGTACCTTACAGAGTTTAAGCAAAGGTGGTATGTGAAAATCTCAGTGTAGAAGATAAATAAGTGAGGGGATTGTCACTTTCTTTACAAAAAGAATATTTTCCTTTACAAGCAGATTTACTACAGTTTTTGTTAACTAATAGACTCTGACAGTACATCTGTACATAAGATGTACTGTACTAAGATGTACTATTTGTTGTTCTGTCTGTGATATACCCGATCTACTGCTCAGTGGTTTGGAAGAAGCTGGAGAGCACACTGCACTTGAAGTGGATTTAGTTTCAAAAGTTCAATTTATACATGTTTTTTGATGAAAACGAAAAGTAAATTTCCATGTACAGATGAATAGAAAACTGTATCTACTAATTAAAAAAAGTCTACGTTAAATTAGTCCACATTCTTTGTAAACAACTTAAACAGCTACATAGATGACCTAGTGCTTTATGCTGCCTAACCAACATTAGTATCTGAATCCACTTCCTGGGATTTTTAAAACAGGTCGTCATTTGGCGAGGGAGCTTCTGAATGTCTGTTCTGCCTCCCAGGAGACCTAGCTTAGAACTATATGCTAAAGAGAGAAACTGCATCCCAGTCTTTTCTGCCTGTGCAGTGCTCTGTCAGCTCAGCTGTGGCTGGCCAGATACAGAGAACTTGTTCGGGTGGGAGTGAAGCGAGTGTCGGCAGGCATCCTGCAGAACATACCTTTCTGGCCGATGTGTCAGCGCCCGCCCAGTAAACGTGCTGCCTGGTTTGCGACAGCCTGCTGCTTTCCACTTCACAGCTTTGGCTTAGTTGACAATGCCGTCCTTTCCAGGCACAGAGTTTGTGGTCGTTGAAGATGTGTCCTGCTTCGATACCAACGCCATCATTCTCAAAGGCACCACAGTGCTCACCTATAAGCCCCGGTTTGTCGATCGGCCCTTTTCAGGAAGTTTGTTTGGCATTGAGGTAAGAAGTCTGTGTGTTGATTGAAACACTAAATGTTTGGCTCAAGAGAAAAGCATCTGGAGGAGAATTTTACCTCCTAAACTTTCATTCAGGGAAATAATGAATGGGATTGGAGGGCCCTTGTCCTCGTCTCTTCATTTTCTCCTCAAATCTACCAGGTTATTCTAATGTGTGCGAATTCAGTCGCCCAGTGTCAGGCTGTGAACGTGTGGAGGGACTTTTACCTCTTTCTCTCTTGCCCTCCCTTCCTCAGAAAGTTCGAGGAAACTCTTCTAGTCCCCATTACCCCGCCGGGCTCCTTGTCGTGTCCTCTAGTTCTGCAGGTCTAGCGAACTGTGAAGGTGAGGAAGGGGTCCTTGTTGCTCCTGTATCCCCTTCCCCCACGTTCAGTGCTTGTCCCTCCAAAGACCTAGGGCTTTATGGTCTTGGAAACTTGTCTATAAAAGTGTTAAGGACTTTTTGTGTTATCCTTCTGGGAATATCTGATGTATAAAAGGGCACATCTAGAGAGTCAGGCCTGACCTAAAGGACTGAGTCTCTAATAGAGGTGCTTGTGGCTCTGATCTGATCTCATGAAGGGGCTAATTTGCACTGGGATGGCTTTTGTAGCCAGAAAGTTACATTATACAATGTCCAGCAGAAACTGCTCTGCCTCTTTTTAAGCCAGGATGTGTGGAGACAGAAGGAGAAACGAGGTAGATTATTATCTCTGTCAAATGTTCTTAAGTCACTGATCTCAACTAACATTCCTCTTGTTAGAATATTAGTCTATTTGGTTAGGGATACTCATCATTTCCTTCCCATTTATGATTAAGCTTTTTCATACCCAGTTCTTTCCAGTGGTATTTCAGAGGTTGAACGAACAAAAATTATTTTCACTGTCAGCAGCATATGGAACTTCTTTTTATTTTTTCTGGTCAGAAATAGCTGACTAAAACCTGTAGAGATTTTATTTCTCTACCACTTGTTTCTCTCATGTAAAGAAACCTCAGTGTGAGAGGAGAGGGATTTGCACGCTGGTGTGATGTGATGTGAGTTGGTCATGAAATTGCGATTCATCTGCTCTCCAAGCCACCACAATACCAGCTTTGAATGGAAAAGTTTAGTGATTAATTAGTGAACTGTCAGGTACAATTGGGTTTTGTGTAGCAGAAGCCCCTGAAGGAAAAAGGAAAATGAAACTTTCCTGCTCCAAAGCCTTAGAAAAACTACATGGCAAAATATTTGAGATTCCTGGAAATTCCTTTCAATCTTGTTCTTTAGGCAGCACAATTGGATCTGAATTTTAAGACCGCCCTAATACATCATTGGGGGAGAACTTATAAAGAAAGCAAAATGAGTTAATTGCGAATACAGCAGAGGACCTCGGTGGCGCATGTTTTTCAGTAGCACTAGAAAACGCCAAAAAGCGGGGAGGGAGCAAGGGAGACCAAAGCAATGCTTTCTTCTGTCTTCTTGAGCGTGCAACATAATTTGGTCCTAGGATGGGAGTCCTCCCTCCCTTTTCTCTCCCCATAAATATGTTTTTTTTTTAAAATTATAGAACATTTCAAACATACACAAAGTAAACAATAATATAATGAACCCCTGTGTACCTTTCACCTAGGTTCAAAAATTAATGTATTTATTTTCAGTTGTGAAAGTAACAACTGTATTACATAAAATTAGGGAAGGGGAGGGGAAAAAAATCACCTATCCCACCTTACATAATCTCTCTTGACATTTTGATGTGTTTCTTTCCTTATAGTTACGGCGTAATATTATTTTGATTGGGCTGCTTTTTCACATAACCGGTATTGTAACTGTCTTCTTATGTTTCATATGGTCTTTTAAACCGTTCCCTTTAAATGGCCACAAAATATTCCGAGTAGATGTGATAAAACTTTGGTTGCTCTTAATTTTTTGATTAACTGTTAAAGGTTCAGTGAATTTTTCTATGTTTTGCATTATTTCCTTGGGCTAGTTCCTAGTAAGAAGTAGGATTACTGGATCAAAGGGTGTGATGTTTTTAAGCCTCTTGTTACATATTGCTAAACTGCCTTTCCCACGGGCGAACCACTGCGCTCCTGGCAGTGGTGAGAGCCTCAGCCTCCCTCTTCACAATGTTCATTTCAGTGGTTGCTCTGGGCTTTTGATATTATAGGGCTGAGTGCTTCTGAGATGGTCTCCTTTTCTCCTGATGGTTAGACTCTTCCTGAATCAGACATTAATTCCTGCCATATTGCATTTCACTCTCTAGGTGTTTTCATGCCGACTAGGAAATGAGCAAGACACAGCTCTTTCAATTGTTGATCCAGTACAAATTCAAGTGGAGCTGGTGGGGAATTCTTCTTATCAGAATAGTTCAGGATTGATGGATGCATTCAACAGTGAAGACTTCCCACCTGTCTTAGAGGTAATGATGACAAATCTGTGTAACACACTGAGACACTCGCAAACACTTTCCTTTGCTTGAACTGCTTACTTAGCTCTGCCAAACTCAACAACATTTTCGTTATTTCAGCAAATACAAAATAAATATGACAGTGTCTCTGCCCTAGAAGATCTTTCAGTCTTGTGGAGGATAAAAGACCTTTTAATTGTCTGGTGTGATCTTGAAGTTCTATAAAACTTTACAGAAAGCAGAGTTAGGAATATTGACTGTGAGTGAAGCTAAAAGTGAGTCTGATCAGAGGGGTAGGATGTAAATAGGCCGAGAAGGAGAGCATTCCAAATTAGGAAGCGGCAGAGTCAGGGGCAGAAATGGCCCAGCAGACCTGAGACCGTGGGAGGTCTCACTAGAAGAAAGAAGTCTTTAGGGCAGTGAGGAGGAGAGGGGAGGAGAAGCAGAGCAGGTGAAGCCAGGCAGGGACAGCTTAAGACTGATGTTATATTTCTTCGGTAGAGGGGGAATCATTAATTAGTAATCCATCTGAACCGTAGGAGGATTGAAAGAGAGAGAAAAGCCATTCTGATTTTCGGGCTTCAAAAATAATGAAAAGTAATAAAGCACTATACCCAGACTTCAAACAGACATCCCATTTTAAAGTGGTCTTGTGTTGGTGTCTGTACTGCTTTTACCGGTGGTAGCTGAGTTGCTGTTGTCTGAGGAGGACCAGATTTTCAGAAATATTAATGTGGAACATGACTCATTTAAAGTTCTGTTTGAATAAAGGAGAGATAAGTTTTGTTGGGTGGTCAGAGATTTTAAAAAATTAAATAGATCAAAGCAAAATGGATTAACAGAGTGTTGCTAATAGGTGATCCTGTCTCCACCAGAGCCATTCTCCGATCCTCTGCTTTGATGATTAATGTGCTTGTATGAAAATCATTCTACTGAAGTATTAAGTGCTCTAGTAATTTTCCTTGCTTAGTATTTTGTATTTGGTACAGTTTTGTGACATTTGGCCTCACAGCTGGGACATTTTACCTCATGGCTATTAATGCTTAATTTCAAGATCTCCCCTGTCTTCACAATGAGAAATGTCTGTTGGATTTCTAGAACTTGAATTAGAGTGATACCTGTAAGAGGTGTGGACACAAAAGCAAGTGCAACTTTAAAAACTGCCACCTTTTAAATTTTGTTAGATTCAGTTACAGGCCCTGGATATCAGACTCTCCTATAATGATGTTCAGCTGTTTCTTGCCATTGCAAAATCCATCCCAGAGCAAGCTAATGCTGCAGTACCAGACACAGTGGCCTTGGACGCTAACTCCTTCAGCAGTTACCTTCCTGGTGCATCTCGAAGGGGAGAGGAAATCAGAGAAGGGACAAGACACACCTTAGATCCTGTCTTGGGTAGGTATTAACCATAAAACCCACTCAGTCTTCCCAAAACTCCCCTTCTTTTTAACTTTTCAGATTTTCTTTTGCACAGTTAAATTGTTCAGGGTATAATTGTGTCATTAAGTATAATTGTAGGTCATAAGTATGACTGTCTAATTTTTTTTAATTTAAAAATAAACAGCCCAAACCAACTGTTCTAGCCTACAGTATTTTTCCTTTTACAGTTTCTTCCAGAGATATGGATAATGCTAAGGTTTAGTTTTAAACTTCAAGTTTTCCTCCCAAGTTATATGGATAATAATACTAAGTTTCAGTTGTAAGCATTTAAAAGACAGCCAATATAGGGAAAAGACTTAAAAATTTCAGGGTACAGTTGACAAATTCTAATTAGGAGCTTACTTTTGCCTATAGCAGTGCAGTGTTTGAGTCCCCAGTTTCTGAATTGCTTTTCTTGTTTTTTTTGGTTCTTTTTTGCTTCAATTAGTCTGTGGGTTAATTTACATTAAATTACTTACAAAAATATATATACCATTTCCCCCTCCCTAGAGTTACAACTGGCTAGACTGCAGGAGCTGGGGTTTGGCATGGATGACTGCCGCAAAGCTCTCTTGGTGTGTCAAGGTAATTTGAATAAGGCTTTCCTTTATCAGCTGTTTATCTTGATAATGTTTGATAATGTTTATCTTTCCATGAGCTGGAGTGTGTTTTGGAGACCCTCCATGATTTTCTGTGGGCTGAAGATAACCTTGGGCCAGTAATAATGAGACACAGGATTTTATAGTGGACATGCCTGTGGGCTCTGGAGCTGACTGCCTGACTTCAGGTCCTTACTCTGCCACCTGCTGGCTACTTGTTCGTGACTTGGGCAAGTTTCATGTCTCTGTACCCGTGCTTCCTTATCTGTAGAGTGAGGATAAGAGGACATCCCTCAGAGGTTTGAAATAAAGAAGTCACTCTATGCAAAGGACATGAGAAGGTACTTGACACACAGCATGTGCTCTGTAGATGTTAGCACTGTTGCTAGTGGGAGTGGTAATGGCGGTGACGCTGGTAGGCATGGCCATTTATTGAGCTCCTCTGGGCCTAGTCCTGCTTCTTGTTGAATCCTCATACCCTTGGAGGCCGGCATCATTACCCTCACTCCAGTTGGAGAAACCGGCTCAGATAGGGTACATAAACTCATCTCAGGCCACCTGTTAATGCGGGGTGGGATGGGTTTAAAGCCAGGTGTGCCCGTGTTCTTTCCACTGCATCACACTACCTCTCCACCTCCCTCTTTGTTCCCCTTTCTCTTCAAATCAGAGATACAGCAAGAGCTGTATTTTTTCCCAGCCTTGATACTTGCATGTATATTCTCTCTTTTTATTTCTCTATGTACTGTATACAGGCAGACCTTGGAGATATTGGGGGTTCAGTTCCAGACCACCGCAATAAAGAAAATATTGCAATAGAGCGAATTTTTTGGCTTCAATTTGGCTACAGATTTTTTGGCTTCCCGGTGCATATAAAAGTTACGTTTACACTATACTGTAGTCTGTTGAGTGTGCAGTAGCATTATGTCTTAAAAATGTACATATCTTAATTAAGTAATGCTGTTGGAAAATGGTGCCGGTATACCTGCTCGACACAGGGTTGCCACAAATCTTCAGTGTGTAAAAAGCACAGTATTAGCAAAGTGCAATAAAACGAGGTATGCCCGTGTATCCAACACACGTGTGTGTGTGTGTGTGTGTGTGTATGTATATATATATACACACGTAATATTATACATGTTGGTAGATCGTATTGCAAATAACAATTTTATAGAATTATAATTACAATTTTATTAAAATATATACTTAATAGCAGCGTCTTCCCATGTCATTAACATTATTTGTAAACATTGATTTTTTTACATTGATCAGAGGATACATTATGATTTAACCATTCTTAAGTTGTTTTCATTCTTTCATTATCATACACAATTCTGTAATAAATATTTTTGTGTATGAACTTTTGTCTACATCTTTTAACTGTTTCTTTGGTAGTGAGGCTTCATATTGTAAAAACTGGATCAGAGAATATAGATATATTTTTCAGGCTCTTTGCTTGAATTGACAAATCTTTTTTGAAAAGGATTGTACCAGGTTAAACTTTGACCACTTAACATGGTTTCATCACAATTGTTTGCGTTACCTGTCTCTTTCCTCTGGAGAAAATGAAGGTAGACCTAGTTATCTTGTGTTCCTTAGTTTTGTTTTTACCTAGTCATCATTGCTTCTTGGTTTAATTAACTTCATACCCCTTAATGTTTACATTTCTTACTTTTACTCTTTCTTTAACAATTCAAACACGTTAGAAAAATTTCTAAGAGCCTTTTGGATTTCAATTTTTATTTCTTTAGTAACTAAGGTTTATTTCCATCAATAATGAAGATGATAATACCAACTAATGTTTATAGAGCCTTTGTTATATGCCAGGCTCTGATCTGAGAACCTCCCACGTACTCATTTGTTTCCTCCTCATGTCCGTCCTGTAAGCGGGTGCTGTCGGGCATAGAGAGATCAAGTAACTTGTCCAAGATCCAACAGCTGGTAAGTGCCAAGATCAGAAGCCAGGCCATCTTGCTCCAAAGCCCATGCCCTTAACCACTTACCACCGTTACATGCACTGGCCTCTGGTAATTTATAAGTGTGGGGTTGCATTGCTTTTCTTTTTTCTGTTCTGTTCTTTTTTAGCTTTAGCAGTCTGATTGTGTTCAGGGGGTGTTATTTAATAGTTTTATATTACACACATGGTTGAGAAGACAAAGTATGTACAACGTAAGACATTGGAGAACACTTAACAAAGCAGCACATCAGGATATGCAAGACTACATAGGGAAGATTAAGTATTATAGTACCAAGTGGCACCTGGAATGTTGGGTCCTCTCCTTTCCTCTTTTCTCGTCTCCTTCAACAGATGTCACAGTAGAGGAAGGATGGCTTCCTGGAGACATTTTGAGCCAGGTCATGAAAGGTGCGGTAAACTTGAGCAGAGGTGTGCAGCAAAGAGGGCCTTGTTCTGTTTGCTGAAGAGCAGGATTCCTGTTATTGTGTTGTTTTTTCTTTGTTATGTCTGTCTGGCATTAAGGTTCTCTTGGGCCGTCCAGTAGGTCCCTATCAAATGTATTTCTCTGTTTCCTCCCTGATTTGCTTGAGTAGCTGTGGGAACGGATTGAACTGATCACCTTTTAATTTCTTTGCAGGTCAACTGAAAAAGGCAGCAAGTTGGTTGTTCAAGAATGCTGAACCCCTGACGTCTCTTTCCCTGGCCTCTAACAGCCGAGAGGGCCAGGTGGCTGCGCCGGCACGGTTGATCTCAGGCGTGGAGATGAAAGCTGAGAGCGTGTGCATCTGCTTTATCGACGACTGCATGGACTGCGACGTCCCTCTTGCTGAGCTCACCTTCTCTCGTGAGTGCTCGCCCGACCCTCAGGTTCATTGAGAAGATGTGCAGTGAACCACCATCTTTTCTTCACGTTGTTCATGCTCTCCCGTACTTAATAGAATGGGAGAAATTTAGATGATGGTTTTACATATGTTTTCCATTATTTGTATTTTAAAGAAACGTGTATTTATTTGCCATATGTGGCCTTCAGACCATGGCTTGGGAATAATAGAAATTGTCATTGATGAAATTTCTGTTCTGTTAACAGCTCTAGTTAAATAATTCCTGATCTCTCCATTTTGTTTATCTTTTCGTGTATCTAAAGGTTGTAGGGAGTACTGTTATTAAAGGAATTTAAAAGATAAGCTTAGAAAGTAATGTTTCCAAGCTGTATGTCTTTTGAAAATTAAAAAACACAGAGTCTCACCAGAGTCTCCTGTGTAGGCCGGGTAGGAGGTGAAACCCTATTCACCTGAGAGCCGTCCTTCAGCAGAGTGGAGACCAGGGCAGGAGGGCTTTATCCTCAATCGCATCTTTGCAAGCTGTTTCGGATGAGGCTTCTGAGGAGAGTAAAGGAGAATCTCACCGATGTGTTTACTTTTAATTTTCTTTTGTTTTGATCTTGCTAGCCTCTTTTCCCTTCGAGGAAAAGTTGGTTCTGGGGATCTAATTTGACCTTTTACACATTGTAGAGATTTTCCTTTTCCCTGTGCTTCTAGGCACCACAAGGGCCACTTGATTGAAACTAACAACTGGAATTTTGACTGTTTCCATGAGTGTCTTTTCTGCAGAAAATAATTATTTCTTATTTTTCTACGGTAATCTTGAAATTTTGGGCTAATATTTATGAAGGCATGACTGTTCTCCTTACTCGCCTTCTTTTCAGACATTCAGGCAGGAATGTTTCTGATGTTCCCACAGGCTTGAGATACACCTGGATGCTGGGGGGGCAGATGAGGCCTTTACCTCATTCACAACATTTAAAGGGGTACCACAAAACTCAGTAATTAAGATGAATCATATTTTAATGGAGTATTTTTAAAAATCAGAATTTATTAAAAAAAACCATGATGAACAAAATATCAAATTTTGATACATCTGTGTGTTCTCCTATAAGATCATCAGTGGTAGCTGTAACTAGCATCTCTGTTTTATTTTTATTAAGGTAACATCAGTTTATAACGTTATATGAGCTTCTCGTGTACAGTATTATATTTCCATTTCTGTACACGTTACCGTGTGCTCACTACCAAAAATTTACCTTCTGTCCATCACCGTACAGTTGATCACCCCTGCTCTCGCCCCTGTCCCTTCCCCTCTGGTAACCACTACTCTGTTGTCTGTATCTATGCGTTTGTTTTTCTGACGTCTCTTTTATATGATTTGTCAGCAAAAGAAAGTTTTGGTTGTTCCCGCCCTGCCACTGCAATAAGATTTGCTTTCATTGCAGGTCTAAATTTTCTGCAGCATGTAAGAACTAGCCCTGAAGGCTATGCCCACTTCACCCTTTCTGGAGATTATTATAACCGTGCTCTGTCAGGTCAGTATAATTATCATGGGATTTAAAAAATACACTTCGACATTTGCCTGGGCCTATTTCTACATAAATTCTACATGAGGCAAAGGGGTGGGATAGGACAGGGAAAGGTGAAAAATAAGTGACTGCACAAGCACGAAAGATACAGATTTTTCATATTTCTAAGAATATATTTGATAAGTCACAACTGAATTCTTTAAAAAGAAGTTTTGGTAGTTAATTCCTTTTCATCCTGGAGTTTGGCTTATTTCAGAACGTGAAATTGCTCAATTGTGAAGGATCATTCGTCTGGCCCTGATAGTAGCTAAATTTCAAGTGAGATTTAAGCCCATAAACATTTTAAACTTCAGGCCTCCTCACTCCCTATTGGACTTGTTTGTCTCATTAGAAGAGTACTGAGTCAGTGACAATGTATAACCTGCCGTACCTACTCCCTAGAGTAGGACACAGTTGATCAGGGCAAGCTGTTCTACCAGAGACATAAACTTGGATATACTACAAGGCATTTTCAGGTTTCCTTCCTTCCATTGGAAAGACCAAGGTAAGGGCCTATACAGATGGACATTCAGGAACCATCCTGTATCAGGGCTGAATAGTTTGAGCTGCAACGTTCTTTGCCTTAAGAGACTTCTTCGTAGGTGTGGGTGGAGTAAACCAAGTTGTGTCGAAGAGGGGTTGCTCCCTTGATGTCATTGGAAAGTTAATCTTCCAGTGTGTTGTGCTGTTGCTGACTGTTCTAGAGTACGTGTCACATTCGATTTTATGTGTTAGTTAACATTCTCCCCTCTCTGATCTGGATTCACTTAAAGGCAACACTCTTATTTCCTAATTGTTCAAAATGTTTAACTTTAGAATAATGGCCCAAGCCTTGGTAGTTAAGAGAAAGTTTTACAGGGCATATGGTAGCTATTTTTTTGAGAATCATTTACTTTCCCAGAGCAAATATTGCTTACTTTTAAAGTTGCATGAACACATTCAGGTCACTAGTGCTAAATGGTGTGAGGAGATGAATGTACCGACATTATGCTACATGTTAGATTGGATATGTATTGGTAAATCACCTCATCTATGGCCGATGGAGTGTATTTAGAAAACTGTTAAAAATTAACTGGCCTTGAAAAGTTGTCTTTGAAACTACAGTGAGATACCATTTTTCTCACCCAATGGACTGGCAAAAAGGAAGTGTGACACTACTAAGTACGGTGAAGATATGAGCCCTAGAACTCTTATTTCCTGCTGTCAGAATTGTAAATTGGGACAACCACTTTGGAAAACAGTTTGACATGACTTAGAAGCATACTCAGCAGTCCTTCAATATACTTCTTCTAGACCTGTACCCTAGAGAATCTCCTGTCTATGAGTACTAGGAAACAAGTACAAGACTGCTTCCAGAGTGGTCTTCCTAATAGTGGCAGAACTGGAATCAAGTGAAATGTCTCCTAGCAGTAGAATAGATAAATAAACTGTGGTACGGTCATAAGTGGATTACAGTTCAGTGGTGAAGATAATGTACCACAGCTACATGGCATCAGTGTGAGTGAATCTCAAAGAATGCTATTGAGCAAAAATAGAAACTTGCAAAAGAATACACACAGGGACTTCCCTGGTGGTCCAGTGGTTAAGAATCCCCCTTCCAATGCAGGGGATGCAGGTTCGATCCCTAGTCGGGGAACTAAGATCCCACATGCTGTGGGGCAACGCAACAAAGATCCCGCGTGCTGCAACTAGGACCCGACGCAGCCAAATAAATAAATAAATGAAAAAAAAAAGAATACACAGTGTTGGATTCTGTTTATGTGAAGATCCCTAACAGGACAAACTATGTATTCTTAAGAAATGTATACCTAGGTGGTAAAAGTATAAAGAGCAAGGAAATGATTAAAAATTCAAGCTAATGGTTACTTGGAGTCGGGTGGAAGAGGTTTGGTGGGGAGTGGTACTCAGGGGCTTCAAAGGCACATATAATTTTCTGTTAAGCTCAATAGTGAGTACGTGAGTGTTTGCAGTAACCTTATTCTTTAAACCATACATATATGTTGTTTATATATAACTTTTGTACATATGACACGTTTTAAAATAAAAATTGGGAAAAATTTAAGTTAATGAATTTCAAGTATACCTATTTATTCAGCCAATGGGTTCTTGATGTAAGCAGGGTAATCAAATTTAATAGTTACTTCAGCCGCTGACACTTTTTTTCCAACCTGAGTCTGAGACACTTTTTTCTACTTGAATATATCAAAAACAGGTCCTGCCTGCTCTTAAATAGAAGAGGGCACATACCCCCTGCCTTCCTTCCTCCCACCTCTGGGAGACCATGGTTGGGGTGCATGTGTGCTCTTGTACTCATGTCCTTGAGACAGCACAGACATTTGTAAGGTGACCTGCAGCTAAAGATGGTGTTTCCATTGCGAAATCAAGTTGGAAATAGAAAGCTATTAGCTATAGTATGTCCTTGCTGAGCATTTGTGAATGGTGTTCCCCTGTAAACTCTTGATATCTGCTGAGCAGATGTCTTATTTCCTGTGTTCTTTTAGGCTGGGAGCCATTTATTGAGCCCTGGCCGTGCTCTGTATCCTGGCAACAACAGGCAGCTAGTCGTCTCCATCCTCCTCGGCTGAAGCTGGAAGTCAAGGCCAAACACCGTTTGGATATCAATATCACCTCTGTACTGATTGGTGAGTGGAAAGCTGTCTTTAGAACATTGTTACCTTTCTGTGCGTTAAGTCCCTTGTCTGGAAGACTGTTAATCCTGGTTTAGCAAATACTTGGGCCCATACCAGACAGTTTACTCATCATGGCTGCTTTCCTGATAAACCCTAACCTGGCCTCATAATGCTTCTCAACCCATAGCTCTGGAGGTGGCATCCCATATTAATCCTCTCAGTGATCAAGCAAGAGCTTAGACTACATGGGAAACATTCATGTCCATGACGAACTTTCTCCCCATGATGCTTGGTCACTGGGACTTATTAAATGTCCTAGAAGTGAGTTTAGATTCATTTCTCTCAGACTATTCACAGAATAATTCTTAAAAGGTATAATTTTGATTGTCTGTAGCAGGGTAGGTTGCGTGTGCTGTTTCCCATCAAGTAGCATGTTGACCTAACTCTGAAAATCACTGAGTTAAAGGGTTGCCAAGCTAATGGTGTGTGTTCTGAAAGTTTGTTTGACAACACTGAAATGTACATTCCTGGATTCGATGTAGTGTGTCAGAATCTTGTCTCTATACTTGTCTTTATATCAAAAGAAGAGTAACATTATCATACAGTCAGGTAGTGCCTACTTACACTATGAAAACTACACTCGACTCTTTGAGTTACTGATCTACAGGATCTGATTTTTTGTAACACGGTAGTTATCTCTGAGTGATAGATAACACATACTACAGTTGTGCCTCAGTATTCAAAGGGATTGGTTCCAGTACCACACCCCGTACCCGTCACCCACCCCCCACCCAAATCTGTGGATGCTCAAGTCCCTTGTAATAAAATGGCCTAGTACAATGAATGCAGTTGGCCCTCTGTATCCGCTGCAAAACCCACAGATAGGGAGGGCATACTATATTGAAAATCTATGAGCTTTCTTCAGTGTATGTGTAGGGTTGAGGCTCATAGAATATTCATTGGCTTATTCCATGTCCGACTAGGATGGAGAGAACGTATAGTGAAATGGGACTGTAAGTTTATTGATCCCCAGATTTTAAAACCACTGTTATATCATTAATTTCACCAACGTAATAGTAAATTGATCTCATGATTCTTCCATATTATTTTGGTCCCCATGTTATTTCTTATATAATCTGTTCATCTGGAAGTTTAGATAAAGTTTGGGACTCTTCTTTGAAAAGCTACAGTAAACGAGAGCTAACCTCACAAGAGTTCTATTGATATTTCTGATGAGTATCTAATTAAAAATATCTTCCAAAAAGCATTCTTGTCAGTGGTAAAACTGTTCTTTTTTTAACCTTTAATTCCTTATTCCTAAAACTGTGCTGAAACCCAGAAACATTGCTGTGACTTCTTAGTGTTTAAATAAATATCATTTCTGTAGCTGAATATTGGAGCTGAAAAACAGAAACTAATCATTCTTGTTTTAAAAAGTGTAGTACTCTATAAATGACCCAATTTCATTCCTTTTTATGGCTGAGTGGGAAGGAAATCCCCAAAAAGAGGAGATGTGTGTATACGTATAGCGGATTCACTTTGCTGTACAGAAGAAACTAACACAACATTGTAAAGCAACTATACTCCAATAGAAATTAATTTAAAAAATAAATAAAAAGTGTAGTGCTTTAATTAGTATAAAAGGTCTTTATCCAAGTGTGGTGTGTAATTATTTTGCTCTTCCCATTATAATTCTCCTCTCAAAAAAGTAAAACCACTCCTGGACAGTTGTCAGCTGGATTTCAGCCTCCTGAGTTTGGTGGTTTTTTAAATAGCCTCCTACTGGTCTTTCTGTCTCCAAACCCTGCCCCTTAGCATGGCATGTCATGCTCTTCACAAAGCAAGTTGTTCTCTTTTCTAGACTTCTTTGCTATGTCCCTGTACCCCAGTATGTTGTACCAAGTCACACCAAAGTATTCAGTGTTCCCTAAATGTGCCATGTACTTTCATGTCTTGAAGCCTTTGCATATGCTGTTCTCTCTGTCTGGAATGTCCCTGTATCCCTAATCCTATTGGTAACCCTACCTATTCTTCAAGACCCCTAACAAAGGTCCTTACCTCTCTGAAGATTGCCATGTGCTTTGGTGTGTATTCTTCCACTTCTGCCAAAGCAGAGTAAATCTTCCCCTGTTCTGCGCTCCCGTAGCATTTTATTTGTATCTGTGTTTTAGCTCCTTCCACATTGTGATATAGTTTTGTGATGATGATTGTTTTGTTAATGTTAATTTCTTCCAGTGGAGTATGAGGTTCTTCAGGGGACCAGCTTTCTCAGAATCTAGTGTGGTGCCTAGCATTTAGTCAGACATTCGATAAAAGCTTGTTTTGCTGAATTGAAGTCATCTGACTTGAACACCCAATCCTTTCTACTTCTGTTCTTAATTATCTTTGGGGACTTTTTTCTAGACCAATATATAAGTACCAAGGAATCGTGGATGGCAGATTACTGTAAACAGGACAAGGAAATAGATTCAACCACCTCGGAAGACTGGATGGGCTCTTCAGTGGATCCTCCATGCTTTGGACAAAGTAAGATTTTTCTCTACAAATGTTTGACTAAATCACCTTTGACCTACAGAGCCATGTTTAATTGAGAAATTCAAATAGAACCATCATTTTCTATGGAAAAACCTACAGGAAATTCTGTCTTCTGTAGTTCTGTTTTAGTCTTTGGAAGGGACATTTTTTCTGGCACAAAACACTGAACTCTTAATATGAGCTCTAGTTTCACCATTGTGGGAGAGGAAGGACCTGCAGTATGCAATTCCTAAGTTCTGGTCATGTGGCACGTGAACTGGGGCACCTGGAGATGCATCAGGAGTGGCCATTGGTCAGTTTGTGTTTTACTCATCAGAACATTTTAATTGATTGGACTTTTGATCTGGATCTTTAAGAACATCTTTTCAGTTTTCTAAATCTAGAGGCAGAGAGGTTGGATATATTCTTGAAGAGAGGGAGGGCCGGCTCCCACGTGGAAGCAAGTGTTTAAAGGGGGGCCCTGTATTATAAAGGAGAAGAGAATTGAATACCCAGCCTCTTGAAGAAAGAGGAGTCAGTGTGTTCTCTGTTAACGATGTTTTCTTTCCTTATTTAATGCTTCGCCATGGAGCTCTGATTTCCTCAGAGCTGGGGAGATTGTGATGGCCAACTGCGTGGTCCTTAGTTGTTCCACAAGCCATTGTCATCCAAATTCAACTCAGCCCCAGTTCTTTCAGTGTGGTTTCTTTGGGGAGTTTTGGCTGGACTTCACATAGTTCATGAATACTTAACTGTTCCATCTGGTCTGCAAACGTGTCATGGGAAGATGGATTTTCTTAGTGTACGAAGTATTTGGTTCGTCTCTCCTCAGGGTGTATAAATGGACTTTCTATCTGCCTTGTACTTCTCGGAGGAGGGACAAGGACACGTCAGCTCTGCTTGCTCTCTGTATTCCCAGGCTGTTGCTTCTGAGTCTCAAGGCCATTGCTTAGGAGCCAGGGCTTTTCAGATATCATCAGCTTCAATTCTGGCTCCTCCTCTAACCTTCCCAATTTGTGTGTCAAGAGAATGTAACTTAGTCTACCCAGAAGACTCTGAATAATCATTGTAATGTGTCCTAGAGAATGTGTTTCTAAAAACATTATTCATGCAGAGGGATCTTAAATCCAGACTCAGTGCAAACACTAGGAAGGCCGAATCTTCAGGATTCTGATGAAGGAGTTTTCTTTTGTCCCTCTCCCACCGCTCCCCTCCCTCTTTATTTTAATATCTCCTCTTTTTTTATAGTTAATAAGCTACCTTATCTATGTTAAACGCCTGCTAAATTAAATCTGGATTTTTATTTACTTACGCATCTTTATGGTTACTTAGGCTTATAAAGGTGTAATATATCTTTTTTATTAGGCATACACGAACATATCTAAATTTCCAAACCTCTTTACTTATTAAGGATTCTTGGATGGTAGAATAGCAGATGGGATTGTATTCTCTCACTAGGCCTACTAAAATAATTGTTGGGCATTCGTTTTGAAAGTCAGGAGGTTTGAATCTTGTTGAACTGACCACAAACCTTCAGCTCTTATTTAAGAATATTTAGTCACATTCCCCCCAAATTTGTGTATTTTATTCAGGCCAGCTTCAAAATGAGCCCTTGACTTAGAGGTTCTTAATATGAAATTCAGCCTAAGGGAGCTGCTGATTTCTTACTGTTCCTTTAGCAGGGGAAAGAAAATAATGGCCTCATTTTTGACATAATTATTGGCTTTGTTCAGGAAGGGCTGAGATTCTGCAAGTACACCTGGATGGTATGGCACCTTAATTATTAGTTCATTAGTTTTGTATTCAAGGACATTTTGTGGAAATACCAAAAAAAAAAAATTCTAAAAGCTTCCATGTTTAATGTATAATATAAATAATACCATGAGATAACTTCTCAGAAGAGATTGTTGAAACTTGGAACACAGACTGATTCCTTCCCTTGAATTTTTGAGACCCGTGGGGGATTAGCATTCTACTGCTACTGCCTTTTGCAGTTGGAATGGAGTGACTCCCACTAAAATCTGTACTGATTGCTCTTGGTAACTTTTCTATGCCATGTGAGAATATACATGCTTTAAATTAAAAATCCTCAAAAGGCTTGTCATTCTGTTCAAGTGACTGTGAGTACATTTTCTTTCCCCGATTGAGAAAAAAAAGGAGCATGCTCTGTTAGCACAGCCTCCACATTAAAAGCCAGCATAAAAACTGTCTTGCTCACCTTGTCAAGTATCTCCTTAGCTCTTAGTAGTCACTAAAGGAATGAGCCTGTAAGTGCATGATGCTTGCTATTTTTGTAATGTACTCTATTTGTGCTTATGTTTTGGAGATGTCTTCTTTTTCACTATATTGATTCTTATGCTCTAACGTTGTCTCTCCTGTCTACCAGGCCTCCCCCTTGTCTACCTTAGAACTAGGAGTACAGCCAGTCTGACTAACCTAGAGCACCAGATCTATGCTAGAGGTACAGTATAGCCAAGCGAGGGCTTGCTTTATTTTCCTGTTTTAAGAACTGCCTTGTACATCGATTTTCTGTGAATATGGGACCTGAATGGGGGTATACCCAGTTGTGAATACTTTGCTTTAGTAACAGGAGAGATCATTTCCAACTAATGGACAAAGTGGCATCTTATATCAGAAGGAAGTGATGTGCTGATTCTTATTCTGTCTCTTCCATCTGCTTTAACCCTTAGTGGAAATGGAATCAACTTCACAGTGAATGATGCAGAAGCATCCAGTGTCAGTTAGAGGTGATGTCTCACACTGAAAAGCAAATGAATGGAAGAAAACCATCCTCCATCAAGCAGTGCTACAAGTCTTTATTTATAGAATACTCAGTGAATGTTATTCTTATGGTAATGCAAGGGGCTCGTGGAATAGGAGCTATAAAGATCAGGAATAGAGCTAAGAAAAAAATTTCTGGTAAATAATTGCTTAGACACAAATCTTTTCTTTAGAAATGAATTGAGGTTCTTAGGAGGTAGAAAAGAGAATGTTCTTTGTTTGTATCTCTGATCCTTTAAGGTTCCTTGACTGGTAAGTAAATACGAGAGGAAAACATCATAAACATCAAGGAATTAGAATCCCAAGATGTTCAGTTCTTCATTTGTTTGAAGGAGTGCAGTTTAATTTGAATGATTTATGCTTATGCTTGGCTAACACCACCAGATCCTGGGTCATGGTCTATTTTGTAAAAAGGGCCTTTTGAGCTTCCTCTACTAAGGAGTTCAGAACAAGGATATTAATGTGTGGGGGTAGTATTATGGTTTTTTTCTGAAAGGTTTTACCAGGATGGGTGTTCGTGGGGAGGAGGGCTCATGAGGCCCAGGATCCATGGATTTATACTTCTCAGGTTTTCTGTATCTGTTATTTCATCTTTTCAGGCTAAGCGAAGCATCATTCCTTTTTAGCACGGGGACAGGAGCTCAGAGACACTAAGTAACTTGCCTCCATTCACATGACTGGCTAGTATCGGACCTGGGACTTTAATCTATTTCTCATGATTTACAAGCCAGGTCCTTTCTGATAGGCTGAGCTGCTTCTGTAGTGTAAGAACCCGCACTGTTTATAATGGCCACATTGCCCTGGGGAGCAAATCCGCAGGGGCAGACATTTCCTCAGGTGGAGCCATTTAAGCTGAACTTGGACATGAGGAGCTTGGGGTTCTTTCAGCCTATGAACCAATTAGGTCTGGTCACTAGAGGAGGTGTTCTGAGGCCACCAGGGAATACTGTTCTCTTTGGTCGACTTGGGGAGTTCTTTTTTTTTAAAGTTTTTTTAAAAATTATTAATTAATTTATTTTTGACTATATTGGGTCTTCGTTGTTGTGTGTGGGCTTTTCTCTAGTTGCGGCGAGCAGGGGCTACTCTTTGTTGCAGTGCGCGGGCTTCTCACTGCAGTGGCTCCTCTTGTTGCGGAGCACGGGCTCTAGGCGCAGGGGCTTCAGTAGTTGTGGCACGTGGGCTCAGTAGTTGTGGCTCACAGGCTCAGCAGTTGTGGCACACGGGCTTAGTTGCTCCGTGGCATGTGGGATCTTCCCGGACCAGGGCTCGAACCCATGTCCCCTGCGTTGGCAGGTGGATTCTTAACCACTGCGCCACCAGGGAAGTCCAGACTTGGGGATTTTGTTCTCTGGTGCTGTGCCCAAGGCAAGTACACAGTTGATTTGGACCCTAGTGTGGAAGATGTCAGATCTGTCCCCTGGTGTTGAGTTTGGATTTGTGAGCACTCCGTGTATTTTTATCCTCAGAGAGGCAGGTTGCTGAGGTCTCTGCTGGTATGTGTAATCCACACAAGAAGCTTGGGGACCTTAGCCGTGTGCCTACCCAGGCTACTTAATTCCAAAGCAATACACTCGTGAATATCTTTCTATGGATTCCTAGCACTTTATTCTGTGTTACGATGTGATCAAAGCCATGTGCCACCTGTTCTTTTTAAATCTAATTTGCAAATGGAAACTTTGAGTCTGGCTCACAGTGGGATATGAAAGCACATCTGGCTTCTTTTCCTCCTGGGCCCTTTATCTCCTGTAATAAAGCAGAGCAGCTCTCGCTTAGGGAGAGGGAAGTGCCTTTCAAGGTGCCACAGTGAGCAGCACTGTTTACCCTGCTGACAGCTCTTAAATTTTTTACTCCCCCTCTGCTCTTGTCCGCAGCCTCACAGCTACTCCTTAATTTTCAACTTGACGAACACTAATTTTTTTTTTTTTAAAGCAAACCTTGGAAACTAAGTGAGGCCATTGGGGTGAGAAATGGGCATATTCTAGGCAGAAATTATCTTTATATGTATCTGGGGTGTCTGTAAAAGCTAACCACAAAATTGTGGGAACACGCTGGAGACTACTCATTTACTTAGACACCCCTGAGCTGTTGTTCTTACCAAAACAGAACTCGCCTTAACCTGAAGTGGCTTGTTGTGCAGTGTTCAGAGCACTAACTTCTGAAAACTTTAGAAGCTACAAAGGGAAAACAAAAATGTCATTACTTTTTAAAAGACATGACGCTGACTTATGATATTGCCCTGTGCTGTTCTCGAGAAGTGGGAGAGGCAGGCCCTGGTGCAATTTGCCTTCTTCATTTCACTGGCAGGAAACATGCGGTCCTGGAAGACGAATTGAATTTTGCTATAGTGTTCTCAGTTGGAGATTGCAGTCACCTCTAGATGTCATTTTCTCCACAGCTGCAGACCATTTGGGTCCCGGTCTTTCTCGGGCGGTCTTTGTGCTTTAAAGCCAGACACACAGTAAGACTGGGCCTCGCCCTTTTCTGTTGTTGGGGCATGTGGTGTTGTTGAGCACATCAGCCAGGAGGCTCCCGGCACTGGGTTGCTGCTTCCTTTGTGGTTCCTGCTGCCACCTCCCTCTTTCTTTGTGTGGCCAGTAAAGGAAATGCAGACCCTGGAAGGAGCCGGGGGCCTCTGTGGCGGGCGGGTCCCCCGGCAGCCCCCTGGGCAGCCCGGGCACTGGAGAGCCTTCCTCAGCCTCCCCTCTGACTGCTTGCAGTGTTTAGAGTCAGGTCACACTCTCGCTAGAATTTGATTACTTACAGTCTTGTATTGATCAGTGTTTCTTTCCAGTTTCCCTGATGAGAAGCTGTTTTGTGAAGGAAATCATATTTTGCGCTCCTCTTGTAGTCTCCGTAGTCCCCGCCTGATAGCAGATGGTGGTGATACCTGTGTAAAAAAAAAATGAGCTCAAAATTTTATTTAAGTAGCTTTGGGGTAGTATATTTTTGATCTTCCAGGGAGGAAAACCCACAACTATTCATATAAGAGAATAGGAAAGAATGTTTTCATTTTGTTATAATATGCATAATATGACTCAAGTGTAACTCTTATATAAAAGGAGGCTTCCTTAAAGTACCAGTGTTTTGGACAAAGTGATACAAGTACACATGATCTATCTTGCCGCAATTTAGGTTGTCCATTTAGACTGTATTTCTTGGGAGTAGTGGGGATCCATTTCTCTTTCTTTCCTGATGCCAGCCGTATTAGGTCTGATGCCCTTTTCTGAGATAAGGCCCATAAGAGTTGTGGGAGAATTGTGGGGTGAGAGTCGTGACACATCACAGTCAGTTGTCGGGGGGACCGAGTCATCTCGTAGCAGGCGGCAGAATACTTGGAGACATCCCACTTGGCCTGTCAACACACCTGTGGTGGTTCCTTTTTTTTCCTCTCCACCTTCAGCTCCTTTGCACAGAGGCAATTTTGGGCACTGTCTCCAGGTATGGGGAGGGTGTCTGCCGCACGGGCCAGGGCACATGCTGACAGCCTTCTGTTTGCTCACAGCAGAGATGAAGGCCCCCAAACGCCGGCAGCCATTCGTCCCTTTTGCTCTGAGGAATCACACGGGCTGCACTTTGTGGTTTGCCACCCTGACTACCACGCCCACCAGGTAAGGAGCACTGAATCTGTCACCTAGAGCCATCTCTGCCACCAAAGGCTCCTGTGTACCAGCCCAGCAGAGTAAGGTGGGGCCTCCCTGAGGCTCTTGGGATTGATTGTATTTGAATCAATAGCTTGCTGTCTTGCTGAGGTCTACGTTGGAGGTTCTGGTTCTGTGTAGAGTCTGTAGTCAGAGAAGCAGGTCTTGAGTCTGAAGTATCCAAATTGTGATCTTGATCCTGGTATCCATTTGTTTTTAAAGTAAAAATTGAGCAAATTAAGGATGTGAAACAAAAGTCATTCCACCCTTTCTCGTCGGCCCCCATTCTACTCCCCCTTTTAAAACAAGCTGTATATGGTTATTAAGCCAAATGTTTTGCCCATTTTTCTTCCACAAGGGCTTGAAAACACCTCTCATATCCCCTTCCCCCCACCCCGAATTATCTTCCAAACCTAAAACGCACTTGAGTCCAGATGGAACTGGGTGGAGTTAGGAGAACAAATGAGAGTCTACCTAAGCCAAGTGAGAACATTCTCTTACAACTTTCTGCCTGCTTAGACCTTGGCTCAACTTGCCAAATGCAGGCTGATCTTTCCAGTTTAGGTAATAAAGTCTATGAAATGAGTAACAGAATCAGCTGATTTGAGACCATATTTCTCCCACCTCCACCAAGTATGAGAATGCTCTAGAGGAGACATCTTTGTTTTTTAAAAACAATTCAGGTCTGTTAAATTCTAGATAGTCACTTAAATACTACTGTTAAAAGTCATGACTAGTTTACATCACCCTCGGTGTATCAGACTCTGCTGCTGGTGGCAGGTGACTATGCAGTGATAGCTTTTAGCTGTTTCTAAAGTTTCGGTCATGAAGTTTTGATCGATCATGAAGATAACTTGAGTTACTGACCTTTTAGGTCCTCTTTTACAGCCAGGTTATGCGGCGTTATGTCTGTGAGTTGCGTTCTAGGAGGGTTTCTGCTTCCAGCCCTGAGCTGTGTGAGAGGGAGGTGGAGAGAAAGGGGGACTAGCTGGTATTGTCTGATTTCGTTCCAGGGCTGCACTGTCTCACAGCGGGAGTCCAGGGGTGGTTCCAGAAGGGAATGGAACATTTCTTGACGATGCTCACAATGTTAGCGAGTGGCAGGAAGTCCTCACGGGTGAAGAGATTCCCTTTGAATTTGAAGCAAGAGGAAAGCTAAGGCACAGGTAAAGCATGGTTTACTCTTTGCCTCAAAAAAAAGAAAAAAATAATTGTCTCTAGTGTTTTGCCTTTTCACTTTCCTTTGTTAATGACTTTAATGTTTTATTTTTAAAAGGTATTTAGGAAATCAGTGTTTCCTTTTAAAAAATATAATGACCATCTTGGAAATACACTTCTTTCCATTAATCATCCCTTTATTTGACATGTGAGGTGATAACTGGTGTGTTCCATGTAACTAATTCGGTTGAAGCCTAGACAGATCATAACCCTCCAGTTCATTGCATGATGGAGTGGTGACATGGTATTATTAAAAGGTTATCAGAGCATGTTGATTTCAGTTTTAAGATACACATATGCCACAACACTTTTAGCAGACAGATGGTTTCAGGAAGCAGAGCCAATAATGATAAGATACTCTGATTCTAAGGAGGAGAGAATAACTCACCTAGGGAGGCTGCTCACTGATGCACTCAAAATCGCCAGCCAGAGGACGAGAATAAATGTGAAAACGTTGTGTCTAGTTACCGAGAGATCATAAAATATGTAGTAGAATGTTCTTTTATATGCACACATTTTTTTTTTTTTTTTTTTTTTGCGGTACGCGGGCCTCTCACTGTTGTGGCCTCTCCCGCCGCGGAGCACAGGCTCCGGACGCGCAGGCTCAGCGGCCATGGCTCACAGGCCCAGCCGCTCCGCGGCATGTGGGATCTTTCCCGACCAGGACACGAACCCGCGTCCCCCGCATCGGCAGGCGGACGCTCAACCACTGCGCCACCAGGGAAGCCCTATATGCACACATTTTTAAGTGGAAGGGCTGTCCAGTGGATAACGAATAGGTTAAGATTTTAGTGTTTGAGCCTCATTATCTCAAATTTAAGAGATTGGCTTCAGCCTTCTGTGGTCACATGCGTTCATGGTGCTTTAATTCTTTGTGTGGAAACCTGCTCCTCAAATACTTCTTCCTTCTGCATAGCTCTGCACCGGCGCACATTACTCCCTAGCGGCACGAGTTCTGAACTTGGGGGCCTCCAGTGATTTTCAGCAAAAAAATAGTTTTAAAAAAAAATCACTGTACTGGGCACATGTACCTGGAAGCCACATTAGAATTTCCAGGGAAGAGTGGTGAGCATTTTTCTGTTCTACAAGGTTCCTGGAGAAGCTAAATTATAGAACTGTTCACTGTATTTCTTAATAAGCACTGCCTCTGTTGTATCAGAAGGGGTTTGGCCTTTTTGTCATTTCTGTTTTAGTTTCTATGTTTTGTAACCCATTTCAAGTCCCACCTGCCTGCTTGAATTCATCGAAATAAATGCCTTCTCTGGTGTTTTCCCCTTTGGCATTCTGTCCCCCACGCCCTACCTCCCTCCCCACTTTCCTTCCTGTCAGCCTCAAATCCACTTCCCTATTTCAGGCTTCTGGCTTGAATTAGGCAAAATCTAAAAATAGAATTAAATGTGCAGTTTCCTCCTGTTCCTCCTGTCCTGCCCACTGCCTTCTACTGCAGTTTCAGCTGCGCACTTCAGCCTGGAAACTCTGCGGGCTCCGTCTCTCGTTACCGTGTCTGTAGCCTTGTAGGACCAAAGCCCAACGACTGAGTGTGGTTCTGAGAGAAGCAGGAGATTCCACAAAAGAACCAAGGAGAAAATGTCATTTTAGGCATTTCCAAGAGTATGGTTGTGTGATTAAATTGCTAGCACAGCATTTCTGCTACCCCACTGAACCACTTGTAGCTGATGTCATTTCATAAAGTTTGAGGTAGGGGTCGGTGGGGGACAGACCTGAGCTAGTTCACAGGATTCACGTGGTTTGTATAAAGGGAGGGCAGACGCCGCTCTTGCTCAGGCTTTATAGATCTTGCAGCTTTGTTTTAAGTGTGAGACTCAGTTAAAATATCCTCTTGATTTCCCTTGCATTAGGTAATCACCGAAAGGTTTATTTAGACAACTGGGTCTTTATGTCATTATATAGTAAATCCGATTTCAGGCTCTGCTTCTGCTTCTCTTCCCTGGCTAGGATTGTGCTTAATGTCTTTTTCTGTGTTCTGCCTGACAGACACACCCATGACCTCCGGATCCATCAACTGCAAGTGAGAGTGAACGGCTGGGAGCAAGTGAGCCCAGTGTCAGTGGACAAAGTCGGCACCTTTTTCCGATACGCTGCGCCAGATAAGAATTCCTCTTCCTCTACGGTGCGCGGCTGTGGAAAGCGTGTTCAGTGGCAGGATTGTGCCCTAGCCACACCCCCTTAAAGCCAGACCATCAGACAGGCCTGTAGTAGCCTTGCTCTACTGACATTTTCTTGTTCTTCATTTTCCCTAGCCCAGGAGGAATACCCAAGATTATTTGGGTCAGTCATAGGCATTGGTAATCACTATGTAGATAAGCCAGCCAATGGTTAGTTTTAGTAGAGAAACAAGATGTAAGATTGACACGAACACATATTATCCAACCTGTGTAGATCCATTTTATACTCACCCGGGCCAACCGGCAATTTGCGAGTTTGCCAAACATTGGCTTTATTTCACATATTGTTATGCTTCCTTTATACACTGTCTTCTTTACGCTTTTATAATGCTGCTCCTTGATCCTTCTAGCTCCGTGTCTCCAAATTCTCCTCTCCGGCATAAAGATAGATGTCCACTGTTGTTTATTTTCTGGTCATGCACCCTCTCACACACCCTTGCCCTGATTTTACCCCAGCCTATAGTTCTAGGGGTTGGAGGGCCAGCCTTGGGGGATGTGGCATCCCTGACTAGAATGTGCAGGCAGAGGCTGACATCCTAGCTGATATGACCACCACGGGTGCTCTTGCCAGATACTCATGGGGTGTACTTCATGGGGTAACTGTGCTCAGTTTTGAGTAGCCAGTGATGAATAGGAAAGCACAGATTTGCAGAGATATTGTAGCCTTCCTCATGCTTGCTGCTTCATGAAATATATTCTTGGAGGACACTGTTCTTTTCATTGTTCTTCTCTTGTGCCCCAAGTTTCTTAGAAAAAGAAACTTTCTTTCAAAGTTACTTTTCTGCCTAAGTTCATGTCCAGTAATAAAAGGACTAATTCCCCCCCGGAGATACCTTTCTATTTTATTGATGCATTCTGGAGAAATTTTGTATATCCTGAATGGTTGTAAAATGAATATTGCTGTTCCCATTTTTTTCCAAGATGTTTTCTTTTCATAGTAGAACATACTTTACCTAAGAGTATTTATAAAACCACCTTTTCAAGCAACTTATATTGTCATTGAATTTAACGATGCCTGTTATCTTAGGCCTGTACTGAATCTCTGACTTTTGGAATCTTTCTTAGATTGGTAGCCCAAGCAGTAGGACAAATATTATCCATCCCCAGGTTTATGTGAGTATGATTTTCCTGTGTCACTGTGTTTACACACATAGTTCTTGATGACCACTGGACCTTTTTCCTTTTCTATTAATGATTTCCTTCCTTTCACAAGAACTTGCAAGAAAATGTTTTCACCTAACTTAGTATGTGAGACTGAATATTACAGGGAAGGAGAACAAAAGGCAAATGTTTTAGTCCAAGGTCTCCTTTTCTCTCCAAGTTAAATATAAATTAACCTTTGTATGGCTATACATATTTTATAGGTTTTGGCCCAAAGGTCATGAAAATAACTAAGAATGAAAAATAGATTTTTTTCTTCCCTCATCTGATTTTTGAAACATCACCACAGGATGACATTAAAATGCTTTTTTGAGGTTTTTGCTTATAATTTCTTTTCCCTTACTAAATTTCCCTTACTAAATTTCTTTTCCCATACTAAAACTTACTTTAGTAAGTTTTAAAATGTGAAATTCCAGATAAGCATAGAGGCAACAAGATCAAGATTTAAAACAACTGTTATTGGGCCTTGGCTCTCCTGGGGCTTTACTGGGATGGGTCACTGGAAGCTTTGGTGATGATTGTGTCCCTCTAATAACACCCTAGAAGACTGTACTTTGCCTTTTCATTAGGACTTTCTAGAAACTTTGGTTCAAAACATGGAGCTTGTCATTTGATTGTTTATTAGGTTGGTTTTCACATACTGTTTGCTTTAATGAAAACAACTGGCAGTATGGAAAGCTTGGATGTAGTGTCATTTGTTTCTCCCATCAACAAGCGCTATCAGTGTGTTCTGGATACACAGAATAATAGCTTTAGAAACCTTCTCTTTGGTATGCCTAATGTGGAATTTTATACTTAAAAAAATTGCTACATTCCTGGCACATGGTAGCAGTACAAAATGTGTTTTGAATACGTGAATGAACATACGCAAAAAGAAAGTAGTGGCTGCGTCCAACCAAGACCATAAATAAATGATTTCCCTCCATTATCTTGAGTTTCTTGGTGTTCAGAAAAAGAGTGATTACTGAACCGAACTTAGAAAATTATTGTGAAGAAGAAGTTTGTTTTTAAAGTTCTTTGATATACAAATGTTGGTTTTTTTATAGGCGTGTCAACAAATAGTGTATGGGCATATCGAGTAAATTTTATGACATTTAGGAAAAAAAGTTATTTTTCCTGTGAAAGGCATACCAGTACAAATAACTCTTTAGAATTGGCTGTTACTGTAGTGAGTATTAAGAGGGTATTCACTCCTATTAAAGTGGAGTGGTTTTAGGGCTTAATGACTCATTTCACTGAAGAGCTATAGTAATAATAAGATGCTTTAGATGTAGGCATTCTGGTCAGTATTATTGTATTTTGTGTGTTTTTCAAAAGCACAGCTAAACTCTTTATTACTTTTCTCTTTTTCACAGTTCTCTTCACTCCCGCCTGTCCGGGTCGTCTTTGCAGTGACCATGGAAGGCAGTGCTCGGAAAGTGATCACTGTCCGATCAGCCCTCATTGTGAAGAACAGACTTGAGACGCCAATGGAACTAAGACTGGACAGCCCATCAGCTCCAGACAGTAAGTTTTGATATTGTCCTTCTTTTACCCTAGATGGACTTTGGGGTGGGCAACCACTCCTGAAACTGCTAACCCGTGTTTCTGTGGCAGAGCCCGTGGTCCTTCCCGCCATCATGCCAGGTGATTCATTTGCCGTGCCTTTACACCTCACTTCTTGGCGGCTACAGGCCCGGCCCAAAGGACTGGGTGTGTTTTTCTGTAAGGCTCCTATTCACTGGACCAATGTAGTGAAGACTACAGAGGTTAGTAGCAGCAAACGTGAGTGCCACTCTATGGATGCGGAAAAAAGCCGATTCTTCAGGTATGTGTGGCACAGCAGTGACGTGTATTTTGCCATGTTTTTCTTCATTCTTTCTCTAAGGACCCTTAGTGATTCAGTTGTGCTTATTTAAAGCCCTAAAGTTCTTATTCCTTAAGTTCTTTTATTCCCTAAGTGTTAGGTTCGTACGAATTCATGGGTTAACCGTGGGCGGGAGTGTGGCAGTTACTTATCTAATATTTATGGAAGAAACAATCACAAACCCACTACTCACACATACACGATTAGAAACTGGTGTGTCTGCATCAGCATAAAGAGAAGACACGTAGGGAGGGAAGAAAAAACAATGACCAGTTCCCATTCCTAAATTGGGAAGCAAAATCCTGGGGTTGGGAGTTTTTCAAATGACTCAAAGGAATTTGGGTGAAGGTTCATGTACCTAGTGCTGACTTCTCATGGGGACTCTGACAAAATTATATCGTCATTTAGACTCCTGTCTCCTCTTCTGAAGAGTGCAAGTAATATGTTACTAAATTCATATGTTAGAAAAAATACTGGATTGCGATGGTTAGATCCTTCTAAACTTAGACTTTAAACTTATTTAGATTAGAGATGATCAGCTTTAGTTTCCTTTATAGCAAAAACAGGCATCCACTTAGTTAAACTTACAGAGGAGTAGAAGAAGACTGTAAAGAATTCCACTGTACCCTTTATTGAGATTTGCCAATTGTTGACAGACTAAAGGGAGAAACAGATAAATACACAGACAAAATCGGTGACTTTAACACTTGCCTGTCGGTAATTTATAAAACAAACCAACAAAAACAATAAACACATAAGCGAATTTGAACAGTGCTGTCAACCAGCTTGTCACAGTGGGCATTTATAAAGCACTGTAACCGACAATTCCAGATTGCACATTCATTTCAAGTATGTGTGGAACATTCATCAGGAGAGACCATCTACTGGGCCATAAGATCAATAAATATTAAAGAATTGAAACCCTACACAATGTATTTCATCATTATAATAGTATTAAACTAGAAAACAAAACAATAAGATGCTTACAAAACCCCCAAATACTTGAAAATTAAACAATACATTTCTAAACAACCCATGGTCAAAAAGACATCACAAAGGAAATATTTCAAAGTGAATAATAATAAAAACTGGACATATTAAAATGTAGGAGTTGCAGCAAAAGCAGTTCTAAAGGGAAATGTATAGCTTTTAATGCTCGCATTAGAAAATAAGGAAGATGTAAAATCACTGATGTAAACTTCTACCTTAAGGTAGAAGAATAAATTAAGCACAAAGAAATAGGAAGAGAAAAAGAAAATAAGTATGGAAATCAATGAAGTAGAAAACAAACAGTAGGAGAAATGAACAATGTCAAAACTGGCTTTTTGAAAGGATTCATAAATTTGATAAACCTCTAATAAGACCAATCATGATGAAAAGCGAGAAGACACAAATTAGCGTATAAGGAATGAAAAATGGAGAATTATTATATAGTTCCTGCAGATATTAAAAGGATTAAAAGGAGATGTATGAACAATTTTATACAAATAAATTCCACACCGGAATGACAAATTTCTTGAAAAACACAGATTACCAAAAGTAATACAAAGAAGAAACAAAAAATCCAAATGGCCCAATATCTATTAAAGAAATTTAATTTATAATAAAATATCTTCACTCAAAGAACATTCTAGGACCATATAACTTCATTAGTGAATTCTACCAGATGTTTAAGGAGAAAATCATACCAGCTTTTTGCAGACGCTTTCAGAAAGTAGGGGAGGAGGGAATAGTTCTGACTCATTTTATGAGGCCAGCATATCCCTGATACCAAAACTGATACAATTATTATCAAAAAAAGAAAGCTACAAACCAGTATTCCCCCACGAAGAGATGCAAAAATTCTTGACAAAATACTACCAAATAGCTTCCAGCAAGTGTGGTTTATCCCCGTTAAGATTAGCTTAACATTTGAAAATTAATAAATTTTTTTTAAAAAAGCGTGAGACCCAATCATTTATCAAGATTTTAGGATTCAAGATCAACCTATAGAAATCAATAATTATATGCTATATTCTAGCCATGAACAATTGAAAAATGTGATTTAAAAACACAATTTACAATACCACCAAAAAAAATTTAATTATTCAGGAATCAGTCTAAGGAATGATGTACCAGTCTTTTACCCTAAAAATTACAAAACATTGCTGAGTGGTAGTAAAGAAAACCTAATAACTAAGTGGAAAGATATAACCAAGTTCACAGATTGGAAGACTCAAGTATTGTTAGGATTTCCATTCTCGCTAAATTGATCTGGAGATACCACCCAATTGGTTATCAACAGGATAATGAATTTTTTAAAAATGGCATATTCACACATTGGCATATGAAATACTGATGCATACAACAGCAAAAAAAAACCCAGACACAAAGAGTTGTACATATTGTATCATTCCATTTTTATGCAGTTCAAGAACAGGCACAACTAATTTATAATGATAAATCAGAAAGTGGTTGTTTGAATGATGGGAGAGGATATTGATTGGAAAGGGATATGAGGGAACTTTCTGGAGTGAGAGAAATATTCTGTAATTGGTTTTGGGTGATGGTTATAGAGGTGTCTATAATTGTCAAAATTCATCAGACAGAACATTTAAAATCTGTACATTTTATTGTCATTTGATTATGCCTTAGTGAATGTGTTTGGATTGAAAACTGCAAATATCTTACTAAATTATTGTGCCATTTTAATGTAATCCTGTCTCATACTTAGCTAAGGAGAAAAAAATTCAAGCTCTTCATTCAAGCTGATGACTTTTACACCATTTTGTCGTCATAGGTTTTGTGTGGCCATAAAGAAAGAGAATTATCCAGATTACATGCCCTCCAACATATTTTCTGACAGTGCAAAACAGATTTTCAGACAGCCTGGGCATACCATATATCTCCTGCCGACAGTGGTAATCTGCAACTTGCTACCTTGTGAACTTGATTTTTATGTTAAAGGAATGCCCATTAATGGGACACTGAAACCTGGCAAAGAGGTGGCTCTCCACACAGCTGATACCTCCCAGAACATTGAACTGGGTAAGGATTTAGTCAAATAATTATCTGTAATAATTCTGTGAACGTGTCAGTGGATATTTTGTGACTATTTGGGAAAGTTTTAGAGAAATTGTAGCACATATAATACCTCAGTAAGCCAGCTCAAAGGATTTATGCAGTTAAAAAAAGAAAAGCAAAACTTCTAATATAGAGAATCATCGAAACAAAAAACCCGAACAAAACTAAAAGATTTACAGAGCAAGCACTCAACATAGCCTTTTTTTTTTTTTTTAAATAAATTTATTTATTTATATTTTTGGCTGCGTTGGGTCTTCGCTGCTGCACACACGGGCTTTCTCTAGTTATGGCGATCGGGGGCCGCTCCTTGTTGCGGTGCGTGGGCTTCTCATTGCGGTGGCCTCTCCCGCGGCAGAGCACAGGATCTAGGTACGCAGCCTTCAGTAGCTGTGGCATGAGAGCCCAGTAGTTGTGGCTTGTGGGCTCCAGAGCGCAGGCTCAGCAGTTGTGGCGCACAGGCCCGGTTGCTCCGTGGCATGTGGGATCCTCTTGGTCCAGGGCTCAAACCCTTGTCCCCTGCATTGGCAGGTGGATTCTTAACCACTGCGCCACCAGGGAAGCCCCAACACAGCCTTTTTTCTTAATGTTGCTCACTTGATGTGTGAGTAAAGGAAGTCATTTCATCTTTTCAAACGGTGCTTTTTACCAGCTACAGAATGAGCAAAATCATGTCTCTTCTCTTTACACGAAAGGGAAAAACGTTAGGTAAGCATGTACTGTGTACTTCAGGCAGTATGTCAAATACCTTCATATACTTGATCTTATATAATCCTTACAGCAATAGTTATTTGTCCCATTTTACTGACAAAGACATTGAGGTTTAGAGTAGTTAATGTATCAAGTAATTTCATTTGTAGGGATGAATGAAGTCAAGGGAGGGGGTCATTATCATATTTGTAGCACTTGTAGCAACAAGGTACTTCTGGATTTGGGACAGGCAGTAAGTTTTCTTTAAGGCTGTTGTAGACATGTTGAAGTAATAAGGACTTAGATATTTACCTTTTCACAGTTTTGTGATTTTATAATATCATCTCATTTGATCTTCACAACTGTGGATGTTTCAGGCAGAGGGACAGCTGTTTTCCCCATTTTACTGATGGGGATCCTGAAACTCACTGAACTTCAGCAATGTGTCCCCCAGTGATAAGCTTACATTTTTGAATATGTAAATCCTTGAGCTTAATTTAGAAAAGAAAAATAGTGCAATTCTGGTTGTCTGTTTTAAAGAAAATAGGTCTTTGTCCTGACATTTATTATTTCTTCAACAAATATTTATTGAGCCCCTGTATGGAATGGGAATGTCCTGCCCCCACCCCCCTCATCACTGCATGCACACCAAGCACTCCTCATCTTCACACTCATGCTCCCTGTGGATCGTCACTTTTAATAAGAAGCCCGAGAGGTAGATACTGTTACTATCCCCATTTGGCAGATGGACACAGCAAGGTTAAATGGCTTGCCACACATCACGCAGCTGTGAGGACAGACAGGGAATTTGAAGCCAGGCAGGGAGGCTGCAGAAAACCTTAACTCTTACTCTCTACTTGCCCTTACTGGGTTTCAGGCACCCAGCTGAAGGCCTGAGGTATCGTAAACTCTTAATACCAGAGCTGTTATTGATAACCTTTGGGTACTTTCATTCTTCGAATTATTATGCAGTTCAGACTCCCTAGTGTGACTTCTAGACCATATTTATTCTCATCCCAGCTAAAGGAAGATGGCCATTCTAATGAGATTTTTGCCTGTTGAATACATGGTTATTGATTTTTCCAGAGCAATCCAATTCAGTTTGGCTGTGGACTGTTTTGACCAACTAAAGTGAGAACTCTGAAAGACAATAGCTTGTATCTTCTTTAGGGGTGTCATTGGAAAATTTTCCACTCTGTAAAGAATTGCTTATTCCATCTGGAACCCAAAACTATATGGTAAGAATGAGGCTCTATGACATCAACCGGCGGCAGCTGAACCTCACCATCCGGATCGTGTGTCGAGCAGAAGGATCTTTAAAGATCTTCATTTCAGCTCCGTATTGGTTGATTAACAAAACAGGTATGTACAGAGGATGCTCAAGTAGGCCTTTGGAGTTGGTCGTGGGAATTCAGATTTATCTGCTCAGCTAACTAAATGGAGCCAATGCAAACAGATTACCTCAACAGTATAAGCTGCTAAACTTACTTTCCTGTTTCCATAAGAAGTGCTTAATCATGGTCAAGACTGGCCTTTTGGACAACGACTGAGCAAGCCCACCAAATAAATTCAGTTTTCACCATTTTCCCCCTTGGTGATTTTTTTTCCTTTTATTATTTGTATGTGTCCTGGGTACACCGGCTGGGATTGATATAAACTTTCCGCCTCCTTCCTAAAGGGCTCCCACTGATCTTCAGACAGGACAATGCAAGAATGGATGCTGCAGGCCAGTTTGAAGAGCATGAGCTGGCCCGGAGCCTGAGCCCTCTCTTGTTCTGCTACGCTGACAAAGAGCAGCCAAGCCTGTGAGTGCAGTCATCTACGGGAAGGGGAAGTAAGCTCCCAGGGAAGGGAGAAATTAGCAAAGGCTCTAGTAGATCCGTGTAAGTAGAAATATACTGTAGATAACAATCCTGCCTTGGCAGGGGAACAGGACCATGACTTAATGGGATTTTTTCAGATCTAATTTCTGTGTTACTCGATATTGAAAATAAACCATTTGGTTGGTTTATAATGAAAGCCAGTTTTATTTTCCGTGTATTGAAGTAGTTCTATTCATAACTCTGCTGATGGAGAGAGACCCACACGTTCTCTTCTCTGCACGGTTTCTCTCCCCTGGAAGCTCTCAGAGCAGGCAGAGGAGCTGACTTCAGAGGGGAGATGGATGGCCCTTTGGTAGAGCCTCCACCCTATTAATCCAGTCCAGGTCCTTTTGTGTAAGGTTTTGAAATCCATCTCTTTTTCTTTTGAAATAAAATGTGCCATTTCAAGATCTCAAAGCACTCGTTGCATGTAGAGCATTAATTCACGTTTGTTCTTGGTTTTGGCATTCTTCTTTTTACAGGGGTCTTCTGATTTATAGCCTTAATCCAAAAATACTTAAGTGTATCTGATACTGCTAATATTCCATACCCCATTATCTGTAGAAACGTGCTGCAAACTTACAGGAGGGCTTAGGGAGTAGTACTTGCCAGTGGATACAGATGCATCTACCAGGGAGGGCTGGACTCTGGGCTGCTGCTGGAGTCTGGAGAGGATTGACCAGGGTGCTGGCCACAAACAGCCACTTGACGTGGTCAGCATCCAGGACTTGACGTTTGAAACACAGTTTGTTTTGTGTATGGAATTCACAGTCCCCAAAGCATTTCCACATAAACTATCTCATTTGATTCTCCCAACATTTCAGTAGCTTAGGCAGCACAGGGAATCTTGTTTTGGCTTTTTTGTGTGTGTTTTTTTTGTTTTTTTGTGGTACGTGGGGCCTCTCACTGCTGTGGCCTCTCCCGTTGCGGAGCACAGGCCCAGCGGCCATGGCTCACGGGCCCAGCCGCTCCGCGGCATGTGGGATCTTCCCGGACTGAGGCACGAACCCGTGTCCCCTGCATCGGCAGGCGGACTCTCAACCACTGCGCCACCAGGGAAGCCCCTTGTTTTGTTTTTACATGAGGAAACTGAGGCTCAGAAAGAGTTACCCGCCCAAGGTTACATTGCTTGTTAGTGGTAGAGCTGGAACACACATTCAGGAATTATGTTTTCAGGATCCATGACAGGACGCTGACCAACTAAATGGTGCTTTGCTGTTACAATAGTACCAGGCCCTTGAAAGAACGTACCACTAAGCTGCATCTTCTGTATATACTTCTCTCATATGTTCAGGGTATTTTGGAGTCAGGAAAATATCAGTTTGCTTTGAATCTTTGTTTTTCAGATACTGTAGCATTTTCCTCCTGTCGTATGCTCACAGAATCATAATGTTTTCTCCTAAAGCATTTAGTTGTGGAGGTCAGTACATTTTTACACATTATTGAACTGTGGCTACCTCTAAGATAGAGTTTTGACCACTGATTAATTGCCTTTCTGTGTTTGGGAATCACATGAGAATGTGGAAGAGTCAGTATTAGAGTTCTAATTTTGGCTGATAGCCACAGCAGTGCTTCCTGATTAGAACCGGTAGATAAGACTTTCTTATGGACGAATGTGTACATCTTTGCTTTTCTGCTCCACAGCTGCACGATGAGAATCGGAAGGGGGATTCATCCTGAAGGCATGCCGGGCTGGTGTCAGGGCTTCTCACTGGATGGTGGTAGTGGTGTCCGAGCTTTGAGAGTCATCCAGCAAGGAAACCGCCCAGGGCTGATCTATAACATTGGTGGGTTATATTTGGGGCAGCGGGAGAATCGGAACCATGGGCCGATGACTTCAGGCTTGGAGGGATAAATTGGCCATACATTTTGGCTTCGCTGCAAGTGCTGATTTTCTCATTTGGCATTGGGTCAGGTATCTGTTCTCTGAATGCTAGATTGATATCAACACAGATCTATTCTCCTAGGGATCTAAGGAGCCACCTGAACACTGCCCTTTTGAGGTCTGAGGCTCTGTTTAATTTCAGACTCACCTGTGTCAGGAGAGTATCAGTTTGGCTTGAATCCTTGTTTTTCATGGGAATAATAGGAACACTTAGAATGCTTTTTATCCTCCAAGCATTTCCCACGCATTCATTAAAACTTGCAAACCCTAAGAGGGTAAGAAGCATTGTTCTACTTGAAACTGAAGCAGAGAGAGGTTAAGTGACTTGTCCAGATAAAGGGGAAGTCTGTTAGAAGTAGGATTACAACTGGGGTGTCCACATTTGAGGCAAAAAATACAATAAAATGCACTTGGTGGTTATGGCAATTAGAAGGCCCTAACTAGCTTAGCTTCTGGACGTGGCGGGGTGGTGAGGGAAGGGGAGGATGCTGTACCTATATGCCTCGTGGCCACCCGGAACACGCAAAAGATTTTCCAAAGGGTTAAGACAAACTTGATTTAAATGTCTCAGGTTTAAAATGTTAGCAGTGCATCTTTCCTTTCATATATAATTTCCAAGGATCTCAAAGCACTGTTTAGTATTGAATGTTGGGAAATCATTTAACTCTCTGGGAAGGTGGAAATGTTCTATTTTGTACTGTCCAATCAGGAGGCACTAGCCACGCGTGGCTGCTGAGCACTTGAGAGTACCTTACTAAAAACTGGTGGGCGTGACAAAGAAATTGAATTTCTCATTTCATTTTAGTTAGTGTAAGTGATCATGTATGACTAGTGGCTACTGTTTTGGACAGTGTTGATGTAAAGAGTCGTGTTATAAAAGGAAAAATTGAGATGGTATCATTTAGCTGTTTACCTGGAATCCCATGGAGTCAGTGATATGTTTAAGTGTTTGAAGGTTTATTAGTAGAAGACTCTCTTCCAAGTAGAGTTAGCTTTTTGTTTTTTTAAACATGAATTTGCATGTATGCTCCCTTGACATGGAAGCTGTCTACTTTAAAGTTGACATTAAGACTTTTAATAGAAGAAATCAAGTGTGTCTGATCCTCCAGCTGAGGATAATTTTCTTTACTTTTTCCTCACATTTTTTTGCTCCACCCCTTGAATAGGCAAAGGCTGCTTCATACAGAGTTTCAGTGATTTTGTTTCTGTGATTTGCTCACTCTTTCAGCTATTTTTGAGACTTAAATTAAAGGAACACCAGTACAAGTGAATTAGAGAGTTAACAGATCAGAATATTTATAATTGGAATTACGTTGGAACATCCAGGGCACCTAGTTGTCATATCCTAAGGTCTCTTCTCTTTTTATGGTCTCTTGATACTTGTTGACTACTGGTAGGGTCCTTGTATATGTCCCATCACGATGTGAGCAAGGACTCCCGAGGCAGGCTGCCTGGGTTTAAATCCATCTATGCCACCCACTGGCTGTGTGACCCAGGGCAAGTTACCCAGCTTTCCCTCCCTTAGTTTCTTCATCTGCAAAAATGAAGGAATGAAAATACCTAACTGATAAGAGGTTGTTACGAGAATTAAATGTTGAGCCTTTGGTGGAGGGTGTAGCATGTATTAAGAATTCAATAACTGTTATTATTTTTATTATTTTTACCATAAACATTTTTATCATTTTATAACCAGTGCTCAGCCCAGTGCCTTGAATATAGTTGCTTTATTCATTGTCTGAATGAATGAATGAATTCATCCACTGAGTTTCGTATTTTTAAAAGTTGTTAGCAGAGTTTCTAAGAATATAGTGCTATTTCATTTTTCTTTCTTTCTTTGGAACCTGGTGTTTTGAGATTTCTTTTTGATTGACTATGTCTTTTTTTCCTTGGTATGTGTTTTGTTTGCCTTTTTTTTTTCCAGTACCTAGTAGGTACTGAAAACATTTATTTTATGAAGGAATAAATTCTATAGTATCTAGCATTATGTTTGAGCTGGCTTCTTGGGCAGTGGGCTTAAAGAAAATACTAGAAGAGTCAGCTGAGTTCAGGGCAGTTGCAGAAGCCAGTTAAGTAATATGAAATTTCTACGATATGCTGTAAAAGGGGCAAGTTCTCTAGGAGGAAATTTTGTGTCCCATGTGTAAGCAGAAATGTATCACATAAACTGTCTTAGTTGTTTTTTTTTTATAAATTTATTTATTTAATTAATTTATTTTTGGCTGTGTTGGGTCTTCATCGCTGCGCACGGGCTTTCTCTAGTTGCGGTGAACAGGGGCTACTCTTCGTTGCGGCAGGCAGGCTTCTCATTGCAGTGGCTTCTCTTGTTGCAGAGCACGGGCTGTAGGCGTGCAGGCTTCAGTAGTTGTGGCACATGGGCTCAGTAGTTGTAGCTCACAGGCTCTAGAGCACAGGCTCAGTAGTTGTGGCTCGCAGGCTCTAGAGCACAGGCTCAGTAGTTGTGGCGCACGGGCTTAGTTGCTCTGCGGCATGTGGGATCTTCCCGGACGAGGGCTTGAACCTGTGTCCGCTGCATTGGCAGGCGGATTCTTAGCCACTGCGCCACCAGGGAAGTCCCTGTCTTAGTTTTATAAATGGAAACCAAACTGAACACCTGTGTGTTTTAGTTGTTGTTATAGTTGTACACACTTTATGAAGAAGCTAGGAATTATGGGAACATTGATGTTGCCATGGAGACTTTTTAAGGCCTAAATGGGAATAAAGTATAATACTTTGAGTGCTGTTGCTGTTTTCATTCCATTCTTAGGAGCCTTGACAGATTCTCTGGGTGCTACAATTGTTTTTTCAGAGAAATTGTGAAGGCTATTTAATTTTTTTAGACCACAAATTTTTTTCCTTCTGATTAACTCATGGAACTGGTTCTTGTTATTTGTAGGTATTGATGTCAAGAAAGGCCGAGGCCGATATATCGATACCTGTATGGTAATCTTCGCTCCCCGTTACCTGTTAGATAATAAATCATCTCACAAGCTTGCATTTGCACAGAGGGAATTTGCCAGGGGACAGGTAAGCAGCTTGCTTTTGAAGATTAACTAGTATTTATTTAATAGCACAGTGAGTTTTAATGTCAGGGCTTATCTCCCCATCAACACTAAGTTTTTTGATGTGAATAATCATTTTGTGCCTTTGGTATCCTAAATAGCTCCTGGTAGAGGGCAAGGCTCAGAGTAGATAGATACTCAGTAAGCATTTACGTCTTGACTTGGCTTTTGACTAAAGCCAATGATCCTGTGTGTTTTAGGGAACAGCCAATCCTGAAGGTTACATTTCCACCCTTCCTGGTTCCAGTGTGGTGTTCCATTGGCCTCGGAATGACTACGATCAGCTGTTATGTGTCCGATTGATGGATGTTCCCAATTGTATTTGGTCTGGAGGCTTTGAAGTCAACAAGAATAATTCCTTCCATATCAACATGAGGTAAGTTCAGAGACTGTATTTAGACAAGAAGTAGCCTCAATTGAGGTGCAGCAATGTAAATAGTAAGCTATAAATACCATATAAATTTCAGATATTTATAAAGCTGTAAATAGTAATAAATAGTAAGACTACTCTTCATGAAATGCACACATATGTTTCTGGCTCAAAGGTCATAAAACTACAAAGACCAGGCAAGGAGGAGTGAACATTTTGATGCAGTGAGTTAAAGGGAACATTGACAGTTTTGACCATTGTGCACTTGCTGTCGTCTGAGGTCACATGTTCAGGGGGTAGTACTGATCTCACTGTTACCCACAACTCTGTCAGCATTTAGATGGCAGCTTTGATTATAAATGTTTTTGTCTGTTCTTGCACATTGTACAAACTTCTCTCTCATTTGATGCGGTTTCAGTAAATCACCTGGCCTTCTTTGCCCAACCCAGTGACCCTCAGGTCCTTGTTAAGAAAAATCAACAAAATTCAGCCTCAAGTAGTACAGGATGACTGCTTTCTTTTTCTGCTTTCATCCATTGCTTAAAAAAAAAATGTATTAAACTTTAAAAATTGTGGTAAAATACACATACCATATGAGAAAGATAGCATAAAGACCCAGAGATTATTTTGTGGGCCTCAGGCACATAACATAAAATTTACTATCTTCACCATTTTTAACTTCACTAGTGTTAAGTACATTCATGTTGTGCAAACAATCTCCTGAATTCTTTTCCTCTTGCAAAATGGAAACTCTGTACCCATTAAACAACTGCTCCTCTTTTTCCCTTTCTTAACCCCTGGCAACCGCTGTTTTCCTTTCTGTATGAATTTGACTACTCTAGGTACCTCAGATAAGTGAAATCATACAATATTTGTCTTTTTATGAGTGGCTTATTTCACTTAGCATAATGTTCTCAAGGTTCGTCCATGTTGTAACATGTGTCAGAACGTCCTTTTTTTTTTTTTGGTGATAGTTTATTACATTTTATTTCACTCTAGTGCAGTGAAATTATATATATTCAAGTATAGTTGATTTACGATGTTGTGTTAATTTCTGCTGTACAGCATGGTGATTCAGTTACACGTATATATACATTCTCTTTCATATTCTTTTCCATTATGGTTTATCACAAGATATTGAATATAGTTCCCTGTGCTATACAGTAGGACCATTTTTACATTCACCATTTACATTTCACCATTTTACATTCCTGCCAATAGCACACAAGGGTTCCAATTTCTCCATATCCTCACCAACACTTGTTATTTTTTGCCTTTCTGATAGTAATGGGTGTGAGGTGGTATCTCATGGTTTTGATTCTCATTTCCCTAATGATTAGTGATGTTGAACTTCTTTTCATGTGCTCGTTGGACGTTTGTACATCTTTTTGGGAGACATGTCTATTCAACTCCTTTGTCCATTTTCGAATTATTTTTGTTGTTGTTGAGTTGTAGGAGTCCTTTATATATTCTGAATACTAACCCCTTATGAGATACATAATTTGCATATATTTTCTCCCATTCCATACGTTGCCTTTTCACTCTGTTGACTGTGTTCTGTGATTTACAGTTGTTAATTTCGATGTAGTCCAACTTACCTATTTAAACTTCTGTTGCCTGTGCTTTTGGTGTCATATCCAAGAAGTCATTGCCAAATCCAGTGTTATGAAGCTTTCCCCGCTGTGTTTTCTTCTGAGAATTTTATAGTTTTAGCTCTTACATGTAGGTCTTTGATCCATTTTGAGTTAATGTTTCTATTTAGTGTAAGGTGAGGGTCCAACTTCATTCTTTTGTTTGTGGATATCCAGTTTTCCCAACACCATTTGTTGCAAAGACTTTCCTTTCCCCATGGTATGGTGTTGACACCCTTGTCAAAACTTGGTTGACCCTATATGTGAGGGTTTATTTCTGGGCTCTCTATTCTATTCATTCATATTCTATCTTTATGACAATATCACACATTTTTTTAAATTACAGTAGTTTTGTAATAAGTTTTGAAGTTAGGAAGTGTGAGAATTCCATCTTTGTTCTTTTTCAAGACTATTTTGGGTATTTGGAGTCCCTTGAGATTCCATCTGAATTTTACTATTTCTGGGGGGAAAAAAAGACACTTGGAATTTTGATGGGGGTTGTATTAGATCTGTAGATCCACTTTGGGTAGCATTGACATCTTGACAATACTAAGTCTTCTAATCCATGAACGTGGGACGACTTTCTATTTATTTCTGTCCTCTTTAATTTTTTCATCAAATGCTTTTTGAAGCTAAAGACACTGAAATCAGTGCTATTTCAACACATTTAGAAGCAATATTTAATCATTTATACCTTATGGTTAGGTCTCTATGGAGAACACTATTGTAAGGGAACAGAAAAAAGGCTAATTTAATAATAGATGATCCAAAATAGTATTTATATTTGACTAAAAAAATGCATTATCTGAGGTTTTTCTTTGTTTCTGTTTTTGTTGATGATGTGCCTTTCTTAATTATCCTTTGCCCTGGCCCCCCCTTATTAGAGTTAATTGCTTCTGGCATAGTGGTTTTCCAGCTATGTTCCTAGGGGCCATTGGGGTCTAAGGAGGTGACTTTACAGGTCAAGGGAGCAAAGTGGGCAGGGCTCCAATGCCCTCATCCCTACTTCAACCAGAACTCCTATCTGGTAGTATCATATGTTCCCCACAACAGCGGTCCCCAACCTTTTTGGCACCAGGGACCAGTTTCGTCAAAGACAGTTTTTCCACGGACGGTGGGGTGGGGGGATGGTTCAGGTGGTAATGCAAGTGATGGGGAGCGGCAGATGAAGCTTCGCTCGCTTGCCCACCGCTCACCTCCTGCCATGCGGCCCCGTCCACCGAGGACCAGGGGTTGGGGACCCCTGCCCCACAAGATTTTGTGGTGGGGGCGGGCAGGGGAAGGTGAGGAATTCTGCAGCTGAAACCACCATTGGCTTATATACTGCCTTGGTGGAGGCAGCCCGGATCTGTTGTGTGGTGTGAAGCCAATTCAGAATTAAACAAAAAAGTTACTCATCGTTACTTCAAAAAGGAAGAAAAGGAAGTAAAAGGGGTGGAGAGTGGGCAGAAGGATGGCTTGTGTACCTTTGTTAATCCTTTTGAAATAGTTTCAGTGTGTGACCCTAAACTACTGAGCAGGGACCTGAGCCAGCTGTTTCCTTCCTTTACTTTCCCCACATTTTCATTTTGAAACAGTTTAAACCCACAGAAAACTTATAAGAGTAGTACAGAGGCACCCCTCTTTTACCTAGATTTCCTACATTTCAACATTTGGTCTGTTCTTGTTCTCTCTCCACACGTGCACACATACATTTTTTTTTCCCAAACCATTTGAAAGTAATGTGAAGTCATCATGATACTTCAGCCATAAAAACTTTATTACCTATCATTACACACTGAAGAAATTTAATATTGATTATGTTTTTAAATAAATAGTTCTCTAAAATGTCCTTCATAGCAACCTTTCTCCCCAGATCTAGGACCCAGTGAAGGATCATGCATTTTATTTGGCTGGTATATCTCATCTCCTTTAACCTAGAATAGTCATAGTCTCACTTTTCCCTTTTTGTCTTTATTGACGTTGACATTTTTGGAGTCCAAGCCGGTGTCTGGTAGAATGTTTTATTTTCTGGATTTTTCTGATGGTTTTTTATATATAAATTTGGGCCAAAAAAGAAAAATTTGGGCCATCCATTTTTGGTAAGAATACTACTTGTGCGGTGGTACGTGTTTCCCACTGCATCACATCCAGAGGCCTGTGACGTCTATTGGTCCTATTATTGATGTTGCTAAATTCGATCATCATTTGGTTTAGCTGGTGTCCACCAGGTCTCTGTATTGTGAAGTTACCTTTTCTTCTTTGTAAACAGGACTAGTCCATTGGGGGGATAATTTGAGACTGTGTGTATGTTCTGTTTCCCCAAAACCTTTCACTCAGTGGTTTGATGGTTCTTACCTGAATCAGTTATTACATTGGTGGTTGCAAAATGGTGATTTTCTGGTTCTCTCATTTCTTCTACATTTATTAACTGATATTCTTCCCTAAGGAAGAGCTTTCTTTCCATTCTCTCCAGTGGTTTATCTGTATTTAAGTACACACACACACATACAACACCCACGTAAATTATGATCACATACTGATACCTCCAATCCACAGGATTCTTCCTCACCTTCCCTCATCCTACAATGCAAACCCTGTTTATCAATAACATCAATATATTAGTTTGAACCATGTGAAATTCCTCTTTTCTAGGTCAAAAGTAGTCTAATATTAACAATTTTATGCAGTTCAACCAATATTTACTCATTTGCTGCACTGACGCTAGGACCCAAAACAAACCCTAAGTAAAATTTGTAGATCTCATACAGTTACGGCGTGCTGTTCAAAGTTGCTTGAATGAATTCTTTTTTACTGTGTGATTATACTGTCAATTTCTACTTTTTTAAATGTGATCAGAGAGCGCACAGTGGTGATCATGAGAAGTATGAGGAGAATGTGAACTGGAGCTTGTTCCCTCCATTTTATGCAGCCTCTTTTGTTTCCTTTTGCTCCAGAGACACTCTCGGAAAATGCTTCTTCCTGCGTGTGGAAATTACTCTTCGAGGAGCTACCTATAGGATCTCCTTTAGTGATACAGATCAGTTACCCCCTCCTTTCCGAATTGACAACTTTTCTAAGGTATCAAGGGGAGTTGAGAGCCAGTTTGGCTGTTTCATATGCGGGAAAGTGGAATATATACTGCCCTTAAGATAATGATGAATGAAGTACATTTTAAACTTGGGTTCAAAAGAAGCCATACAGGATCTTAGAAATCTTACCATTGGGAGGTGGTTTCTGCTGGTTATTTTGATTGCTGGGCAGCCTTGTCCAGAAGGGACTTCTCAGTCCCCAGAACTTATTTTGACTAGATAGTTTGGTTGGCATGGTGCCCTCTGTAGACATTTCCATATAAACAGAGAGAGAGGAATCAGAATCAGATTGACAAATGCCCGGTAGAATGGGCGGGCATTCCTCCTGTTGCTTAGTTACAGTGAGCTCTTTTATGAATCTTCCAAGTAAAGCCAAGATGGAAATCATTAGATTCTATTTTAAATTATGCCTTACATCTTAAAATATGTGACTTTCCATAGCTGAATTCCAAAATTTTTGTTCAAAGTGTATCCCAGGGGGTTGAGGGTAGACTAGATGCCATTGAAAGGACAGAGAAGCTTCCTCTAGGTATTTGGCGTGGCAGAGCTTCTCAAAACCCTTTACCCAGCAGGCTGTGGCCCATGTCTAATTGGTGGGCTTTTTGCAGTTTTGAAGATGATTAGAGAGGCATTTGAAGAGGCCACATGATGAGCCTCACTTGTGGTTATATGCTGTGTACGGTTCATTTGGGAAGGATCTGGGACTTAAACCTAGGAGGCACTGATAACTTTCCAATACCACCGCTCTGACTGAAAGTCCTCTTTATCCTCTCCGCCCTTACTGTAGGTCCCGGTTGTCTTCACTCAGCATGGCGTTGCTGAACCCAGGCTCCGAACTGAAGTGAAGCCCATGACTTCCTTGGATTATGCCTGGGACGAACCCACCCTGCCACCTTTTATCACTCTGACTGTTAAAGGGGCAGGTTCCTCTGAGATCAACTGCAACATGAATGATTTCCAGGATAACCGACAGCTTTATTATGAAAATTTCATTTACATTGCTGCTACACATACGTTCTCTGGGTAATTCTGAGTTAAATTACTGTTCGTAAAGCAGAAAACTCTAATTATTAACCGGTTTTAAATTTTAAGCAGTTCTCAGGAGGCTAAGGGATGAACGAAGATTCCTTCCATTCTTTACCAAATCCTAGGCTCAGGCTCTATCTTGAGAGGTCTTTAGTCTAAACCCTTGTCTTCTGGCTAGAGTAAAATTTATCCAAAAAGGCAAGACTCTTCTCTTTTTAATAATCTATCCCCAATAATCCATTCTAGCATCTAACAACTCCCTTAAGGCATTGTTATTATAATGTTTTAAATTTCTCTTGCTTTAAACTTCTAGCCATTTTTTGTTTTACCTCTTTCCTCATTTGAAACTGACTAATCTTCATCCATAATTATTCAAGTCACCATTCTGACTCTCCTCTTCCATTGAGAATTCTGATTAAGCAGACACTTAAAGGTCTTTTTAATAGTCACCTAAAGGCAAGCAGAGGAGTTTAACTTGACAGTAATTCCAGTTGCCTTAGAATTATAATCTTCACTGTTGTCTGACTAGTTAGTTGTATTTAGAAAGAAAAGACAGGTGAGGAATAGTGAGCTTATTCTAATTCTGTTAGATTGGTACAGAGATAGGTACGTAGAGATTCAAACTGTTAGGCTTTCAAAAGTAGTCATTCCACCAACACATAAGTATAGTTTGTTTCTGTGCTGGTTACAGGGCCAATTTTAAAGTTGAAGAAACTGGGAAGATAGCCTAATCTTTAGCATTCCAAATATAAGTCACCTGGTGAACAGGGCATTTAAAGTCATATTTCTTTGCAAAATGTTCTGAATAATTTTGCTCATGAAATATTTTTGTATGTGCCTGACGCCCACAAAATCATCTCTGAGTCTGTGCAGTGTCTCTCTCAGCTACCTAGACTCCAGATTTCACTAATAATGAATTGAATAGGCACCTTTGCTTAGAATAGCCCTTCTTTTCCTTGTTTATTACAGTTCTCTTTTGATAATGATGGTGCTGAGATGCTTATCTTGTTTTAATTAAGTCAATCATGTGTGTTTCTTTCTTTTTAAAGATTATGGCACTCAGTAGTATGACATGCTTAAGGTTTTAGTGCCTGAAAAACCAGTCCTTAATCTGGTTGCTATTCATGTTTTTCTCTTTACTTTCTTATGTTAAATTCAGTAGTTGCTAAGCTGTTTAACTGAAGAATCCTAATGGAGAATTACGAGTTTAATGGGTTGAACAGATATGGATAGAGAAAAAGAGAAGTGCCTGGGAATCTTAGTGTGCTAAGGGGTTGACCCCTATTTTGAAGTGCAGTAGATCCTATTTCTTCGCATTTTTGGTGAGAACTGACGATGAGGAAGGAGACTAGTTTTGTTTTGTTTTGTTTTATTTTAAATTGAGGTGAAGTTCATATACCATAAAATTAACCATTTTAAAGTGATCAGTTCAGTGGCATTTAGTATATTCGTGATATTGTACAGCCACCACCTCTGTCTAGTTCCAAAATATTTTCATCACCCCAAACCCATTAAGTAGTGACTCCCCCATTAAACCTCTTCTCTCAGCCCCTGGAAACCACCAGTCTGCTTTCTGTCTCTCAGGATTTACCTGTTTCAGATATTTCACATAAATTATCATAAAATATGTGACCTTTTGTGTCTGGCTTCTTTCACTTAGCATGATGTTTTCAAGGTTCATCCACACTGTAGCATGTATCACTGTTCCATTCCTGTTGTGGCTGAGTAATACTCCATTGTGTGTCTGTGCCACATTTTGTCCGTTCTTCCTTTGATGGACATTTGTGTTGTCTCTACCTTTTGGCTGTTGTGAACAGTGCTCTCCGCATGCCCATACATGTACTTGTTTAAGTACTTGTTTTTAATTCTTTTGCGTATATACCTAGGAGTGGAATTGCTGGGTTCTACGGTAATTTTATGTTTACCTTTTTTTTTTTTTTTTTTTTTTTGCGGTACACGGGCCTCTCACTGTTGTGGCCCCTCCCGTTGCGGAGCACAGGCTCCGGACACGCAGGCTCAGCCGCCATGGTTCATGGGCCCAGCCGCTCCTCGGCATGTGGGATCTTCCCGGACCGGGGCACGAACCCGTGTCCGCTGCATCGGCAGGTGGACTCTCAACCACTGTGCCACCAGGGAAGCCCCTATGTTTACCTTTTTGAGGAACTGCTATGCTGTTTTCCACAGGAGCTGAATCATTTTATGTCCCACCAGTAATGTGTAAGGGTTCCTGTTTCTCTACATTCTCAGCAGTGCTTTTTGTTTTCCACTTGAAAAAAAATTTTTTTTTAATGTTTTTTTTAAATTTATTTTATTTATTTATTTTTGGCTGTGTTGGGTATTCGTTGCTACGTGCGGGCGTTCTCTAGTTGCGGTGAGCGGGGGCTACTCTTCGTTGTGGTGCACGGGCTTCTCATTGCAGTGGCTTCTCTTGCTGCGGAGCATGGGCTCTAGGCACACAGGCTTCAGTAGTTGTGGCACATGGGCTCAGTAGTTGTGGCTCACAGGTTTAGCAGTTGTGACGCACAGGCTCAGTTGCTCTGCGGCATGTGGGATCTTCCTGGACCAGGGCTCTAACCCGTGTCCCCTGCATTGGCAGGCGGGTTCTTAACCACTGCGCCACCAGGAAAGCCCTGTTTTCCACCTTTTTTTGATTGTAGTAATTCTACTGAATAGGTAATGTTATCTCATTGCGGTTTTGATTTGCATTTCCATAATAATTAATGATATTGAAGATCTTATCATGTGCTTATTCCCATTTGTGTATCTTTTTTGTTTGTTTGTTTCTTGACCATGTTGCACAGCTTGCGGGATCTTAGTTCCCCAACCAGGTAGTGAACCCGGGCCGCCCTGGCCACGGCGTTGAAAGCGGTGGCTCCTAACCACTGGACTGCCAAGGAATTCCCTATTTGTATATCTTTGGGGAAATGTCTATTCAAATCCTTGGCCCATTTTTAGATTAGATTTTTTTGCCTTTTTGAATTTTTAAGCTCCTTATATAATATGGATACAAATCCCATATCAGATATATGATTTGCAAATATCTTCTCCCATTCCGTGGATTGTCTTTTTACTTTCTTGGTAATGTCTTTCGGAAGGACAAAAGTTTTTCAATGTTGTTGAAGTCAAAATTTTTTTGGTCACTTGTGCTTTTGATATCATGAAAACTGGTTTTTAACTCGGAATTTTTCAGTCCATTTTTTGATGATAGAGATTAGTGGAAACAGGAGGATAATCTAAATAAAATCTCATTGAAATACCCTGAAGCGTAGTTAGGCTGCAACATTCCATAAAGCTTAGTATTCTTAAGCCATAGAGAAACACAAGCAGGTGGAATTGGAGGAAGGTGATTTATGAACCCTTTGTTTTCTTTTCATCCTTAAGGGACTTCTGATTTCTTGCTAAGACATGGGGATGCAATAATTCTGATCATCTTCCTGGCAAACAGTAGAACTAATTCTTGGACCCTAGGAATGTCTGGATTAGTTTTTGGTTTTTTGTCTCTAAAGATATATAGTCATCCTTTTATGTCTGAATTTTAAGCCACTGAAATTATCAGGAGAGGGGAAATGTCAGAGTATGTCTTCTGACAAATGAATCTTTGAACTGTGCAGGAAAACAGCACAACCTTGATCTTTCTGCAGCTTGAGTCAGGCTTTTTCTTCTATGATTAAAGAAGAATTATCTTCTTTATGGTGGAGGTTTAGCCGTTTGCTTATGAGTACATGAATACGCATGTGAGTCCACGTGTATACGTGTGTGTGTGTGTATTACGATTGTTACTGTTTTTTCAATTCTAGTTTACAGGAGGGGACAGGACGGCCTGTGGCTTCCAACAGAGCCATTACCTGTGCAGAGCTCGTCTTGGATGTCTCACCGAAGACACAGAGAGTCATTTTAAAGAAGAAGGTAAGAGAGCTTAGAACTTGGATTTAGAAGAAAAGATTTTTAGCCCTGGAAGGGTCAGGGGCCACCTGGTCCACCCCCTCGTTTTGCAGATGAGCAAGCAGAGACCTAGGCCCGTGCTCAGATGGAACTTGGGTGTCCTGACTGTTCCAGTTGTTGTTCTCCCCACTGTCCCATGACGCCTGCTCTAGGAATTCCAAGCCCTTCTCATCTTTGATAGCTTTTCGAAGAGCTTAATTCTTGAATTTATTTTTTTTCAAATTTGTGATTTGTCGTTTTCATTACTCTTTCTATTGTAACACTCCCCTAATCTACTTTTCCCTAAACTCAGTGGAAAAATTATCACACTGACAGTTTTTTCCCTTTTTATGCCAACATTCTTTTCAAGTTAGTTTATGAAATGATTATGCTAATAGACCTAGATATTGAGAGAAAGAGTAAAGTTTGACCAGAAATATTGTGACTGACAGAAAGACTGGTAATAAATAGTTCAGACTTCAAAATGAATGTTGTTTGAGAACACAGAGGTGCAGAAATCACTTTTAAGAGGAGGAAGATCAGCAGCTATAATTATTTGAAACCATTTACCTGAGGGGTGTGTTCTGGAAAATTTTGCATAATATAAATCATATAATCCAAAAACAACCCTGACAGAGGTTGTGTGTTTCCAACCTAAGTGGCCCTAATGCTGACAGAGGATGCCCTTTAATCATCTAAAGTGCTATCATGTGTGGCAGTAATGTAGGTGGTTTATGACTCATTTGGCTTTGAGGTTGTACAACTCTTACCGCATTTTTAATGGGGGATAGATTCAAATTATTTCAGATTTTGCACATCAAATGAAACTTTAATACATGTGTTTCTAATTCAGTTTTATATTTTTAACAGCTTTATTGAGATATAATTCATATACCATACAAATCACCCATTTAAAATATACAATTCAGTGGGTTTTAATATATCCACAGTAGGTACTACTTTAACCACACTCAATTTTAGAACATTTTCATCACCTCAAGAAAGAACCCTGTATCCTTTAGCTATCACCCCCGCATTCTCCTTACTTCCCAGCCCTAAGCAGTCGTTAATCTACTCTCTGTCACTGTAGACGCCCCTGTTCTGGACTTCGGTCAATATATGAGTGGTCTTTAATGAAGGGCTTCTTTCAGTTATCCTAATGTTTTCAAGGTTCTTCATCTATCTATCAATCAACCAGTACTTCTACATGTGTTTTTATATCATACCAGTTGAAAGTCACATAATTCAAATTTGCTTAAAATGTTATCACATTCTTTTATATAAATAAGACTGTGTTTATGTGTTAGATACATTTTAGAAGTAAGATTTGGGAATGGTGATGAGTAAAGAGACCATGAGTTGTAGTAATTGAAAGTAAACAATTTTCTAGACTTTACTGAACATTTTGAAAAAGGAAATTTTAAAAGGCAATAATCTAAAACTAAAAGAGTCTAACAGAAATCAAGGAATTGGGAAAAAAATAGAAGAGCCCTTGGAAATGATGCAGATGACCTTCAAAGAAATGTTCAAGTTAATGAGGATGTTAGAGTGAATGGAAACCAACTCAAGAGAAGGATCATTTATCAGTGGAGTATGATCACCAGGTGTGATCAGCAAAACACTAATAATAAATATACATACATGGGATTTCCAAGGGCTGGTGTATGCTAAGTGGACAGAAACAGACTTCTTTTGATTAAGTAGCAAAAAATACTTTACGTAAGATTTTATAATTTACACACTTTCACAGTTGTCATTTCACTTGATGAGGATGAAAACCGGTAAATGGGAGGGAAGGTGATGAGTGAGTTACGTTGACATCTAAAACTAGGCAATGTTCTTTGAATTGGCACTAGGAAATGGACCTGTGTGCTTGAATTAGAAACCAAGAGTAGAAGGTTGACCTCTTAGGTTTTTGTTTGTTTGTTTTTTGGGATTTTTTTTTTTTACTTTCTGTTTTGAAAGAATCTCAAATTTACAGAAAAGTTGGTAGAAATTCTGTAAAGTGGATTTGTCCTGTTGCTGGTGACGTTAACGTTAGCACTTGCTTAAGGTGATGTCTGCCAGCCTTCTCCACTGTGAAGGAAGTTTTTCTTTTCCCCTGTATTTAGTAAATATTTTGTGGAGAGGTGCTTTGAGACTGTGAATATCCTGCTCCTCATCAGGTTTTCTATGCACGCACGCACGCACGCACGTGTATTAGCTTGGACTTCCAGAACAAAATAATATAGACTAAACAATGAGAATTTATTTCTCGCAGTTCTGGAAGCTAGGAGGTCCAAGATCAGGGTGCCGGGCAAGTCGGTTCCCGGAGGGGGCCCTTCTTCTAGTTTTGGACTGCAGCCTTCTTACCGTGTCCTCAGATGGCAGAGCAAGAGTGGGGTCAGGGGTGAGGGGAGAGGAGAAAGCAAGCCCTTTGGTGTCTTAATGACACTGATCCCATCAGGAGACCCCCACCCTCATGACCTCATCTAAGCCTAATTATTACCCAAAGGCCCCATTTTCATCACAACTGCGGGTTAGGTCTTCAGCATAAGGATTTTGCAGGAGCACAGTTCAGTCTGTAGCTTTATGTATGTCCCCATGGCTCCCTGTTTTATTCGGTGTGTTATCTGTTACTGTCAGGGTTTATTTTTATCCTCAGTTCTCATCTTTGGCCGGTGGGAGTGCCTTTAACCTCCTGTGTCCTTTTGACATATGCCCCCTCATGCCTTGAGCACTTTCATACTTTCTGACACAGCGAGTTATTTTGGGCTCATTTTGTACTTTCCCTGCAGCATTCCCGGAATTTGCCACTTCTCTGAGGAGCCCTGATTCCTTTTATCAGAGAATGGAATTTAGAAACTTAAGATATGTACGCTAGGTGCCCTTGTTGCCGTTGTGGTGTCGCTGTTCCCAGACTCTCTCAAGGGACAGACCTAGCGATTTTATGTATACATGACGTATATATGCACACACACGGCACATATTGTATCTGCGTATGTACATATGTGCATATGCATACATATATGTGTATTTATATATTCAACAGATTTCTCTATCTCTGTGTATTAAGAACCAGCAGTTCACACTAATAGTTCTAATTCCAGTCCAACATCACAGAGCTCATTGTAATTTTTTCCCTTTTCATATTTGTAACTCGCTTGTCCAGCACTAAGAATGTATTTATTAATTTGATCAGTTCCTGTGAATGTAACCCATGTTCTCTCATCACAGTTGTGCCCCCGCCCCGAGTGTGGACACACCCTGTTACCTGGCGTGGGCCCTGATCTCCACATGCTGGGCAGCTCCCCGTCCAACCCCACCCCCTGCAGGAATTCACTCCTCACCTGTCTCTGTCTCTAAGAACTCACACTAGGCTCGCCTCCCCAGCCCCTCGATATGGGTCAGCACCCACCTTGGGTTTCAACATCCCACTCTGGGCCGGGCCACCACAATATACCCACCTACCCTCACACAGCCCCCATGGCCTTCTCCCTCCCTCAGTCTCACCTCAAGGTTTTAGGACTAAATTGTGAGGAAAGGGGGCAGGGGAAGGGAACTGGAAGGAGAATGGTGGATCTTGGGTTTTTAAATGGAGGTTTGGGTAGTTTCCAGTGATGATGAGCCTGCACATACAGGCAGGCAATAGAGGAATCCATGTATGAAAACTTGGTTTCACCTGGGCGTCTGTGCTTTGATTCCCGATCTGGAACACCTCCAGGAAAATTGAGGTGCTTTTCTGTGTGGCTTTGGTGCTAGGGATAGATGTATTCTCTTACTGTGAACAGAGAAGTAAGCACGTGGGGATTGCGGGTGGAGAAGTGCAGCTCAGTTTCATCTCTTTTCACAGGTACGAGAGGCATTAGCACACAGTAGAAAAAGCATCATCACACTGCTATATCTAAAACAGATAATAAATAAATAAAATAGATAACCAACAAGGACCTGCTGTATAGCACAGGGAAGTCTGCTCAGTTCTCTGTGCACCTGAAACTAACACAACATTGTTAATCAGCTATACTCCAACATAAAGTAAAAATTAAAAAAAAGAAAGAGCATCATATCTTCTAGATTTGAGTTCTGGCTTTGCCACTTAAAGATGACGATATCTGGTGTTTCACATTCCTACCGGAGCCTCATTTTCCCACTGATCTCCCAGGTTTGTGAGAGGGATCAACTAGGATGCTGTACATAATGTGCTGTGTAAAGGGATGTGATCATGATAACATAGCAAACATTTATCGAGGCGTTAACCCTGTGCCAAGTATGTGCTGAAAGTGCCTTGTATTTATTACACTTATCAGAAGAACCCTCAGAGGTAGCTTAATTTCCCCCTTTGACAGGATCAGGAAACAGGAGCTCTGAGAAATTTAGTAGCCTATCCAAGGTCACTTAGCTAGTAAATGAGGCAGCTGGATTTCAGATCCTGGCATTCGACTCCAGCATTCATATTACTTTGTTAGCTTTTAATGCAGCTTTGACAGCTTTGTTGCAAAAGCTGTCTTTCCAGCGCGGGGCAGCGTGTGGATGCGTTTGTGGTACCTAGAATGTGATCCTGACAGGTCTAGTTGGAGTATACGTTCCCATAGAAAGAGTATTCTCGATGGTTAGGTGTTCCTGAAATGGAATTATAGGGATTGTGTTAGAAAGGTAGTATGGCAAAGTGGATAAGCACGTCGTCCCTGGACTCACACTTTGGGGATTCAGACCTTCACTCTACCACCTACTAGTTAATGTGACCGTGGTGAAGTTTCTTTATCTCACTGGGACTTAACCTTCTTCATTTGTAAGTAAGAACAGTAATAGTATATACCTCATTGGTTTGTTTTGAGGATTAAATGAATTACTATGTGTAACTCACACTGATCAGTGGCTGACACATAGTAAATATTCAGGAGGTGTTATTACTATTATTATTATTACTTCTTACATATAATGGATTATACAGACTTTCATGGATAGACCTGGAAGTTCAAGTACTGCTTATAAAATACTCCTAAGAGAAAATATATTTAGAATTAATAGCAATCAATCTAGTATAACTTTTGAATACAATCCACTTAATAGTAAACCCAGTAAATTGGAAATTGGAAACCATCAATGTAGTATGCTTACCTTATGAACGTGGGATGGGGGAGAGCTCTGGTAAATTCTGGTTGTCTGCCAGTTATGAGGATAACCAAAGACCAAATACTGAGAATATCATATATACTTTATATAATTGGATCACTCTTTTAGGTAAGGGCACTGGAGGGCTGCCATCTGGAATAGCAGTTAACATAGCAGTGTAGCTAGTGGAGGAGATTAGATTGAACCTCGACTAACTGGTTTGCTCAGAAAGTATTAAGTGTATGAAAAAAATAAATTTAAAAAATTTATATTGTCATTTTTGGTTGTTTGGTTCAAGAGTTTAGCATATTTTATCCGAAGTGCAGCTGGAGATTGACAGCAGTGCAAGTTTGAATTAAGCACTGACATAATCAGAAAGTGTCTTTTAGTACAGCCCCTACTTGAGAAATCATTCAGCCCTGTGTGAAGCTCTTGAAGCCCTTGTATGAAGCCGTGGCTGCGCATGATGGCTCTTGCTGTCCCTGCCCAACAGGAACCAGGGAAGCGTTCTCAGCTGTGGAGGATGACTGGCACAGGCGTGCTGGCCCACGAGGGCTCTTCCGTGCCTCACAACCCCAGCAAGCCCTTGGCCGCCCGCTCCACCGAGGGCTCTGCCATCTTAGATATTGCTGGTCTTGCTGCAGTCACTGACAACAGGTAACTTTCATGGCAACTTTTGATTCAAGTTCACTGCTTTCAAATTCAGACTCAGAAGAAATCTACACCAAAAAGCAGAGAGTCTATAAATGAAGTAAGAATTTGTATTTTTCTTCAGTGACAGAAACCTGTTGTATTTCCAAACATGAGTATTGGGTTTCTGTTTTATGTTTTAAAGTCATTATGGAAATGCCCATGGAGATGTTTAAAAAAAAAAAAATCAAACTATAAGGATATGTTATGAAACATGAATGTCTTTTCATCCAAACGTCTACCTACCCCTGCTCCCGAGAAGTGAACAGTTTGTTTTTTTAAATCTAAGAATTTTGTTAAATCCCTTGAAAGCAGAAACAAATTATTAAGAGAATAATCACATTGTTTTTATGACAAAGCGAGAGAGAGGCATGGACATATATACACTACCAAACGTAAGGTAGATAGCTAGTGGGAAGCAGCCGCATAGCACAGGGAGATCAGCTCTGTGCTTTGTGACCACCTAGAGGGGTGGGATAGGGAGGGTGGGAGGGAGGGAGACGCAAGAGGGAAGAGATATGGGAACATATGTATATGTATAACTGATTCACTTTGTTATAAAGCAGAAACTAACACACCATTGTAAAGAAATTGTACTCCAGTAAAGACGTAAAAAAAAAAAAATGTTAATTTTCTTTATGAGCAAAGGACTAAAATCAACAACAAGAAATTATTGGATCACTGCCTAACTCATTTTCTATTGCTATTTGTCTGCTGCCTCTACTATCTTAATTACTTTTGTTTGGTGCTTGTCAGAACCATCACTGTGAGAATTCATTTGGGACCTTAACTTTTAGATCACTGTGGGCAAGTTTCATCTCTTTTTTAAAGACTGTGCATAAGGAGATGGCATGGAGGAGTGAGTGGATACACAAGGCTCTTCACAAACATGAGAACCTGCAGAAACCATTTATGACTATCAACCCTTGTTCATCTAAGAAAATAGACTTTCTTTTATCCTCTAATCCTCCAAATGTGAATTACCCCTCTTTCCCTAAACTTTCTTTCTTTGGAGCTACAAAATAGAAAGAGTTGAAGCTCCCATCTCTTCTCCCTGCCAGTATTTCATCAGTGCTGATAAAGCTGTAGAGAAAAAACCTCCTTGAGTCTTCCACCATCTACAGACTTAGAAAACTGCTTGTGTAGCAGTGGAACATAAACCACAGCTGGGAAAGAGCAGGACCTAGACACCAGGATCTGGAGTGGAAGACAAGAGACCAAGGCTATTATTGTACTGGGGGCTGGGGATGGAGATTCGGATTTATAAGTGATTTTTTTTTTTAGTTTGTTTAAAAAAATGTTCCATTATCTTTACAACAAGAATACATGTTTTTAAAGCCAGAAAAAAAAAAAGTGTTTTTATGACTGACTACTTGGATTCAAATCAGCTCTTTAACTTTGAATAAGTTATTTTATTAGCCTGTGCCTCAGTTTCTCCATGAAATCAGTGTGTTTTCAGTTAATACCTTGTTTACTTCCAAAATGACTTTAGATGACTTACAAGTTAAAACCCGTTACAAAATAAAAGTATTTGGAAATAAAACAGAAAAGGATTTTTGAAAATATTTTAAAAAACCTTTCTTGTACTACATGACAGCTTGTCATTGTGAGAAAGCAAGAACCCCTATTACATGTATTAAATTGTGAATCCTTGAAGTGTTCATATTTGTGTCCTCATTGCTTTCCATTTTGTTTTATTCCTCCTTCCTCATTGAGAGATACCTGTTAGCTGCCATAGGATTCAAGCTAACTGCCTGTTAGATTTTAAGGGCAGAGGATATTGGAAGGAAGAAGAGTAAAACCGCGATCCTGATCCTCTCTGCAGGCCTGAAATATTTGACTCACAGGACTTGTTGCATTTTCCTTTCTTCTAGATACGAGCCGCTGATGCTAAGGAAGCCTGATCGTAGGCGAAGCACAACCCAGACGTGGAGTTTCCGAGAAGGGAAACTGACCTGTGGGTTACATGGGTTGGTTGTCCAGGTTAGTAGTTTTTGACATCCCCGGTTGCAGCAAGCAGTGGTTGAGCCTTTTTTTTTTTTTTGAAACAAAGTCTTAATTAGGATATACATGAGATGTTGTTGAATGGGAAAAAAATAATTACAATGCAAATATGTATTATTTGATTTTAGTCAGGAAAACCACGAAACTTTGTGCATCTCTGCATATTTACATGGGAAATGTTATTGAAGGTGATATGTAAGAAATGTGTTAGGAATGGTTGCTTCTGAGTGATGGTTTTTATTTTTTTCCCTTGGCTTATCTGGATTTTTTTTCTTTGATGAGATAAATTACCTATGCAATTTAAAAAGGAAGAAAGAAAGAAAAATGTCAGCTAAAAGCCCGCAACTAAGTTAGATGGATTAGTTTTAGACCTGTGAGGTTAAAACCATCTTTTATAAAGTGTTCTATGAGATGGTGAGTAATCTTCATGGGCTCTGCATGCCCCAGATTCTGTTTACTTCTGCATTCTCAGTGGTCCCCAAATAGACCTTTCATTGTTGTAGCAAATGTCGAAATGAAGGTTGCTGTTCAGTTTCCCCTGCCTTCAAGTCAGCCAGTTCACCCCATGAAAAACTCCCAGGTACTTTATAAGCAAATGTGTGTTTGGAAAGTTACCAGGAATTTGGATTTTCTCTCCTTCTGGCTTCAGGCCAGGAATGAGACCATGGATCTGAGATGAGTGAGTAGGAAGGTGTCTCAGAGGTTTGGGCATAGAGCAGAACAGCACGTGTGACTGCGTGTGCAGTTCTGCCTCAGCCTGGGACTTTACCCAAAAGGTAAACACTAGAACATCAGGCCCAGAATCTAGAGAGCTCTTAGTGTGTTTGACCCTGGTGGAAACCAGGCTGTCCTTCCATAATGGGAGCTTGTTCTCCGGGGGAGCGAGCAGAACTGCAAGGAGCCTCTGACTGCTGTTTGGTGAGATTTATTTTCTTTATCTCTAGTGCCCTGAGCTTTTTTCATCAAAGACAAGCTGCTTACTTATATGAAGCACACATCTGGAATGGATTTGTGATTTTCAATTAGCAATGCAATTCAGACTTCTAGAGGCAAAAGAGGGCTTGTTATAATTGTTGGGTTCCGTGTCTGACCCTGACTTCTGGTTTGTTTCTAAAGCCCATGTAATTCCAATTCTCTTAGAGCATCCTGCCCAACCCACTGCCCCCCCCCAACCAAAAAAAAAAATCCCTTTCTGGTGTTTGTTGTTTCTTGAATCTATTTCATCATTTCTCTGAGTGACCCTATAATAGCAGTATTCAGCAGAGCAGAATGTGTTTTGGTTAGGAAAATAAACTTGTTACAATCTTATCATTCTGAATAAAATAATTGAAGGCATTAAAACATTTTCTGACACTACCCTTATAAGGTTGTGTATGCACTTTCTTTCTAAACTTAAAACAGTTATAAAAGCTTTCTCCATGTTAAAGTCTGTCCTATAAACCCAGCTCAAATTTTCCTTTTCATTACTCACTATTTAAAAACTAACAGAGGGGGATCTAGACACTTTAGCTATTATCTTCTCTAGCCCTGTATTCACTCTCGCAAAGGCATCATCCTGCAGACGTCCGTTTTACTTGGGGCATATAGCAAGAAGGTACTTTTCTCCAAAGGCCCGAATAACTGGCTATCAGATGACATTCACATTTCCCTGTTTCATTTTAGAAGAGGCACCATATTTTGAATATTTGATTGTCCAGCCATATGCCTGTTTGGGGAGGTTTTCAACTCCAGAATTTGCTTTTTATTGGAAAGCTCAGTGATAGTGATACTTTTTAAATTTTCAGAATGTTTCAGCTTTTGAAGCAAACCCTAGTGAGAATACTCAGAGAAATAGGGTTTTTGGTACTTTTTTTTTTTTAAGCTTATCTTAATGACTAGAAGTTACTACTAAACTAATATATTGTATTCATGGAATTATCTTACCTTGAATTCCCTAAATTCATGTAGCATAACATTCCATCTTGCCCAAGTAATCCTCCTGTTCTTTATCATCTGTAAAGCTGAAAAAACAGTAAATGCTTTGCTACATGTTGACCATGACCCTTCAGAAGAGTGTTTAAATCTGGTAACTTGTTTGAAATGACATATTAAATTGTCAAAGTCAGTGCCTTTGCCTTTTCTTACACATCTTTACTCTGTCCTGTAGGCCAAAGGAGGGCTTTCTGGTTTGTTTGACGGAGCTGAAGTTGTTCTTGGTCCGGACACATCCATGGAGCTTTTGGGGCCAGTTCCACCTGAACAACAATTTATTAACCAAAAAATGAGGCCTGGTTCTGGAATGTTGTCCATCAGGGTCATCCCAGATGGACCAACTAGAGCGCTCCAGGTAATGATTTATCGTAAGAACTGACCTGAGTCTCATTGTGCTCCCCCCGCCCCCACATGGTCGGTCATTCAGCCGATGTTTATTGAAGTATCTGTGCTGGATGTGAGGATGGCGTGTCCTTATAAAGTGGGGATAAGACCTGCCTCACAAAGTTGTTATAAGAATCAGAGTATAAGTAAAATACAAGATGATTTTTAAAAAGTGTAAGAATTATTTCATAGTAACTTATAAGGGAAAAGAATCTGAAAAAAAAGATAAATGTGTATGTATCACTGAATCACTTTGCTGCACACCTGAAACTAACACAACATTGTAAATCAACTATACTTCAATAATAATAAAAAAGAATGAGTAAAAAAAAAGCGTAAGAATTAAAGAAGATAATGCCAAGAACAGTACATATTATTATCAGTCGTTATATATGTTTATTATATATTTAAATAATTGATATATTAATAACATTGACAACAAGGAGATATATGAGGTCTCTAATCAGATAATTAACATGTTGTGTTATGAAAGTAGGAGTGGAGGGTGCTATGGGGAGTATCTAGAAAGGATTTGTATGCCCAGATTTGGAGACTGGCAGGGGCTTTCTAAGAGAAGTAGCACTTAAGCTGAGATCTAAATGTTAACTGAAGGGAGTTAGCCAAATCAAGAAGGAAAGGTGGAGGGGCTGTGCGTTAAGAATGAGAGTATTCGTTCACCAGTTATTTACTGAGCCCCTGTTAGAGCCAGGTACAGTTCTAGGTACTGAACCTAGACTAGTGAACAAACAAAGTTCCCTGCCATCTTGGAGCTTACATCCTAGTGGGGTAGATAAACCATGAGCAATAAACAAAATAAGTAAATTATATCTATATGGGAAGTTATATATCTCCATTGAAGGCCTGGTGATAAAGGAGAGTGATCCAAGTGGCACATAGAATATGCTAAGAAATAGGCAGGAGACCGAAGCAGGGGCCAGAACATGAAAAGCCTGATACATGCTAAAGATTTTGTGTTTTTTCTATGGCAACAAAGAGTCAGGGAGTGACACGATCAGAAATTTATTTTAACTTGCTCACTCTGGCTGCAGTGTGGAGAATTGGAGTGAAACTGGAGACAGAGAAAGGCCAGTTTGGAGGGATCTGGATGAGAGATTATGGTGACCCGAACTAGAATACATGGCAGGGAGGTGGACATGAGGAGGAGATTGGAGAGAAATGAATAGAAATGAAAGCTTGTTAGGGGGTAGAGTCAGTCAGACTTAGTGATTGCTCGAATGTGCGGATGAGAGAGAGGAAGGAGTCAAGGATGGCCTTCAGGATTTTGATTTGGGCAACAAGGAGGATGATAATCTCCATCACTAAGAGATGTACACAGAGCAGACTTCTGGGGGGAAATGAGGAGTTAAGTTTTGGACTTATTAAGTGTATGGTATCTACAGGAAGGTGTCCGGAAGTCAGTGTAAGTATGGGTCTGTAGCTCAGGGAGAGTTCTGTGCTGGAGATAACGGATTTATCAGGCATGGGGAATTAGAGTTAAGGAAAAAGAAAAGATGTTGCTGTGTAACAGCAAATTCTCTGAGATAGTACACCATAATCCACAGTATCTCTTTAAAAAGCACCCTTCTCTTAAGGCAAAAAATGAGTGCCTTGATCCTGAGGTTTGCGTGTTTTGACTTGAGCTATAATGCTAGATCACCTACAGATGCCTAACTCCCAGTGTATGAAGCTCTCCAGGTCGGCAGCTTGGTGTTAGTCATAGAGACTCAAGACCAAATTTGCTTCATTATTATATAAGTCTTACCTTAGCAGTGCTTTGGAAACCATTAACTTCCATAGGATTATTGAGCATATAGTGACTTTGACTTACACAGTTGGTATGGAGTGGGTTTCGCAGTGGAAGTTTGAGCCCTCTTAGTAAGTACAGTGTTTTATTTGACCGCAGATAACAGATTTCTCTCAACGGAAAAGTGACCGTTCATCATACGAAGTGGATGAACTTCCTGTTACGGATCAAGAGCTGCAGAAATTAAAGAATCCAGACACAGAGCAGGAATTGGAAGTACGTATTAGCGATTGCAGGGTCATTTCTTCATTACAAATTTGTTTAGAATTTTTCTCTTTGGTTTTCTCAGTTGAGACCTTCTCTTTTCTTTCTGACCTCTGTGACTTCTAAGTATCAGTGTTACTTCATAGTATTTAGTGTTATCACATCATGAATGTGTGAATATGTTACTTAAATGACAGCTCAGGTCAAATCAGGATGTAACGAATGTTGTTACAGTAAGATGAAAATAAAGAAAGCTAAATTATTTGAATTTAAATAGGAGTGAAGGTTGAGAATAAGCAAACTAGGTTTTATCTTTTTGGCCCCAGTTGACTCTGACATCTTCGTTTCCCTGGCCCTGTTTGGGCATTGGAAAGAAAGTGAAAAGTGTGGAAAGGAGCATGAGATAAGTGTGAAAAAGCACACTTATTCCATATTTATTCAGTAATCTTTAAAAAAAAAAACACCTGTATGTAAAGCACTGTATTGGATGTTATAGAAGTTTGGTGAATAACTTAATAAGAGCTTGTCTCTCAAATAGGGACAAAGATTCTCAAATGATTATTTTCCTGTAATGAGATGCAGAATGTCATCAGTGCTCCGGTAGAGGTGTTATCATATCACTGTGGAGTTCTGGTTGGGGTGGGGAGTGTGCCTGGAGAGGAAGGCTTCTAGTGAGATGATGGAATTTGAGCCGTCAAGGTGAGTAATACAGCTCCTACATGGTTTTCATCTGCTTAGAGGCAAAGTAGAGGGATTTAAAGCCATTTATTTCCTTGTCCTCTCCTGGCTACCTTGAGCTCTGTTTTAAACTGTCAGTGTGCCATATTTTGGTTTCCTTTCAGGTGCTTGTGAAGTTAGAAGGTGGAATTGGGTTGTCTTTAATTAATAAAGTCCCAGAAGAACTGGTCTTTGCAAGTCTTACGGGAATCAATGTGCACTACACACAGCTGGCCACCAGTCATATGCTAGAACTCAGCATACGGGATGTACAGGTGAGAGGGGGGCACTTAGGACTTGTTGATCTCCTTTTCTTCCTGCTGAACAGCCGACCAGATCAGTGTTTGATGTTCTAAAAACTTTAGTACTTTGGCACAAATTTCTTATGGTCTTCAGAAAATCGTTCTATGAAAAGAATTCTTTTACCTATATTTGTCTTACTAATTTTTCTGTAGAGCAGAATTCTGAATATAGCAGCTAGTCCATCAGTAACTTAGATAACTTGGTCAAGGTGGCATGGAGGAAGGTGACCCATGGTCCCTCATCTTGCCAGTAGAGAAAACAGTGGAAATCATATAACCATAATTTAGAGGAACTGAAGTTCACCATAGGGAGAAAAACAAGGGAAGTGGACTTGTGCTTCCAACCAAGGTGGAGTAACAGAGACCTGATTTACTTTCCTATCTGAAACACCCCCAAAATCCAGATCAAGTAAGGAGACAACAGATTCAAGACACTGGACATCAGGCAACAAAGGACAGTGATCCCTGAGAGGTGGGAAACAGAAGAGGTGAGCCCTGCAATCACCCCAGCTTGCTGCCGTGAAAAAGTTTCCAGGCCATGTCACCAGGCGGAGAGACTGAGACAGAACCCAGCAGAGTGGATGAGCTGAACAGGGTTAAGAGTCCTAGGACCAAGGCAGCCAGAGTTCATAGGACAGCAGACCTGGGAGGAGCATGCTGCACAGAAAGAAATCTCAGGAGATCTGCAGAGGGCCCCGCAGATGGTCAGCAAAGGACAGATGAGAGGAACCTACCATCCGAAAGGGTCATAGCACCGGTCACAGCACCGGCTGCTCACCACCAGCCACACTGGGAAAACTGATAATTATGGGACATTGGGAGGAGCCTTCCAGAAAGTCTTGGGCCTCCGTGGTGAGCTATGTGCCCTAGGCTGAGCACTGCTCCAGACCTAGCTAACAAATCAGTCACACAGAAGGAAACTCTGAAAGAATCAAATCTGTTTCCAAGTAAATTAACCATGTCCCTGAACAACAAAGCTCAAGATTTAATGGAATACAGAAACATCCAGCACCCAACAAAGCAAAAATCACAGTATGTGGCATCCTATCAGAAATTACCAGGTGTGCAAAGGGGTAGGAAAACACAGTATATAATGAGGAGAATAATCATTCAGAAGTAACCCAGAGCTAACACAGATGTTTGGATTTTCAGAGAAGGACATTAAAACTCATTGTAACTGTATTCTATTCTACATGTTCAAAAAGTTTAGTAGAGACATGGAAGATACAAAAATCTCAAATCAAACCTCTAGAGATTAAAATGGAATGGAAAAAACACTGGATTTGATCTGTAGCAGATGACACAGTGCAGAAAAAATGATTAGTGAACTTAAAGACATAACAAGAGAAACTGTCCAAATTGAAATACCCAGAGAAAAATAATCCAAGGGGAAAAAAACCCACAAAGAGACCAGCATCAGTGACCTATGAGAAAACTTCAGGCAACCTAATATATGGATAATTGGAGTCCCCAGAGGAGAGAGAGGAGACAGGAAAAAAAAAAAAAAAATTGGAAGGAATTTTGTAATTATTATGTTTGTTACAGGGTTTTGTTCTTGTTGTTAGGTAAATGTCTGCCTTTTTTCTTTTTTTAAAACATGAATAACTTTTAAAAGTCATGAATTAGGGACTTCCCTGGTGGTCCAGTGGTTAAGAATCCGCCTTCCAACAAAGGGGACGTGGGTTTGATCCCTGGTTGGGGAACTAAGATCCCACATTCCGAGGGGCAGCTAAGCCCGTGCACCCCAACTATTGAGCCGGCATGCTCTAGAGCTCGCATGCCACAACTAGAGAGAAGCCCGTGCGGCACAGTGAAGGATCCCGCATGCTGCAATGAAGATCCCATGTGCTGCAATTAAGACCCGATGCAGCCAAATAAACAAACATTAAAAAAAATTAAAATCATGAATTAAATTCAATTTTATTTTTTTTAAAAAAAGATTTTGACCATAGATTTTCCAAACTTAATGAAAACTATAAACTCACAGAAGCAGCTCAAACACAAATACACATTCACACCGTCCCCTGTGCCTCTCCCCTGCCCTGCCACACATACGACATGAAGGAAACTGTACCAAGGTACATCATAATCAGTTATTCAAAACCAGTGATAAAGCATCCAGATTAAAAAAGCCACGTTCCTCACAAGGAACAAAGTTGAGAGTGACAGCCAGTTTCTTATTGGGAACAATGCAAGTGAGAATATGGTAAGCAACATCTTTAAAGTGTTGAAAGGAAAAAAAAACCTGCCAACCTAGAAGTCTGTGCCCAGCAAATATATCTTTCAAAAACAAGGGTGAATTAAAGGTGTTTTTAGACATTCAAAAGCTAAAAGGACTCATTTCCAGCAGATCCACACTACAAAAAAATGTTAAAGGATTATCATGCCAAAACCCCTTTTCAGAAGAATTTTTTCTTTCATCATATATCACAAATAGCAAAGAGTTCAGGCTAATGACCTCCCATTTGTTTGAGGATAAAAAGTTAATATCTTGCCACCTCTATTTCTTTGTCTTTCTTTTTTGATCTTACAGAGAAGATCCAAGGAATCATTTGCTGTTCATTAATTTCATTGACTTTTTACTGTAATTAAAAAGATTTTTTTTTTCCTGTAGTACCTCTTGATTTCATGTGTGCTGTAAATTGTAGAAAATAAATAGATTTGAGAGTTTACTATGATTACAGTGCTATGAGGAAAAATTTTTAAGAACAGAAGATATAGTCCCACCCTTAGGGAGTGTCTAAATCTAATTGGGAGACTAAAACAAGAATCAGAAATTCACAGTTAGTACACTTGTGTCAAATGTATTTGGGTAAAGAACAAAGAAGAGGTCAGAATAAGGTGAGACTTTATTGTCATTTCTGTTGGGTGTGACAGGTGATTCACTCACTGGGTGAATTCTAGCTGAGTTATCATCTGTGTGCTGGACATGGCACTGGGCTCTGGAGATACCACCATGACTCAAAAGATGAAGTTTCTGCTCTCTGAGCTAACAGACTAGGCAAGAAATCAGCCAATAAGTGAGTGAGCAAGCAAATAAATAATTCCAACCTGGGGTAACTGCTGTGAGAGAATAAAGAGGGATGCTGCTGCTTTAGGTAAGGTGGCCTAGGAGGGTCTTCCTGAGGAAGTGGGAGCTGAGCTGAACTTGGAAGAATAGAATGAGAAAACCAGAGAAAAGGTATACTATGGGGAAAATGTTCCGGAAAATTCTGAGGGAGGAGAGACTTGCCCATCTTTGAGAAACAATGGGGAGGCTTGTGTGCAGGCATGGTGGCGAGCCTGGAGGAGAGTGGTATGTAGTGAGACTGGATCAGGTGGGCCCTTGGAGGCTGTGCTGAGGAGTGCTGTCCTGTCCTAGGAGATAAGGGAAGCCACTGCAGGGTGTCCAGGAAGGAGGGACATGATTTGTGTTTTTGAAAGATCATTTTGGCTGCTGTATAGAGAGCACATGGTAGGAGGCAAGAATGGAAGTAAGAAGAAGTGTTCTAGGTCCCTTGCCCTTCTCTCTGCACCTTGAAAGCCACCAGAAGGACCATGTGCAGCGACTGTACAAAATGGTTCTGTGGGAACCCATGTGATACAATGGAAAGGTCAAAGGCTTGATGCTCGAAATACCTGCATTTGAATCCCAATTCTCCTACTTACTATTATACCTTGTGAATATAATAGTAGTAATAGTGTGGGCAAGTAGTTTAACTTCTCTAAGCTTCTCTAAGCTTCTGTTTTCTTGTTTGTAAAATGGGGAGGAATAACAACCTTTAGGGTTGTAGTGAGGGATGTGTTAGGTGATGTGTAGGAAGTATGCTTAGGGGTACCCGACACATGTTCTCTCCTCTTTCCTCTTCCTAGTGTGGGCCTTTAGGGTAAAACAAAGTAAAGATGCTTGCTTCCTGCCGTGAGCCTCCGGATGTCCATAAACTTACCTGAGTGTGGAGAGTGTGTTCTCGGTGATGGTGCTGATGTGGGGGATGAATAGAGCAGTCCCTGGTGCCACTGCTTTCGTCACTCCATTCCTAGAAGGGAGTTGACTTTAGGATGGGCAACTGTGCCCATTTGGTAGCCATCTGCTACTGATTCTCTCGTTTGAGTTCTTCAGGGAATTTGGAGCAAGAGAAGCATTGATAGCCTAGTGGTTGAGAGCGTTCGCTTTGGGGACAGAGAGAAGTGGAGTCAAGTTCTAGTTCTGTCATTGACTAGGTGTACAACCTTAGGCAGGGGACTCTCTTCTCAGCTTGTCTGTGACATGAGGACAGTGATGATCCCCGGGAGGTTGTGGTGAGGATGCAGCAGAGCCCTGAGTTTGATAACTTGGACAGGCTGGCCGTTGTGGGACTTGATGAGATAATGCTTGTGAGGGGACCAGCTCGGTGTGTGGCACACAGCACTCACCAAATAAAGTATAGCTCCTAACTATTGCTATTATTGTTGCTGGTTTTAGTGAGAATATATTTCCAAAAGTACTTTCTGAATGACCTGCATATTGTGAGACCTAGTTAAAGGTAAAAATGAAAACTGAGCAATTTGTCTGTTTTTGTTGCTGCTTTTTCATGTCCTAGGTGGACAATCAGCTCCTTGGCACCACGCAGCCCTTCATGCTCTTTGTGACTCCCCTGAGCAATGAGAATGAGGTCATTGAGACAGGCCCTGCTGTGCAAGTGAACACGGTGAAGTTCCCCAGTAAGAGTGCGCTGACCAACATCTACAAGGTAGGCTGGTGGGCTTGATTTGTCCTCTCGCAGCCAAGGCTCAGAGCAGCAGTTCAGGCTGTGGATGGAAATAGTCCAGTGGGGGTAAGGCACTAAGCTACTCGATACATTGTGTAGCGGAATTGATGGAAACTCCTCTTAAAACTTCAGTTTCTCAGTTGTGTTGTCGGTGATTCAGCGGGCAATAGTACGGAATCCATAGGGGCCAGAGTCTGTATTCGTCAGCGTGAAGTCTCTGCAGGAAAGTGTAGCATCTTCTAGATTGGTCGTGACCAGGCATGATCTCGATATGTTATTAAAATAATAATCCAAAAATTAGCACACAACATTGTAAATCAACTGTACTTCAATAAAATAAATTCAAAAAATAGTAATCCAAGACTACTGGAAAAGGGATAGGAGGGGCCTGACCTTGGGACAGGCATCCTCCTCTGTAAGCTGCCACACTATTTACTAAAAGCAGATCATTCAGAAGTGATAAACTTTCTTTCCTGGAGAAGTCTTCATGTACAGGCTAGCGTTACAACACCGAATTCTGGAAAAGTGGGAGCTAAGACGTTGCTTCTCATGTTTCTGGTCCTTTGTCACCAGCGCCAGTGGGGTCAAGCCTGCCTGTGGCCCTCAAATTCACAAGCCCAGCTCTGCTCCTTAAACTAGCTGCTGTCCATGTGAGCTCAGTACCATATACCACAGTGCATCTGAAAGTATAATCCTGACTAACCAGACACAGATGCCCTGGGAACCAAGCAATAGGATGGTGAATCGTCTACTAAACATCTTCTGGAATTTTTGATTCATTATAACAATGTAGAGAGAGATGAGCCAGAAAAAATTTGGCAGTATGATTATGAAATCACATAAGTAAAGAGACCACGCCGTATCACAGGGGCCTTCTTAGGGCGCGGATGAGAGTTCCTCTGGCATTCGCACTGTAAATCAGAATTTCTTTATCTCTAGCATCTGATGGTCACGGCTCAGAGATTCACGGTACAAATTGAGGAGAAACTGCTCCTCAAGCTGCTGAGTTTCTTTGGCTACGATCAGGCAGAATCAGGTAATGTCGAATGTTCTAGGTGTGTATCTGGGAATTGGCCCAAGGGTGGCATTTTTTAGTCTGCTTGTGAAAATAGGTGGCTCTGAATGCCTGGCAAGCTCTCTATCCACTTCATAGTCTGAGCTGGGAAGCTAAGGTTTGTGGTTCAGTTCTCTTTCTAAGTATTGCTTGTTGACAGGTATCGAGGTGTATCTGTGTACGAAAGAAGCTGCTCCAAGGGTCTCTGGTGTCCCAGCATACCCAGGGGCAAGCTTTTGGGAAGCAGTATATTGTTCCTCTTTGTCTCATGCTTTTTGACTCATCTGCTTTAAGATGGCAGAAATGATGTTAGTCATTTAGCAAACCACTTTGTTTCCTAACCTTTGTTTATTAAACAGATTCAGGGCCAAGAATCAGAAATCCCTTCGGCAGTTCCTTTGGTTTAGCTGAGGAAAAAAATTGGCTAGCCTCAACTCCTTAACTTTTTTTCACATCCATACCCTTATGCCTTAATGTAATTACAAAGGTTTCTAGTTACTTTACTCTTCTTTGGAGAGGGGAGTAGGATAAGCTTTTGAAAGACCTAAATTTTCCAGCAGTGCCACAGAAATTATGTAGCTGTCGTCTCTTTATTTTAGATGCCTCATCATGGCCTTTGCTAGACTGTATATACAGCTTAGAAAGAAGTCAGTAATGCTTAGTCTTGTGAAGACTAAACTAAATACTGAGCCTAAAGAAATGATAAGATAGAGACTTTTAATGTTTATCTGCCCATGTAGGCTAAAGGGGGAAAAAAATCCCTGGGGACGTGTGTACATATGAACATACACGCACACAACGCAAGAAAGATATTTTTGCTCTGTTTACCCCAGACTTAGACTTTAAGCTTTAAGTAAGTGTCTTTGGGATCAGGAGCAGATCCTGTCTGTTTAGTGCTGCGTTCTCCACTTTGGGTCAGAACGCCAGTGTTTATTTGTGTTCAGAGAGCCACTTGAGCCTGCCTGCCAGGTATCTGTTCTCTTTTGGTACCTTCCTGGGAAGTTTTACTTTAAATTTGATTGGACACGCTTTTCTTGTAAGTTGCTCTAAATAAATTTCTCCCCAAGCATTGTCTAGTGGATTTAGACTCTTTTGTAAAATCCTTGCCTGCCTTTCATTGAGGAATCTCCTCTGCCTTCTATAACTATTCCTGTTCCCTGAATACAGATAAGCCTATCTCTGTTGCGGTATCTTTTTTTTTTTTTTTTTCAACCTATTCCCTTCTTTCTATAAATAGAACTATATAAAAGCTTACAGTATAAATTTGTTTGATATGTAGATATGTACAGTCTCTTTGGTTTTATTTCTAAAAGCACATGAATCCAAGTGCAAATAAGCTGCCCACATGGGTGTGGGGACAGCATCAAGTTGAAGAGCACATTGCTGTGTTTTAGCCTGTGTTCATCCCTTTTGCTTCATGAGATAACAAGTGAGAAATCGGCCTCCACTCTGCTATTTAAATGATGTCCACTGTTTGGGAGAGAGAGCCACTTGTCGTGATGTTGGTTCTTTATAGCCTGCAGCCTGTTTCTTTTCAAGGCATTATGTTTCGCTCAGATTCATCATTTAATTGGTCATGTTGTTCATGATGATTCAGTTAATCTACACTCCAAGTACTTATTTGGATATCATTTTCTGAAATAAATTCAGATAATCTGGGTCATTTATAATAATAATGGTAACGACATGGTTTCTAGAAAACGCATTGCCATCAAGCACACCCATGACCTTTGGCTTTCCCACCTGGATTATTTTTTCCATAGATGATATCTGCCAGATGGTAATAGAGTCACAAATCAAAAGATTAAGCTATTGTACTTTTTGGATCAGCAACATGAACCAGATCTACTTTTACAAAGAAATGGCATCAGGATACTGTACATATTACTGAGCCCTAAAAAATTAAATTTAGACAAACAGACGTTTACATTTTTCTGTGAGTTTCTTTTCAATGTGAACGAAAGTATTTGAATCATGAGACTTCAGAGGAAACTTATTTTTCAAGAAAACAATTCTACCTTTGTACCAGAGGTGGAAAAATACGATGAAAACCTCCACGAAAAGACAGCTGAGCAAGGTGGGACGCCAATTCGATACTACTTTGAAAATCTCAAAATCAGCATCCCCCAGATCAAGCTGAGCGTGTTCACCTCCAACAAGCTACCACTGGATCTCAAGGTGAGCTGCTAGCTGGGTAAGTTTTAAAAATGACTTTTCCTTGGAAAAGAATGAGTGTGTTTACCACTTGCTTTTTCCGTCCAGTATCATCATTTGTAGCAGATATTTTTACAGATTTTCTTTTTTGAGAATTTTTATCGACTCATCTGTGTATGTACATATGTACAGTTGACCGTTGAATAGTGTGAGGGTTAGGAGCACCCACCCCTCCTCACAATTGAAAATCTGCGTATAACTTCCGTTACGTGCAGTTCTGCATCCGAGTAGACTGTTGAAAAAATCCGCATGTCAGTGGGCCATGCAGTTCAAACTAAGTGTGTTGTTCAAGGGTCAACTGTATATTCCTTTTCTTTTCTTTTTTTTAATGTTTAAGTATGACTTTGCTAAAGATTAAAGAGTAACAAAAGAGAGTAAACACAGAATTACATAAAACCCCATCTGCCCTCTGCTTAGCTCTTGGCTCATCTCAGTGAGGTAAAAGCCTCCTTTCCTAGGGCCGCTCCCAGACTCGAGAGAAAAGCTGTAGCCAAGACAATATCTTCTTTCTGTGCCCGAGTCCTGCCTGCCCTCCTTCTCGCCTCCTAAGTACTCACCTCTTTTTGAATGGTTGACGGTGGAAATGTGTACCACCTTCAAGGATGACGCGGTCACTTACCCACCAAGGTGTGGCCTCCCCTACCCACCATATTAGGATGGGACATTCCTACAGAGCATCTGGATATGCACTTGACAGATACAGTCTGAATACCATCTTTATTTTCTGCAGTAAAATCTATTCAAATTAAGGGATGCTTCTAGAATTCAAATCCAAGCCTATCTGACTCTAAAGTTTACATACATTTTACCCCTATGCTGTGCTGTCCCTTAGAACATAAGGAGGCGGAGGATTTTAGAGCTCTGTGAGTCCTTAATGATCCCCTTGCTTGATGAACAAGGATATTGGAGTTCACAGTGTTTTGTCACTGAAGCCTGTGTAGTTGGAGCAGGAGTAGAACCCAGGTGATTGTTGGAAGGTCCTTCCTTAGGCGGAGTCTACATCTGCCTCCCTGCAGCCTGCACCCCTTACTTCTGGTTCTTTCCTCTGTTGCACTTGAAGATGGGTATCAGGGCATCTACCTCCCCACTAACCACTGGTCGAAGGCTTTCCCACTGCCCCATGCTGCCTCCTTTAAGATGCTGCAGGGTGGTCTCTCTTTCTGAACAGGAGTAGCTAGAGATGTGGACAAGTAAGTAATAAACCTGGAGTCATAAATTTCCATGCCTGCAGGAACTGTGCCAGCAGTGAAGTTGGCGAAGTAGCCCCGGGGGCACCATGGCCCTCAGAGTGTGCACTCTTCATCTGAAGGGGGCAGTGCAGCTCAGCTCCAGCCAGTTGTTATGGGGGAATGTGAACCCAGTGTTGCCAGATCTTCGGATTTTTTAAAGTGAAGCCGGAAATCTGGATTTTTATGTGGAATCTCCTGGTTTTTAAATGTTGGCAACCGATTTGAATTTTTTTGTTTTTGTTTTTAAGCCTTGTGAACCTAACAAAACACATGTGTGGGCCCCATGTGGCCCACGATTTGCCAGCTCACAACTTCTAAAATAGACTTATAGGTAACAAGACAGTAGTAGTCTGGTCCAAATCAAGTCGTTTCGGGGTAAGGACAGGGCAAGGGTGACTGCTTCATTAAGGCAGCAAACAGGATGAGTAGTTGGGAATGCAGGTCGGGACCGGGGAGCTCCTGCAACCATCCTGAGAACAGGGCCTTCTCCATGGACTGTCCTGTCTGCTTAATTAGCTTTAACTTCATGTTTCCCAGGAGACTAAAGATACTTATAATTAGCATGGGAGTGGGGGGGGAGACCATGGGAAAACCACTATCTTGCTAATATCCACAAGTATCCACTTGACTTATGTGACCCTTTGGAATGGGTTTGTTTGATAAAGTATATATTCCCCCAGAACACTTGGCACTCACCCAACAAACCAGTGTCAAGCATTTCCTGAGAGTTAAGGACTTCTTGTTTTCTGAATCATCTTACTAAGAAACACAGACACCTAATTGTTCCTTCCAAATTGCTCCTGGTAGAAGGTTTCCCCCCACACTAACAAATGCAGTATGATTTTCTACAGTTGAAGTAGCTTCAGGCCCCCAGTTCCTTGGTATTGATGCTTGCACGCTCACCCTGCATGCAATACACTGGGAGTCGTTTAGGTTGAGTGTTTCATTTGGCGCTATATTGAAGGAACATTTTCAAGGCATTTTTCAAATGATTGCTAAACAGATTCAGTGGAGCAGCCACATTATGAGGTGTGGGGCGGGGGACACCCTGAATGTGGTATCTTAATGTTTCAAACAGGGTGCTGGGAATTGGGATGTCAGAGTTAAATTCTCAGCTTACAGAAGTCACCATTTTATTGTGTCTTGCCTTCTCCTCGAGGAGTCTGGGACTCATAAAATAATGTCATTTATTCAAATAGTTTTCTAACAGAGTAATATCCCTTTATTAGTAGCTCTTAGGAAGAGCAGTCTGCTCTTTGAGATGAATATGTAACGGCTAAAAGTATGTGCTTAGGAAATGGAGTCCTGTCCCAGAGCAGGAATCATGAGAGTCTGACTAAAAGGTAACCATGTCTTTGGTATTGAAGGCATAATTATCTTGATTCTCTTGACTCCAGGCCAGAAGCGAGGCTGTCAGAAGTCTCAGAGGGAAGTCTCTTCAGGTTTACACCGAGGGTACATTATTGCCAGATAGAGTGTCTGTTCAGAAGGACTCAAAGCAGTTTCACATCTGCTATCTCAATTGGATTCCTTACTCTGCGATGGAAGAAGGGGGAGATAATAGTTCCATCTCACAAATGCAGAGACGAAAGCACGGCATTCCCCGCCCCCCCCCACCCATTCGCCATTATTCTCCCAAGTTTGCATGTTAGAGAGTAGCAGAATAATATTGAAAGTGCCAGGTAGTTTATATGTTCTTTCAGTTTTCTTAAAGATCAAAAGAGTCCAGGAGCCTTTAAAAGGTTTCATAAGGTGGCCTACAGCAGCCCTTTTCCCATTTAGAGCATTGGGGTATTACAAAAGAAGGGCTTTAATTGAGCAATCTAGTTTGGAAGAAAACCCACATTTTAATGGTCGGAGAGCAAGAGGGTGGGGGTGAGGGGGAATTTCAAACAAAGACACTATTTAAAAAGCCTAAAACTGTCTTCTCAAAGGCTTGAAATAATTTGTTGGGAAACTTCAGACCCTTTACTTTTTCCTCCCCTCCCTAAATAAAAACCAGATTTGTTAAAAGGAAAAAAGATCCAGTATTGTTAATTGTATTTCAGAAAGTGCCAGAGAGGGAAATATCCCTGTAGTTTTAAACACTGTCCCAAGAGGCAAGTGGGCAAATACCCTGCTTCACATAAAGTCTCTATGTACCATAAATAAACCTTTAAAGAATGAATTCCAGACAGTTTTGTTTAGTGCAGGATAAACTAAGAAAGGAAGGGACATGGCCCAGGGACTAGCTTGTGATCTGAGACCTTATGGCATATGGACAGGTATTTCTTCTTTCAACTCTATAAAGTTTCTGGAAGACTTCAGCGGTTTTTATCTGGCGGAAGTAGGAATAGACATTTTCCTATTTTTATTAGGAACTTATGAGCACAGATTGCTTTCTCCAGAATCCATTTTATAACAGGAAACTGTCTGCTACTTGAGTAAATAAGCATCAACTTTGTATACTACTGTATTTGATTAGTCATTCAGTTACTACAAGAAAAAGCCCTGTTTGGCTCGGAAAGAGGGAAACTCTCATCTCCTGTACTTTGACTCACCAGAACAACCTGAAGGCGGCAGAGTAATTCATACCAGTGTGCCATATCTCAGCTTTTTCAAATGTGGGAGGCCCCAAAGCAGTAGCAGGTAAAGATCATTTTTACTGAAAGGCCAGAATACTTCCTTGGTTCAGACAAAGCACGTTAGCCACTCAGAAAGGGGATAGTGTCTCTCATGAGGGCTTTGACAACTTAGTAGAGGTTTCAAAGTCTTTGTGTTACGTGTGGTTCTTCTTCTTCAGTGTTTGGTTGCAATGAGAAAGTTGGGGTACAGAGCTTTTTGCTGTATGCCTTTGCTTTGATCTCATTTCCTCTTTTCTGAGAAGAAAGTAATGCTCAGAGTTGTATTGACAAAACAAACTGCTGAACTGATGTCAGTACCTGGCTTTACTAGCATATCTATTTATTGTAGGTCTGAGCAAAGCAGTTGAGGCAACGGGGCCTCAGTTTCTGTGTCAGTGAAATGGGGAGAATAGTGCCTGCTCACTTCATCACCACTCACCATGTGCATGGGTGAGACATTCAAGAATGAATAGCAGAACATTTTTCAGGAGAAGTAAAATAATCCTCTTTTCTGGTCTTCATGCTTTCTGCCTGTTAGGTAGTTGTGGTTGTGAAAATGAGCATGTTCAAGTCTACGATCTACTAATAACTAGCTACAGGAGTTTAGGCCACCCACTTAATGTTTCTTTGGTTTTATTTATTTAAAGAAATAAGAGTGTTAGGCTGAATTAACTTGAGGATGCTCTTAATCTCCGAAATGTTTTGTCCTGAAATTTAGTAGGAGGTTGCGAGTGACTTCCCAAGGCACCAGATGCAGTGGGCTTTTTTCTGTCCTCATCTTTGTCAGATCCTCTGCCATATTTGATATTGCTGACCTCCCTGTTCTTGGCGTTGTCCTTGCTGGTTCTCCTGTTATTCTTCTGTTTGTTTCTTCTCTTCTCCTAACCCATATGTTTATTAAAAAGGGCCATTTTTCTCCTCTGTGAACTAAACTGTCTGGTCATATCACTTGTCCATTTTAAAAATCATTTTATAGGTCTTTTATCTCCTCTTATTTTAGAAGCTCTTTATAGAAGTTTTGTCTTTGTTATAAGTTGCAAGTATTTTTTCTTTGGTTTTTCATTTGTTGTTTTTACTTTGCTTTTGGTGTGCGTATGTTTTTTAAAATCATACAGAAGCTTTCTATTTTATGTTGTCAAACTTATCAGTCTTTTGCCTTTTGAATCTGAATTTTGAGTCACAAAAAAGTTCTCCCACTCTGGTTTTAGACAATTTCATCTAGGTTTTCTTCAATTATATAACTTCATTTCAATTAAACATGCTCTTGTTCCAGAAGAATTTAAAGCAGACTCTGAAAATACATGCTGAAGGATTAAAAAATAAGTGAGAAAATAAAATAGAAAGTCCAGTAAATTGCACATTTATATTAAATTATTTTAATATAAAGGCATTTCAATTCAGTGGAGAATATATAGATGTTTTAATAAATGCTATTGGACTAATTAGCCATATGGAAAAATATAAAATTAAATTTATTATTCACACTCTGTATAAGAATAAATTCCAAGTAGATTAGAGATTTACTGACATTATTAGCATGGAAAAGTGTTTTTACGTTTAAAAAAAGAAGAGTATTTGGCATGCTCTCTAAAATCCCTAAAATGTCCATCATGTTAAATAAAAATATAATTGGAAAATAGACCATATCCAAAAATTGTTAATTGGAAAATAGGCCATATCCAAAAATTGTTAACTGGCTTATAGCAGACCCAAACCAGCTGAGAACTACAAGGAAAGCTAGATTGAAAAAAGCCGAAAAGTCTGTTTGAAGGTATTGGAAAGTTACCAAGACAGCCAGTACTTGAGGGGCCACGATTTATGAGAGGAAGGAGACTGGATAAGGTGAGCCCAGCATTTACTCTGGTTTTATTTTTGAGACAGCTCTAATTTGTAAGTGGTGTAGGGAGAAAGGTAAATAAGTCAAGCAGAAAGCAGCTGCCCAAAGTCAGAGAATCCGAGGAAAGCTTTGGGCAGCCTCACAGGGCTGGCCAAGCAAGAGTAAAGACTCCATTGCTACTGAGAGAGCTGGTAATTGAGGGGCTCAGATCTTTTTTTTTTTTTTTTTTTTTTTTAATTGAAGTATAGTTGACTTACAATGTTGTGTTAGTTTCACATGTACAGCAAAGTGATTCAGTTATACTTATGTTCTTTTCCATTATAGGTTATTACAGGATATTGAATATAATTCCCTGCGTTATACAGTAGAACCTTGTTTATCTGTTTTGTATCTGCTAATCCCAAACCCCTAATTTATCCTCCTCTGACCCCCGCTTTCCCCTTTGGTAACTACAAGTTTGTTTTCTATGTCTTTGAGTCTGTTTCTGTTTTGTAAATACATTCATTTGTATCATATTTTAGATTCCACGTATAAGTGATATTATATGATATTTGTCTTTTTCTGACTTATTTCACTTAGTATGATAATCTCTAGGTCCATCCATGTTGCTGCAAATGGCATTGTTTCATTTTTTTTAATAGCTGAGTAGTATTCCATTGTGTGTGTGTGTGTGTGTATGTGTTTGTGTTTGTGTACACACCACATATTCTTTATCCATTCATCTGTCGATGGACATTTAGGTTGCTTCCATGTCTTGGCTATTGTAAATAGTGCAGCTATGAACATTGGGGTTCATGTATCCTTTCGAAATAGTCTTCTCTGGATATATGCCCAGGAGTGGGATTGCTGGATCATATGGCAATTCTATTTTTAGTTATTTAAGGAATCTACATACTGTTTTCCATAGTGGCTGCATGTATTTACATTGCCACCAACAGTGTAGGGGGGTTCCCTTTTTTCCATACCCTCTGTAGCATTTTTATTATTTGTAGACTTTTTAATGATTGCCATTCTGACTGGTGTGAGGTGGTACCTCATTGTAGTTTCGATTTGCATTTCTCTAGTAATTAGGGATGTTGAGCATCTTTCCATGTGCATTTTGGCCATCTGTATGTCTTCTTTGGAGAAACGTCTATTTAGGCCTTCTGCCCTTTTTCTGATTGGGTTGTTTGTTTTTTTGTTATTGAGTTATATGAGCTGTTTGTATATTTTGGAAATTAAGACCTTGTTGGTCTCATTGTTTGCAAATATTTTCTCCCAGTCCGTAGGCTGTCTTTTCGTTTTGTTGATGGTTTCCTTTGCTGTGTAAAAGCGTATAAGTTTGATTAGGTCCCATTTGTTTATTTTTACTTTGATTTCTTTTGCCTTGGGAGAGTGACTTAAGAAAACATTGCTACGATTTACATCAGAAAATGTTTTGCCTATGTTCTCTTCTAGGAGTTTTATGGTGTCATGTCTTATATTTAAGTCTTTAAGCCATTTTGAGTTTATTTTTATGCATGGTGTGAGGGAATGTTCTCACTTCATTGATTTACATGCAGCTGTCCAGCTTTCCCAACACTACTTGCCAAAGAGACTGTCTTTTTTCCACTGTATATTCTTGCCTCCTTTGTCGAAGATTAATTGACCGTAGGTGTGGAGGGGCTCATATCTTACAGAGAAGGGACAGGCAGAACAGAAACCCCAATAGTCTGAGCTGTTTTGTTTCTTGAAGCAGATGCCAATTTCTAAGTAGTCTGAGAGAAGCCAAGCAAAAAGTAGCAGCCAAGAGGCTAACTAAATAGATCTTTTAGCAGTTTTATGGTGCTGGGGAGATTACAAGGGGAGGAATGGAATTGGTTTTCAGTTGAGACTGCTGAAGGACTATACCAAACCTTATAAAGATGGAAACAGACAAAGATTATTTTTACAAGGACTGAAAGCCAGCCTTGAAAACACTGATTGGATTAATAAGCCTCTTTAACTGCCTGCCAGAAACTAAAGACTCATTTAAAATCTATAAGTTTTTATACAGAGTGTAGCATTCAATCACAGATTACCAGGCCTATCAAGAGAAAAAACAGACGCTAGAAACAGACACTAGAAACAGAGAAACCAGATGTTGACATTATCAGACACAGAATTTAAAATAAGTGTAAATGTGTTCAAGAAGTTTACCAGAAAACTGTAATTTATATTTTTAACATTATCAGATAATAAAGGAATATTACAGACTAGAATTTTTTCACAAACATAGAAGAAATTTGGACAAAATGTTACCAAATCAAATATAGCAATATATAAGAAGAAAAATATAGTTGACCCTTGAACAACATGGGGTTTGAAATGCATGGGTCCACTTATATACTGATTTTTTTTTTTTTTCCAGTAAATACAGCACTACATGATCATGGTTGGTCGAATCTGTGGATATGGAACTGTGGATATGGAGGGCTGACTGTAAAGCTACATGAGAATTTTTGACTGTATAGGGGATTGGCACTCCTAACCCTCACGTTGTTCAAGGGCCGACTGTATATCATAACCACATCAGGTTTATGCCAGGGTTGTAAGTTTACTTTACATTTCCAAATAAATCATGTCATTCACCACATCAGCAGAATGAAAGAATTTAAAAATATGATTATCTCAATAGTTGCACAGAAGTCTTTTGACAAAATTCAGCATCCATTTATGATAAGAACTCAGGAAACAAAAAAATAGAAAGGAGCTGCCTTAATCTGATAAAGTGTCTCCATAAAAAAGCTACCCCAAATATCGTACACAGTGATGACCTATTGAAAGCAGGGAAGGATGGCCATTTTCACCACTTCTGTTCACTGTTATGCTGGAGATCCTAGCCAGTGCAATAAATAAATAAAAGGTATAAAGACTGGATAGGAAAATGAAAACTTTATTATTTGCAGAGAACATGATTACCTAGAAAATCTAAAAGGATATACAGTTAAGTTATTAGAATAAATAAGTAAATTTAACAAGGTCACTGAAGACATTGTACAAAAATCAGCTGTATTTCTATATGTCAGAGAAAAGGAAAATTTGAAGGATGTCTTTACAACACCATTAAGAAAACATCAAATACAATATCATCTATTGCTGTGTAACGAATCATGCCAAAACTTAGTAGTTTAAAACAACCATTTTACTTGTTGACAAATCTGTGGGTCAGCAATTTAGACTGGACTTAGCTGGGTGCTGTTTCCGCTGGACTTACTTGTGGTTATTGATGTGGCTGCAGTCACCTGCCAGTCAGCTGAGACCAAAGGGTATATAAGATGACCTTACAACCGCGTCAGGCGCTTGGTGTTGGCTGTCAATAGACCCCCTTCCACGTGGTCTCTCGTCTTCAAGGAAGCTAGTCTCAGCCTCTTCACGTGGTGGAAACATCAAAAAGGGCGGAGCAGAAGCTCCAAGATCTCTTGAGGCCAAAGCTCAGAGATTGCACGTTACTTCTGCTGCACTTTATTGTTTGAAGCAAGTTATAAGGTCAGTGCAGATTCAGGCGAAGGGGAAATAGACTCTGCTAATGATAGAAGATGCAAAGTATTTGTGGCCATTTTTACTGTACCACAGATACCTAGGAATAAATCCAACAAAGTGTGTACAAGACCTCTGCACAGAAAGCAGTTAAATATTACTGAGAGAAATTTTAAAAGGGCTAAACAAGTAAAGGGGTGCACCATGTTAATACATTGGAAGATTCAATATTATAAAGTTGTCGTTTCTTCTCAGATTGATCTATAGATTCAATAGAGTCTTGATGAAAATTCTAGCAATTTTTTTGGTGGCAGATTGACAGGCTGATTCTAAAATTTATTTGGAGATGAAAAGTGCAAAGAGTAACCAAGGTAGTTCTGAAGAAAAAGAACAAAGTTGGCGAGCTTACACTAACATACTTCAAAATTATTATAAAACTATAGTAATTAAGACAGTGTGGTATTGGCAGAAGGCAGGGCATAATGAAACACAAAGGAGAATCCAAAAACAGACACATATAAGTACATTCACTTGACTTATGACAAAGTTACCCTGTACTACAATAAGGGGAAGGATGGCCTTTCAATAAATATTATTCAGTTGATTAGATACCCATGTGGAAAAAATGCTTCTTGATCTGTGCTTTAGAACATATATAATAATCATGTTCAGGTAGATTGTAGATTTAAATGTGAAGAGTAGAACAATAAAAATTCTATAAGTAAACATATGGGAATATCTTTATGACCTTAGTGTAGGTAATTTCTTAACTATGACATAGAAAGTTCTTTCCATAAAGGGAAAGATTGTTAAGTTGGATTTCATTAAAACTAAGAATGTCTGCTATCAAAAAACACCCACGAGTGATAAGACAAGTCACATAATGGGAGAAGATACTTGCAGTATATTCATGAAACAGAAGACTTGTATGCAGAATGTATAAGAAAAACTCCTACAAAACTATAAGGAAAAAACAGACAATCCACTATGAAAATGAGCAAAAGACTCAAGTAGGAACTTAACAAAAATGTATATCCACGAGGCTGATGTGTGTATTATCAGGTGCGTAATCTCATCCTTCAACAAGAAGATGGAAATTAAAACCACACTGAGTTACCGTTACACACCCATTAGAATATTTGTTTTTTAAAAAGCTATCTTTGGGACTTCCATAGTGGCGCAGTGGTTAAGAATCCACCTGCCAATGCAGGGGACACAGGTTCGATCCCTGGTCCGGGAAGATCCCACATGCCGTGGAGCAACTAAGCCCATGCGCCACAACTACTGAGCCTGTGCTCTGGAGCCCGCGAGCCACAACTACTGAGCCTGTGTGCCACAACTACTGAAGCCCGCGCGCCTAGAGCCCATGCTCCGCAACAAGAGAAGCCACCGTGATGAGAAGCCCACGCACCGCAACAGAGTAGCCCCCACTCGCTGCAACTAGAGAAAGCCTGCGCGCAGCAACAAAGACCCAACACAGCCAAAAATAAATAAATTAATTAATTAATTAATTTCTAAAAAGCTATCTTTACCAAGTGTTGGTGAGGATGTAGCATAACAGGAAATTTCATAGACGGCTGCAGGGAGAGTAAGCCAGTTCAGCTGCCTCGGAAAACTGCTTGGCAGCATAGGCTATAAGGTTGAATGTGTACTTTCTTTATGACCCGGCAGTTCCACTTCCAGGTAGATATTCAAGAAAAATGCGTACAAATGTGCCCCAAAAGACATGTCCAAGAATGTTCATAGTAGCATTATACATGATAGCAAAAAAATGGAAACAGCACAACTGTTCCATCAACAGCAGTGGTTAAATAGTTTTATTCATATGTTGGAATACTGTGTAGCACTGACAGTTGTGTTTAAACTGCAGCTGTGTGCAACAACCTAGTGACTCACAGACTTACTGTTGATGTCAGAGCCACATACAATAAAGTCCATACTGATGATTGCATTTAGATAAAATTCAAAGCAGGAAAAACTCGGCTGTGGTGCTGGAAGTCAAGATACTGGTTACCACGGGCTTCCCTGGTGGCGCAGTGGTTAAGGATCTGCCTGCCAGTGCAGGGGACGCGCGTTTGAGCCCTGGTCTGGGAAGATCCCACATGCCACGGAGCTAGTGAGCCTGCGCTCTAGAGCCTGCGAGCCACAACTACTGAGCCCACGTGCCACAACTACTGAAGTCTGCACGCCTAGAGCCTGTGCCCCGCAACGAGAGAAGCCACCGCGATGAGAAGCCCGCGCACCACAGCGAAGAGCAGCCCCCGCTCACCGCAACTAGAGAAAGCCTGCACGCAGCGCCAAAGACCCAGTACAGCCAAAAAAACCCGATATAAATAAATAAATAAATTTATTTTTTTAAAAAAGCATACTGGTTACCTTAGGGGAAGAGGGGGTCTTGATGGGAGGTCCACAAAGAGGGGGTGGTGGTGTGGTGCTTCCAAGTTGGGGATAATAACCGACTTTCTGGTCTGCGTGATGGTTCCATGGTTGTGTTTACTTTGAGAAAAATCACTGAACCGTACATTTGATTAGTACACCTTTCTGTGTGTGTGGTATGCTTCAGTCAAAAAGTAGAACATGACATACAGATCCAAAACAGACCAGAAAGATTATGCTGTGAAGCTAAGAGTGTTTATTTCTATGTGATATATGTTACTTTGAGTGATATATCTATATATTTTTATATATATTCCTAATATTTTACTTTTATAATTACAGGGGAAAATCCTTATTTATGAATATCATAACCTTGATTCTCATTGGAAAGTTGACATGACTTGTAGCTTTCATGGAATTCAGAATTACAGTACCCTGGAAGGCCATCATATGGCTAAAGCATATCGTTGCCTTTCTCCCCCTAACTAGGCCCTCAAAAGCACCTTGGGATTTCCATTGATTCGGTTTGAAGATGCTGTGATTAATCTGGATCCATTCACTCGGGTACATCCCTATGAGACCAAGGAATTCATCATCAATGATATCCTCAAACATTTCCAGGAGGTGAGCTTTGGAGCAGTACTTAGTGGCTGGAGCATAAGCAGAATGATTGTTTTAGTTGTTTGGGAATTCTGGTTACTGACATGTCACTATTGACAACTCAGATGAACATTTCAGCTCTGATTGTTGTGTTATGGGTCACATCACAGCCCACGAAGTCCATGCACATCATGAAACTCTTGAAACAGTGCATCCGATTTATGAACGGATAATCCTGTCTCTCAGAACTGGTCTCAGGGGCTTCCACTAGATCAGTCACAATCCTAAGGGTTTAATTGAGGCTTTCATGACAACGCAAAAGACTGTGAATGTGAACCCTGTTTGCCAGGCATGGGCCTACTTTCAGTGACCGCATCAGTGTTCTTGGAGCCTATGAAATCCTGCCCTAGAGCTGAACTTAAAAAGTTTTTATCAAGTTGGATATTTTCCATTTTGTATTTATTGTCCAGACTGCAAAGACCAAAATCTAAAGCCAAGACGTACTCTTCGATGACTAGAAGGGTCAAGATCATATCAAATTTATTTGCTGTCAGAGTTAAAGTGTATCCTATGCGTGTTCCCTTCTCTCTTTCCTCCCTCCTATCTCCCCCCTTTCTTTCTTTGCTTCCTTCCTTGACCTCCCTCACCGGTGATATTTCCACTGCACTGTGAGGAGAGTGAGATAGCGGATATCCCTGGACTGTGGAGTCAGGCAGCGGGGGCACACAGGAAGTGGGGGGTTGCTGAGTAGATCTGAACGTGCCCGCTCTATGCACCACCCGCTCGGCAGACTCTGAGGGGTCTCCAGGGGTCTCCAGGTTCTCCAGGTCTGCTTCCTCCCTCACTTTCCTTTTCAAACTCTCCTCGCTGCTGGCTAATTCCCTATTTGTAGAGCGATGGAAAGGAGAGTGTGCTATATATACTAATAAGTATTTGTAAAGAGTCTTACCTGTTTCATAGCTTTTTTTTCTTCTTCTGAATGGCTTCGAAGAGTATAAGAGTACTGAGAGTATTGGGAGAGGTTTAGGGCAGAGCTCACGAAGGGCAGGAGCTCACAGTTGATGAGAATTAAAGGGTGATTGTTGGTGTTGGTGGGAACGGAGGACAAGAGAGATTTCTAACCTTTTTGCTTGGGATGCTCGATCTGCAAATATAAACGGGTGCTGGTTTTCTTCTTTCCCTGCTCTGTTTGACAGGAACTCCTCAGCCAGGCAGCTCGAATCCTGGGATCAGTGGACTTCCTTGGCAATCCCATGGGGCTTTTGAATGATGTTTCTGAAGGGGTGACTGGACTGATAAAGTATGGAAATGTTGGGGGCCTTATCAGAAATGTTACACACGGAGTATCAAACTCTGCTGCCAAGGTAAGGAAATAGAGGTGAAATTCCATTGTAATTAGCCTCAGGAGTCCTCTACATTACTGTAACTTCTTTTAGAGTTAATAGGTTGTGAGAAGTTACATACATGGCCTTGGCTTCGTCACCCATGTGCCCTGCCTTTCCCGCACCTCCAGTAACCCGGCCCCAGGCCATCAAGTGCTCCTCTGCACTCTCTTCCCTTCCTCCTCTCCGTTCCCACTGCCTTCATCCAGGCTTTGATTGTCTCTTCCCTCGCCCACTGCCATAGCCTCCTGCCCCCTGACTCCACCGCAGCTCTCACAATGCCGCCAGAATGAACTCCCTTTATAAAACATAGAACTTGATCATGCCATTCTCCCGCCCAAAATCCACCCGTTATTACCCACAGCTCACAGGATAAAGTCCAAACTGTGGTACGGCCTTCTAGAGCGAAGCAACCCTTTAAGTCATCTGAGTCCAGCAGCGGAAAGACAGCAGTGTAATTCTGCTGTGTCTTGCTGTGTAGCTGGCTTTTTTGTTCATTGGCTTCCTGTTTGGTGGACATCTTGTTATTCCATAGTTTAATTTTTGGCAGGAGCTGATTTTACGTGTGAAGCTGGAAAAAGGTGAACGTAGTTGAAGGGGGGTTGCTATTTGATAACATGCAATAGGCGTCTAAAGACTCTGCTTTCCTTCCCTTCCTGTCAGCTCGACAGAGTTTCCTTCTAGAGATTGACCTTTTCACGAATGAACCAGCATTGGGAGAGCGCCTGTGCTCCCCGCTTGTCTACCATAGAGCGTTGTTGTAGCAAAGTCATAGGTGCACTTGTGCCGTGGCCACTAGGATGGTGGCTTCACCGTAGAGAGCCTTTCAGGTGCCACGTAGGAATTTATCTTGATGAGCAGGTAAGGAGGTAGAGTTGAATGGCAACATTTCTCTGTTGCATAGCGTTCTTGGTAATAATGTGTGTAAGTTGGGAATTTATTCCTGTTTTCCAGACTCCTTTCTAGAGCTGCTGGATCTTAAGTCAGATCAGGTTTTTCAATGCAGGCAGATCTCGTTTCCTTACGCTGCACAGATAGCGCGTGTTTTACAGCTTGAAGGTCTGTGGCGACCCCATGTGCCTAGCGCATCTGTCGGTGCCATTTTTCCAGCAGCATCTGCTCACTTCATGTCTCTGTGTCCCATTTTGGTAATTCTTGAAATATTTCAGACTTCTTCATTATGATTATATTTGTTATGGTGATCGGTGATCTTTGATGTTATATTGCAAAAAGATTATGACTCGCTGAAGACTCACATGGTGGTTAGCATTTTTTGGTAATAAAGTATGTTTAAATTAAGACGTATGCATTATTTTTTTTAGACATCAGGCTGTTGTGCGCCTAATGACAGCGTAGTGTAAACTTAACGTTGTCTTCACTGGGAAACCAAAAAATTTGTGTGACTCACTTTATTGCAGTATTCGCTTGATTGTGGTGATCTAAAATGGAACCCACAGTCTCTCAGAGGTATGCCTTTGCTGGACTTACATTAAACCGGAACAAAAGGTACTGTTTGGCTTGTGGTTCAAAATAGGCAACACTCTTTAACTTTTAGAGAAACGGTGAAAGGTAGAGAGGCAAGAGACTTTCTAAATCATGGTTTGGAAATGGACTCCGGGTCATAGTCTGAATGAGTGTGCACATTTCTGCCTTGAATCATTGCCTATGCTGCCCTTGGACCTTCACCCCTGACAGCAACATAAAAGTGGCACAGATTCCTCAGTGTTCTTTTGCTACCTAACTTGATATAAACAGATGCAGTTAGAATATTTACTTGTACACACCTGTAATTTATATATACTGTGCATCAGCTACACTTCAATTAAAAAATTTTAGTTGTAAATGCTCATTTTAAAGATTTTACTTAATTTTTTAAAACTCTAATTAGGGGCTTCCCTGGTGGCGCAGTGATTGAGAGTCCGCCTGCCGATGCAGGGGACGCTGGTTCGTGCCCCAGTCTGGGAGGATCCCACGTGCCGCAGAGCGGCTGGGCCCGTGAGCCATGGCTGCTGGGCCTGCGCGTCCGGAGCCTGTGCTCCACTGCGGGAGGGGCTGCAGCGGTAAGAGGCCGGCCCGCCTACCGCAAAAAAAACAAAAAAAAACCCCTCTAATTAACATAGGACAGTCTCTTTGGTTTTATAATTCCTTTCTCTATTTTTGTACCCCTGGGCTTTGTTTTCATTAAAAAAAAAAAAAAAAAAGGCACTTATGGTTTATTGAAAGGCCTTCCTCAGCCTGGAATATGCCCTGACTTTATAGCTTACTATGAGAATAAAATGAGATATGACCGTATGAAAACTTTGTAAAACATGAACTGAACAAGAGAAATGCGTTTTCACTTTGACTCTTAGGTTTACATCAATGTAAAATGTACAAACTCTAGCCACCAGGATACCATTAATGCCCTTGAAATGAAAGCCAGTGTATTATAGTCTACAGAAGAGGAGGGTCTCAGGCTCGGAGAGTGGGATATTCACACTCCGTGTGGGCCAGTTTGGCTGTTAGGGCCCTCTAGCTACCCTTGTGGATGAGAATGAAGACATCGGGATCTTAACTTGCCTGTGAGCTCTACACAGGTGAGACCTTGTGTGGGTTTCTCCAGAGTTTCTCTGCAACATCCCGGTGAAAAGGGTTGGCGCTTTCTTTATTCTCTGTCATTCGGGGGTATCTCATTCATCACCTTCTTCTGTTTCCCCTGGAAAGCTGTTTTTGAACCTTGAGCGTCAGTATGAGAATATAACGTAAGCAGAAAGAACGGGCAGCATACGCCTTACCTCCACCCTCACTCCCAAATCCATATGAAGGCCTGGGTGGCAGTGATCTTGTGTCTTGCTGGATATCATGCTTTACCTTGTTGTTGGATTTGCATAAGGGTACTGTTTTCCAGGACCCAAGGATTCTTGAGTGGGAACCCTACTCCCCATGTGGTCGGCATCCTTCTTCATGCTTTTTCTTGCCTTTTATGAGCTAATCAGTATTGGCGTCACAGACTGCTGCTCAGAGGAATTGCTGTGTAATTTATTTTGATACCAGGAGCCCTGGGTGTGTTATAACAATTAGTCCATATATCTATCACGAGAAAACAAAGACACTTAAAATTACCACTTCATTTTGGAAATGGTAGCTTCAAAAGCCAGGTCTGTCAGCTAAATGCCCATTCAGGTCATCTGTGATTCTGCATGTATGCAGTTTGGCCAAAGATCTCCATTTTCTTGTAGTTTTGTGGGTTGAAATCAGACCTTTAATGTTGCTTTGGGGGAATGTTTTGTTTGCTTTTCTGTGTACACAAGAAGAGTTTAAGGAAGTGCAAATGACCACAGTAATCAACTGTTGGCCTGTGGGAAGTATCCCTTTAAAGAGTGCCTGAGTTCCAGTGGTTAAAGAGCGGGGTCAGACAAGACAGAACTGCACCTCGCCGAGCCCCAGCCAGCCAGCCCCACTTGGCTGCAAAGACCAAAGGGCTGTAACCTTGTTTTGTTTTGTTTTTTAAATAAATTTATTTAGCTGTCTAGCTATCTATTTATTTAATTTTATTTATTTTTGGCTGCACTGGGTCTTCATTGCTGCCTGCGGGCTTTCTCTTGTGGCGAACGGGGGCTACTCTTTGTTGTGGTGCGCGGGCTTCTCATTGCGATGGCTTCTCTTGTTGCGGTGCATGGGCTCTAGGTGCGCGGGCTCAGTAGTTGTGGCTCCTGGGCTGTAGAGCACAGGCTCAGTAGTTTTGGTGCATGGGCTTAGTTGCTCTGCGGCATGTCGGATCTTCCCGGACCAGGGATTAAACCTATGTCCCCTGCATTGGCAGGCGGATTCCCAACCACTGCGCCACCAGGGAAGTCCTGTAACCTTGGTTTAATAGGCTTTGAATGTAGTGGAGAAGCCCCATAAACCTCTTGAAATTAATTATCAATATTGTATATATGTGTATTTTCCTGAAGCAAGGATCTGAAGTTTTTATTGGATTGTCAGAGAGGTTCATGCCTCCCAAGAGATAATAAATCATTATTGTAGACATAGGGTTGAGCATTGAGGGCACTTGGTAGTCAGAATACCTGGGTTCTAATCCCATTCCTACACTTGAATAATCTTTTTCTCTGTTGATCTTGAGGGAATTTTTTTTTTTTTAATCTATGAGAAGGTGGTGGTAATTTCCCCTGTCCCACTGACCTGAGGAGCAAAAGATTTGAAGATGTAAAAACCGAGCGAGAAGTTAAAAGGGAACTCATTCTGTCACATAAGAAGGTGATAGACCTGCGGGTCTCAGCTGTGTGTGGGTAGATGTTGTGAATTATTCACAGCAAATATTTAATTTCAGGTCTACCATGTCCACTTCTGGAATTTGTCATTACATTTTAAACTGTTATTTAATTTATTTCATATTAGCATCAAGGAACCAGAACTAGGAGGTAATCTATGCCCTTTATCCCCTTTGTTTCTCTTAGCCTTTTCTTCTGTTCCCCCAAACCCCAGAAATCAGCTTATGGATTCCAGATCTAAGCTGATATGATTTAGGGATTATCCTCCAAGCTGTGAGCATCTATCCCATGACTTCCTTGCCTGGATCTTGGTAAAATGACTCTAACCCTTTGAGTAGACCCTCAAAGATCTGATCGTATTCCTAAGGCCATGACAGGATGATTGCCTCTGGAACCCTTTCTAGGAATATGATTTATTTAAGAAAAGCACAGCATTTCAAATTCCAAAACCATGTCAGAGGAGCAGTTTCCCTCTGCTGCACGAATTGAAAAGAGCATGCTTTTCCCTAGTTGAGTGTCATTTGAATATCTACAAGACCCTCTAACCTCTTTGAAAGCCAGAGAATTGGGGAGATATTCATTGAACAAATTTCCTCTCTTAGATAGACTCTCATTTCCCTTCTGTCTATGATTATTTTGTGATTATTTTCATATACTTACAGAAAAATTACATAGTTATTCTTAAAATTAAAAAAAGTTCTTTTCAAACCAAGAAAATCTCAGATGTTAACAGTAGAACAAATGATTCCATTCTCTTTTCTGCCCCTGTAGAATCTGAGTGTTTTCTCTGTACAGCTGTCATCTGGTCTTCCTAAGGGAAGAAAGACAATAGCGTACTTAATTTCTTCCAGCAAAGGAGAGGAGCACTTTTGATCATCACTAATGGAACCTCTGCTCTGTTCTGTCCTACTTTCCATCCCTCTCTTTGTGTCTTTGTCAAGGCGATATAGGATGCTTTTGATCTCCGGTACTTTTTTGATCTCAGTTATGTTTTGACTCTACGCTTATGAATGCAAATATTTTAATAATTTTCCCTGTTTTCAACTAAATGTTTTTCATCAAAGGCAGTTGTTGTTCATGGAATTAGAATTCATGGTTTATTGTTCACTAAAGGTTAGCTTTACTGATAACTTTTACAATTGTATGATAGGTTTCTTTCTTTCTCTTTGGCTTTAGAGCATTTATTTCTACCAAGCCCAGATTTCCCAGCTCAAATTCTACAGATCTAAATTTTTGTCAAGGAGATATGAATTTTCTGTCAGTTTTAGTTAATACATTTTATCCTATATAGCTTTAGCCATTGTTTTATTGTTTTAAATCAGTTTTGTTTGTTATGAATTGGATAAAGACCTAATAGCTTCATATATTTCTTGGTGCAAAGAGCATTAGTAGGAAAAAGGTGCAGGAACAGGGTTGAAACTCCCTGCTTCATTATGGAAAACATACTCACTTATAAACATTAATTGAGCACCTTCTCTTTGTCAGGCCTTGTGATAGGCTCTTTACGTACATTGTCTTGTGTATGTTAATCTCGATTCTTCAAATGAGGAAAGAAGTTAAACAATTTTTTCAAGGTCATACAACTGGAAATGACAGGGAGAGTATGAAACCAAGTCCAGCTAATTCTAAAGGCCTTGTTTTTTCCCCTCTGTGATGTCTCTCCTTTGTGTGTGTGAGGCTTTCTTCCAGGCACTATAGAGAATATGAAAAGTTACTTACTGTTAGCTTCCCACCAGAAGCTTATTATTTGACATCACTTGGTTAGCTTGTAAGGTGACTGCTGTCACATCACCTGTGTCACAAAGCAGACCCTCAGGAAATGGTGCTGGTTGTGGTCATTCTTTTTTTTTTTTTTTTGTGGTCATTCTTGTGTGGGATTAGTTATGACCGTCGCCAGCTCCTTTATAGACAGTAAGACCCTTTGTGATTGCAAATGTGGTTTTACTCATGTGATATCATTTGATCATCAGAATAACCTGGTCAATAGATAGGACAGGCAGTATTAGCCCCAGTACATAAGTGAAGAAACTGAGGCCCAGAGAGGTAAGGTGACTTCCCCAGGGTCAACCAGGAACCTGTGGAGCCAGCACCTGATCTTCTGCAATGGCGTCTGAATTTTCATTTTTAGTTGCACTTTGGAGATATTGCTAACTGCTTGATTTGTTCTAGACATTCCTCTATATGTTAAAAAATAAAAACAACAATGAGAAAAGCAAAGAGCCCTGCCTCGACTCAGAATGAATTTCGATAGCTTTTAGGAAAATCGTCTGAAGATAAATACAAGCAAGTTAAGTGAGGAAGAGAGAGAGGGAAATTGAGACTGTTTGCATAGTTCAGTAGAAAACCTAGCTAGCACTTTAGCTGGTATTTTGTTCTTTGGTCTCTGTTTGGGGTACCATATGTGGCGGAGCCACTTCCCTTCTGAGAGAACCTTTCACTGGCCCTTTGTGCCCAGGAAACCAGATTTGGGGCATAGCAGTGATCCAGTGGAAACTGACTTCGTGTCCTTGCACGCAGGGATTCTCAGCCAGCCCCTGCCACTGGCCAGCCTCCTATCATATATACTGTGACCTGGTTGAGGGCAGAGGGGTCCATCTGCCTTTTGTTTAAGATAAACAGCATTTGTTTGTATTTGTTTTGTAGGCAGTCTATTTATAAGGCTCAAATGAGACTAAGCCACTGTTTATTCAAGGCAAAAGTTTTATCTTTGCACAAAAGAATGTACTGGAGTGCCTGCCTGCATGGATTCCGAAGGGGAAAAGGCAATTTATGACTTGTATCTGTTTTTGTCATTATGTATGACTGCTCCATTTTATAGTTGAGCTGATATCCCCATAATAGCTTTTCCATGTACCTATAAGCAACTAAGAGGTGAATGCCTTCTTATAAGCATTGGGGTTTTAGTGTATTTAAGTTGGCATAAAACTTTAAGTTAAATGAAATTCACTTCAGACAGTGATCTATCCCTTAGAAAATGTAGAGTTTTCTATTTTCAGAAAGACTTTGATCCGAAATAAGTCACCCAAGGGATTTCTTTTCCAGCCAAGAGGAGGTGCCTTGAAGTGGTTGTATATAGAGAAATGACTCAAATTCTTGGCAGCAGAGCTTTTGTTTTATTTTCCTCTGATAACCTTGAATACTAAAATGATTCTCTTAGTCTGAGCTCTTTTTGGTTAGAGGCAAATTTTAGATGCTGAATGACCCAGCAGTGACCTATCCTAACTTGGTCAAACCTCAAATATTTGCGGGAACTGGAAGTGTGTTGGGCGGGGGCGGGCGGGTGAAGTGGAGGCATGAGAATCCCATGAGTGGCCAGAATTCCCAGGCAGTCCCCACCTTGCTCCACTGAGCAGCCTTGCTCGTGAAGGAGCCTGGTGAGTGGGGCTTAGCTGTCCTCTTGTCCCACCCTAATTGAGCAGATCGGCCAGAAGTAGCAGGGAATGACACCACCATTGACTCTCTGTTTTTGAAACAGAGAGATTGGAAAAGTTTAGAACTTGTCTTCATTTCTTAGTAGTAGTTCAGCTAAGAGTCAGGTCTTTAGTTATCTCCTTAGACCAAACATCTCATGTTTCAGAGGAATTCACTCTGTCTTCCTACACTGCAGTCTATGGTGGTGGAACAGTATGTTCAGTTGCTAAATTGAAAAGACAGGAAATATTTGTGGCCCCCAAAGAGTAGTGGTTTTCTACCCTAGTGTAAACATGGTGAGTAAAAGAATAATATGTTCAGGCTTTTCTTGGGTTGACTGGTTACCCCAGAGATGTGGTAGTTCTCCCTTTTCTGCGTTTCAGTATTGTTCGTATCAGTATTCGGCCTTTCTTGAAAAATTGTGACAAGCTTAAATGAGACAAACTGTAACCCATTTTTATAAACACATGAACAAATCAAATTCTAATTCTTGGCAGTAAAAAGTCAGAACACTCACTCTGTTTGGAAGGTCCTTTTGGTTTTCTGTACCTCTTTCTCCCCTGTAATTGTCGTCTCTCTCCATCTTGAAGAAAAGCTAAATCAAAGTGTTTTCTTAGGAGAAATAGGGGATTCCTTGGAATATCATCCTTAAAAGTCAGAAAAGGATGTGTAGCCACCATTTATTGGGTGGCTCCTGTATGTCAGGTAAGGAGGGCTAGGAGCTTTACAGATGCTATCTCATTTAATTTTCACGTGTACCCTATAAGGAAGGAAGGATTATCTCCGTTTTACGGATGAGAAAAATGAGACCACAATGGTCAGTTACCTTGACTGAAATTTAATAACGAGTATTGGAGTCCTAAGTTTTAGGAACAAGTGATTTGGGAGTCTGTATATTTTTCCTCCACATAATGCAGCTTCTCAGACATAACCCTCTACCAAACCCAAGCCATTGTAGAAGCTAAAACACAAGCAGTTGAAGCTCCATTCATTCCCAACTTTTTTTTCCCTTCTGTGTTGGACCTTGGGATTTTCCAACTGTAATTTCCAGTCTTGCTGAATTAATCTTTACTATCGGGGAATCCCTAATCTTGTGTAAAAGGATTGAAATGGGACAAAAAGATTGAGTTTCCCTTAACGAAACAGAAGATGACTTAAAATCGTTTGAGGAAGCTGGCTGTACCTTCTCACACACCTGATGTGCTTAACCCAAGATTTATTCAGATTTAAATAAATTGATTTGCACACTCAGGCTTTTCCTCCGCTTTGACGGGGGAGCAGACCAGAGCTTCGGGCCACCTCAGTGTGTGCTCCAATAGCCAGCTTCCTCTAAATGTACATGTCACATTGTAATTTCCTTAAGCTATTTACTAAACTTCACTACTTTAAGTGTTTCTAAGCAAGTAGGATGTCATTTTAAAATTTGGTTTTCAGCGCAGAGATCATGAAAGTAGGGAGACTTGTGCTTTCCCACTGTCAGTTGATGGCAGAATATAAACTCATTCTCTCCAGTAAGCCTGTTCTTTCCTTGCTCACCTCCCCTTACTCTGAAAGACAGCTTTTCACATTCTGTAGAGGTGTTTATGTCTCTGAGTTCTGCTGGCACGTTGGCTTCCAGACGCTTAGTGACACATTGCTGCAGTTAAGAAGCCGGATGGAGAGCGCTGGGGATGATGTGTTGTCCTGAGAGTTCTATGGTTGATTAGTTCTGTTGACCTGACCCGGGCTTTGCTTCTTGGAGAAAAGGAGAAGTAAGGTTAACTCACTAGAATTTAATAATCCCTTATTAGAATAATAATAATGCCACTTGATATCTGTCTTGATTTCCAGTTGTTGATGAAGGACTGATATCTCTGATCCCGTCTATAAGCCTGAAAGCAGGTGACGCTTTTATTTACCGCCCCTGCAACTGCCGCCACCACCAGGAAGAAACCGAGGCCCAGCGGAAGTAAACAGCTTGCCCAAGGCGGCCAGACAGAAAGTGGTAGAGCTCTGGGCTCCTTCCTTGGCCTCTGACTTCTAGAATATTGCTGGGCAGTACTTCTTGAATCTTACCAGATACTATGGAAACCAACATCTCCACCTGAGACTCAGGTTTCCGGTAATTGGTGTGGTGCGAGCCGTGTTAGCACACTTTTCCTGCAGAGGGGGTTTCAGAGAACATGGGGGGAGAAAAATGTACCTTTCCCCAAGGAGGCTTATTGACTCATTCATTAACCACGTGCTATGCACGTGAAATGTTTGGGGGCTCACAAAGAGAAAGCGTGGTGAGAATAGTTCTTAGAGCAGCATGTTTTGTGGAGCGGAGGTGGTAGGGAGAAAAATTTCACCTTATATCAGGACATTCCAATAAGTGCTTTCTACATTGCTGGAGGTGAGTGGAAATAAGAGAGACGGTGGAAGAAAGAAGGATGGCACTTCCAGAAGGGGTGAGAGTCTGGCTTTGCCTTGGCTTTCCTCAGAGCCAGGTGATGACATGTCCAGGCCTGACTCTTAAGTGGGGGCTCAGCGTGTCCTGAAGTGGTGACTTGAAGGCCCAACTGGTCAGTAAATGGTAGCAGAGGCGCACCGCGCTTAGGTCACATAGGCAAATGGCAGTGACAGCTTCTCGTTTCTTTTTTATTAAATACCAGCGGGGAAGCCCTCCTGTGCCATTTGTAAGAACAAGGAAATTTCCTAGTTAGGCACATGAGGAGGGTGGAGATGAGCCCCAAAACTAGGAGCCAAATTGGGGAAGTCAAGTGAAGTGAAGAGAGAGAGAGTGGCAGAAAGCTGGCCATCGGGTCCTTTCTGTTTCCCCGGTCACGCTTGTTCTCCCCTCATCTTTGCACTGTTGCTCATAACCTTTCCTCTCTCTGGAATGCCCTTCTCCCATCTCTGGCCAAATGGCTCTGAGTGTGTAAGGTCCAGTCCAGATCCCTATAAGGTCCTCCCCGCTCTGAATTCCCAGAGCACTTTGTGCTTCCATTAGGGCAGTGACCATGTTTTTCCTTGGAAAATACTAACCATTTTGTGCACGTCCCAAACATCCATTTAACAAGCACTTACCATTGTCAGTTAGGTGCTCAGTTCTGTGGCAAATACTAAGAAAAGTAAAACTTAAAAAAAAATTTTTTTTGAGGGATGTGGAACAGGTAAGCCAGATCAGAAGTAAGTCGGCATAATACAGAGGGAATAAGTATCGTAGCTGGGATCTGTGCAAAATCTTTGCAGTTTCATGAGATAAGTGCAGTGGGGGCCAAGGGGAAATAACACTTTATTCTGTTCCTCAAGGATGAGATCGGCTTGAGACGAACTGTTTGATGCAATTGCCTGCTTATTCGTTTGCATCCCGGAGTAGATGTAAAGCTCCTGGAAGGCGAAGCTCTTACTGTCATCACCTGTTGCCAGTGTCCCTATGACTAGTCATAGATGTTTATTGTAAGAGAGCTGAGGGGGTCCCGGTGGTTCCCACGTGGGCTCCCATTTATCTGGTATGACGTTTTCACGTGGTGTAGATTCAACAAATAGTTATGAAATACGTGAAACACCTGCTGGATTTTTAAATTAACTATTTTATGGTTTTTATGTGGAATAAACAGAAACTTTGAAAACGTTTCTGTATGACTTGCCTCCCAAGCATGTCTGTAAGCTGACTGAGATGCACAGTCATGGTCTATGTGTTGAAATACAGACAGGAAAAGGCTGCAGACTTCCAGGATCCTGTTTCTTCTCCGCTCTCCATCACTCAGGTCTAGGATACGGACCTGGATGGAATGAGGCCAGGTGTGCATTACTGGGTCAGGGCCAGGCTCCACAAGGTAGCAGGAAGCCTTGGGAAGCTATTATAGGGGGAAGAAGGGAAACCTCAATCCCTCTTAATCTAATGAAATAAAATAATATTTATGGGAAATATCTGTTTGCTTTATTAGAGGAAAATGTTCAAGTAAACATTATGTAACAACACACTGAATTTATGTAACAACACGTTGGTTTGGAAGCAGCGACTTTCAGTGTTTTCACTGAAATGAAAATTAAGCAGAGCATGCTTCCAAAAACAGCCCATTGTTTCAGTTTTGCTGCCTTTGTCATGTTTCAAAGCAGGATATTTTGGCCAGTTGGATTATTTTCTCTTTATTGGTAACTTGGAAATTGGCAAGGGTGATGTCAACGTTAGTTATAAAAGAAGAGCTAGTTTTCTGGAAATTTAACTTTTGTAGCATACTCCTGTTACTGTTTGATCTTTACAGACATACAGGAAAGAGTACAAGTATTATTATTGCCACTTGAGTCACAGCAAAGGTAATGGCTCCTGGAGGCTTAGCAGGGAGCTTGTAGAAGGGGACCAGCACGCAGGCCTCCTCTGTGGCCCCAGGCTCTTTCCACAGACCACATTGCTGCTCTAGAAAGCACCCTTTCCCCCTCAGGCACTAAAGTGCTTTCATGCCTGTGAGATGATTTAACCTTGAAACATCCCTAGGGGGCCAGCAGGGCAGGTGATGGGAAATGCAGCCACACGGGTTGAATGGTTTTGCCAAAACCATGCAGTCAGCGTTGGCACCAGTGGCTGATGCCCAGACCTCATGACTCCAAGCCCACTGCTTTTCCCGCCAGAATAAATCTCCTCGGCGGAGGGCCAGAGGAGCTTTCTGACATGGGGAGACAGCTGTGGAAAAGTGTTACTTACAAGAGAGGGCCTTACTTTGCTGGCACCCATGCTGGGTTGTGTGAATGGTTGGTTCTAAAATCTCAGATGCGCACGAAAATCTCTAGTCACAGGATCACTGAGAAACAGCAAAAGGGGCAAAACCAGGTAGATTTTATCAGCCTGTTTCTGGGAATGCTTCCTACCTGTTTGGATTTTGTGTGCAGTAGCGTCAGCACGGAAAGTTTGTAGGATTGCTGCAGTACGGTTGTTTAAAAATCAATTGGCAAGACGAGTTGAGGTGCCTCAATGAATGTTATCTATAGAGAGAAAAATTCTTAGGACTAAATACAATGAAGAATTTGCCACTTGTTTCTCTTTAAAAGTTAAAACACAACCGTGAACAATGTCTAACCTCAGTTTTATTTTTTTTAAAAAATTGAGTTCTATGAGAAGCCTCTTTTGAGTAATATTTCATGTGGTAACTTAGCTCTCTTAACTGCTCCCTTTCCATTGAAGCCCATCTTGTATTCCTCCCAAGATAAATCTTGAGCCTAAAACTCTTCTCACTCTTTCCAGATGAACATGGCAAAAAGGCAGCTCTTCCCAGGTTTGGACCCTCAACACAACCTCTGATACCCTCGTAGAAATTCTTAGGACACAGATCTGGGAAAGAACTCGAAGACCAGCTTTTCACCCTCTAAAATTACAGATGGAGAAACTGAGACCCAGTGAGGTTCTCACAGCTAATTAGCTGTGGGGCCAGCTCTGAAACTCAGGCCTTCTGGCTACAAATCTGGCATTGTCTTTGAAACGGGGTCAGCAGCTGTGGGTACCTGCTTCTTGTCCTTTTAGAAATGAGGGAGAGAAAAGTAGTGGGGGCAGAGCCCTGATGTGGTGTTCATTTTCTCAGCATCCTTTATGTGGATTTTATTTGTTTATACATCTGTCTCCACACTGGACCGAGCTCCTTGAGGACAGGGGACTAAGTCATAGTCACCTTGGTATCTTTCACCCCAAGCACTGTGCATGGTATGAAGAAAGCCCCTGAGGGCTTGTTGGGCTGAGGGATCTGTTTTGTGTAAAGATCAGCTCACCCGAACAGGAGGGAGGTATAGCTCCTTTGAAGCAGCTCACATCGCTAGTCCTTCACCCGTGTCTCATCCAGTGAGTAAACCCCTGCAAAACTGTACCTCATCTAAAAACAAAACAAGACCACCCCCCGCAAAAAAAACCAAATAGGGGATCCCTCTGTAATTAGATTTAGAAAGCAACCGATGAAGTGAGATGGAAAACTTCGATAGACACATAGTCTTTGGTTAATGCCAAAATTAACATGACTTTGTTGGTTAAAATGAATTTTAAAAGTTTCTCCTTATGTTTATCTGCATGTTATTTATTATGATTGTTGTCATTGGGTTCCCTCTAAAGTTCTGTGTGAGTTAAGAGAGAAAGAAGAAAGGGGGGAAGAAAAGGGACCCTCCAGGACTGGGTCTAACCTAGGGAAGGAACAGCCACTTGGCATCCCCCTGGGTGAGCCCTGCAGACGCCTGGTTCCACGGTCCACTTGGCCGGCAGCCCAGAAGAGCACGCTTATTAGAACACTTCGGTTTGAGCTTGTGCCTCTTCTGAATCCTCCTCCAGAAAGGCACTAACTGTGCAGCAGCCTCTGGCTGCTGTGGGCAGATTGACTTGCACGCTGGCCCGGGTGGGTGACCGAGTTTGCCGGGCCGGCCCCCCTTCCCTCTCCCGTGTGTCTGAGTGGGGTGTGGGCCAGGGGACAGGCCGGCCTGGGTGAGGGCTGGCACTGTCCTCGCCAGAGTAGGTGCCTGGAACCTTCGCTTTGTGCCTTTTTGCTTTAATCTGGAACACTTTAACAAGACAGCTGACCAAAAGGTGGTGCCTGAGTCCTGACCCTTTGCCGGGCCGGATGAAATCACCATCTTTCTGTCTCCAAATCATCACTCGGGTCCAAGCCCTCAGTCACCCAGTGGAGCCCCTCCACTTGCTTGTCGGAACGAGATTGCAAAGAGTTAACACTTGTGCTTTTTCGGAAAGTTATCTGTGAAGAGTATTAGTTGTTTAATAAAGCGTGCCTGCCCTCCCAGTGAACCCGCCAGTGACTCTGCAGCTGGGGTCATTCCAAGTTCACGCGGTGGACTTTTGACTGCCTTCTGTGTCTGTGAAAACAGTCGGCAGCTCCTGCGGGGATCATTCATTCAGGCCTGTAACACAAAACTATTGCCAATGGGCACCTGCTGGGGTGGCTTCCCAGGAGGGCTGGGAGGGAAGATACCAGACTCTTCAGGCATCTGCGGAGATAAGAGCAGCAGGGGCTCCACTGGGAGCCTGCTAATCTGGCTGCGCTTAGACCCCACTGCCCCGGGCCGCAGGCTGGTGTCAGGATGTATTAGGGATCCCCAGTTGGGATGGGATGTGAGCTAATTAAAGGCCTTTTACAAAGACGAGGAGTGAGGAGGAGGAGGAAGAGGAGGCAGAGGAAGGAGGTTTGGAGCACATTCCCCAGATTTCTAACACATTCTTTATTCCCCTCTTTTGTCCCTCAAAACAGAAGAAAACAAACTGAAGAGTCTGAACATTTGCTTATTTCTGACCTTAAATCGTCATTCATTCTGCCTGGTACTATATTGGTTTTAGCTGCTGTTTTTATGGAATTACATATATTGGTACCATTAGAGATATTTTGCCACATTCTCCCTGGAGACATCCTGCTCTTGAAATACTGTAGGTGGACTGCTTGAATTCTGCTCCTTTCCCCCCATTGATTCATCTGGGTAATAAGTACCTGTTGTGGCGTGTCCTAGGTTTTTCCCCTTTTCCTTGGAAAATCCATTTGCCAGCTGTAGGGGGTACTGTGGGGAGGATACCACACATCAATCCACAGTAAGTGCTCTTATTAAATTTTGGCTGGTGAGATGGTGGTGGTGTGGTGCTATGGTTTCAAATGTCAGAGCAAACGCCATCTTGAAAATGTTGTCAAGTACGAGCATAACAATTCATTTTACAGTCACATGCACTTCCGGAAAAGTCACCTAAAAGTGTTTGGTTACCTGTTCTTTTGTTTATTTAACCTGTATATCCCTCCTCCGCCAACAAGCAGTAAACTAACATTATTATTTTTTTAATTTTATTGAAGTATAATTGATTTACAATGTTATGTTAGTTTCAGGTATACAGCAAAGTGAATCAGTTATGTGTGTGTGTGTGTATATATATATTCTTTTTCATATTCTTTTCCATTATAACCTAATTTATTTACAGACCAAGGGTACTTTTAAGTCCGTGGTATTTTCTTAATCTGCCTGGTAATGATACATTTCTTGAAAGCAGTTTTGTTCACACACAAACCCAAGCCTTTATTCTGTCACTTCTGATACATTTCACATAAGCTTGACTGTGTGCAAAGAAACATTTAGATTAAGTTCGTGCTACATGGTAACAATCTGAGGAAATTCCAATCAAAAGCCAGCAACCTGTTTCCTTCATTCTGGACTGTTGGTGTATCTGGCTTTGTCTGTGTTCTGATAAACGGTAACCACAATGTTAATTTTGTATTTCCTTGCGTTTTGTCTCACGTAATCTGTCCTCAGAGCTGACCAGGAGGCTTGTTCACTGCCATGCGATTCGTGAAATAGTGGAGTAATGAGCTTGATTGTGTGGAATATGTTAGTGTGTTATGTGTAAGTGTTTAATTGATCTTGATTCCTGGGTATTGCTATATAGGAAACATGGGATAGTTGCTATATGATGGCACAGTTGAGGGAAGTTTTCAGTTTAGGCTAGTAGCTGAATGGGTATCTTTAGAAATGCTGCTAGCTCATATTCACTGACTGCTTCACTGAGTACCAGGTACTGTTCTGAGTCTCCACATGAATGGACTTGTTTCATCTTCACAGTGGCCCTTTGAAGTGCTGGTCCCTGTTGATACCAGAGGACACTGAGGCTCAGAGAAATTAAGTAACTTGCCCAAGGCTCTGAAGAGAGCCGGCTGGGACCCAGGTTCTCTGACTCAGAGCCTGTACTCCTGGCCCCACCTGGTGCAAAAAGTTGCACCTGTCTAGTGGGCTTCATTCATGGACACGTCTTCAGTGTTAGATTTGCAGGGACTAACCATGTAAGGCTGCATTCTCAAGGGGGTGCCGAGAATCTGAGTCACCGTTTAAAGCCCCTCCCTGTAGTTCCCTCTGTCGTATGATTAGCCCTTTTGTAGGTGCTGCACCGTCCAAGCCAAAGTGTGTGGCTGAGAATGAGGAAATGCTCTAACCCTGTCCGAGGCACTTAGTGAAGGCACTTTAACTTCGTTCTAGCTCCACACTCTGGGCTGACTAAATAGACTTATGTGCAAAAAGCATAACCTCATATTAACAAATCTTACTTATTGTGCCTACACAGTAAGTTCACAAATGCCTATGAACAACTAAAAACACCAGGATGTGTGCGAGGCACAGAGGAAACAAACATGAACAAAACAAAGGTCTTCCCCCCTCCCCCCGCACCCTGGGTCACAGTCCAGCATGGGAGAAGGTCCTGTAAGTATTTGTGCGCGTTAACGCGTTCAGGTGCCAGGACAGAAGTCTGTGCAGGGCCGGCGGGGCACTAACGGAGCGCAGGCCTTTGTACCCAGGGAAGGAAGGCCTGCGCCCGACCTTGGAGTCACGGAGATGTTGGCCATGTGGGCACAGGAGGGCACAGGGGGCAGCCCAGGCAGGAGGGACTCAGGGACGTGGGGCAGCTGCAGCAGCGCCGAGGTGGCGGGCCACTGGGACCAGAGAGCATGCCGTGCCGTCAGCTGCCTATTCAGGGAAAGACCGGCCTGCCTTTTTACTTCCTTGTGTTTCCCTCTTCTCCCCTTACTGATTAGAAGTGAATTTCAAGGGGAAGAGACCTAACTGGATTTGTCACTTTTTAAACCTAGTATCACTGTCATGATACGACCGTAAATTGCACACACAAAATGTTAACTGTTACTTTTTTGCAAGTATTTTTATGTATGTGAGCGGAGTAGTTGCACCTTTGACAGAGGCAGAACAAAACCGACAGCCCCCACCCCTCCAGAAGAAAATAGACCTAACTTTCTTTTTGTATAATTAGAACTAAAATCAAATCACGGCCCGTTCACAGCAGGCAGATTGCAAATCCAGCCAAGCCATTCTTTCTGGCCAGAGTGACTCCGTCTAGTGCTAAGTCATGGACTGCCTCCGGCATTTCCAGTTACCCTACCTCCATCTAGATGTGGCAGAAAATCACCTTCCCCGAAGCCCAGACAGACAAACCTCAGAGTCCTTGTTAAAGGAAAAGGGGGTATTTAGACATTGAAAACAGCTGGGCTAGAAAGGGAGGGGGAAGGAGGAGGGAGGTGGTAGGCTCACTTTTTAACTGTGTTTTGGGAAATTAACTTCTCTGACCCCATTTGATCAGTCCATTAAACTGTTTCACCATTTTCTTTAGACAAAGCCAAATAGACATGACCTAAATTTGTGAGGGAAGAGCGCATTATATATAGGAATGTGTTCCCCCAAACTTACCCTGTCCCTGTCCACTCCAGTCACTAGATCTTTCTCTGAAAATCCCTCCTTTCCTGTTTCCACTCAAGGCAAATGACAGTGTCCACATGTTGATTTGGAATTTTAGTTTTTCATGTAGGATTCAAAGGGGACATTTATCTTGAGGTAGGAATGGCTACTGTTTCTCCACCAGTGTTCAGACTAAGGCTACATACGTCCCTCGTTGACTTCTTAGAACTCTGGACCTCAGTGTTTTCCCTACACCCAAAATTGTGGTGCTGGATGGCGTCTGCCTGGCTCTCGGGGTGGGAGACAGATTGGGTCTTTGACTCTCAAGATTGAAGTTAGGTTGGGCGGCTTGGCAAGTATGATACAGAAAAGGTTCCTTGAGTAAGATCTGATAAAATGTCCATCAGGAATGGGCTCTCCTCTCCCCTTCCCGGCTCACCTTGGTGCCCGTTCTGTGGTGGATTCACTGCCCTCGTCACTCAGAGCGTGAGCATTTGTGAGCTGCCACTTGTGTCCTGGACTCGGTGGACTGAGTCACCTTCATGGGAGTTGGAGAAAATTACACATAAAACAGGATGCTGCTGCTTTACAGTTTTCCTGTGTTCTCACCACGTCATGGTTTATTGCTCTTTTCCATGGAAACTTTCTGTTTGGTGGGGAAACATGGTGCTACATCCAGCATTCACTGACAGCATGAAGGTCGGCATCTCAGCCCCTCATCTCTGACAGATGGATAATTAGAGGATTAGACACGTTCCATGCTTTGGTGGAAGTTAACCAGTTGGGGAGTTAGTACCGTAGAGCCAGCTGCTGAGCATATTCTCATTTGACTTTTCTCTCTACAAGCATTTCCTAGCTTTAGGATGGCCTGCTAACCCCACTTTGGATGCCTGGGCTCTGAATCAGCACCGAAAGTTTTACATGTAAAGAATTAACGTTTGGTCGTTTCCCGTGAGCCCGATAACAGTGCTAGGCACTTTATACCATTTTAACCTTTCTTCTCCATTCTCCTTTCTTCCAGTTGCTCACATACCTTGGGGTCATCCTTGACTCAGCATATCCGTCAGCTGTGCCGCCTGTGGACCTTCCCCTCCCACCCGCTGCTTCCACGCCATCCATCCCAGCGCTCAGCCCTGCCCTGTCTATTGTAGCAGGTTCTGTGTCCACCCTTCCTTCCCCCCTTCTCACTTCGGCTCTCAGTACAGCAGACGGAACTCAGATCGGGTCCTTCCTCCACTCAGCCCCCTCCTGTGGCTTCCCCTTTCACTCTGCGGAGAAGATTAAAGTCTGTGCAGTGATTTATAACGGACACGTGGTCTGCCTCCCCCTGTACTTTTCTAACCTTGCCTTTTACCCACTTGTCATTCCCCACCCCACTTGGCTCCATCGAGCTGACCTGCTTGCTGTTGCTCAGCTGTCCCTCAGAACTTCTGCCTCAGGGTCTCTGTGCCAGCAATTCTCTCTGCCTAGAATGTTCTATAACCCCATGGTTTTCACCTGCATCTTTATCCAAATGTCACTTTGTCAGTGAGACTTCCTAGCGCCCCTCCCCCATCTAAAATTGCAACCCCCTCTATCACTACCTCTTATCCTCCCTCCCTGCTTAATTTTTCACTTAACATTTATTACTGCTTTCATTTTGTATATTTATATCGTTTATTGTCTATGCAACTAGAATATAAACCCCAAGAGGGCCACAAGCTTTGTCTGTTTTCTTCACTGCTGCATCCCCAGCGCTTAGAACAGTGCCTGGCACATAGTTGATGCAAAGTACGTTTTTTGTTGATAGGAGGAAGGAACGGACGGACCCTGGGAGTTAGGCATTATCTCAGTTTACAGAAGGGACACTGAGAAGTCGCCGGAGATCACACAGCCAATAAGTGAAGCCAAAATTTACCCAAATGTGTGACTCCAGAACTTCTCTGGTTTCCTTTACATGTTTCAGCCTCACTTGTGACTGCTGTAAACATAGACTCTGTGAATTGTGCGCACAGATATAGCAATGTGAACGCGCTACAGTGCCTTAAAAGAAAATACTTGGCCAGAGTCTCCCAGTCTCCTCAATATCCTCTGGCACTCAATAGATAGAACAGATGAAAACTTCTCAGCAAAGTTTTAAACCAGATACCCCTCAGCATAAGGAAAGTGATTAGCACAGGGAGCTGAAGAGATGAAAAAGAACACGTTTTTGAAAATACGGACTTTCAAGTCAAACCAGTGAGCAGTCTTTTTGGTCATTTATTCCCAAAGCTCCTGTGAGTTCATTCCAGGTTCACTAGGGAGACCAGCACCTGTCCATTCCCTAGTTGCACTGTCGTGTACGCATCCATACCCTGTGCCTGGCCCTGTCCCTCGCCCTGGGGAAGCAGAGGTGGACCAGCCAGTTAGGACTTGAGCGGCGTGCTTTCAGCAAGCGTCTCTCCCCTTTGAGCTTAAAGGGCTCGTTTCAGTGGATTCCTAGAGTGAGGTTTTTGTTTTTTTGGGGTGGGGGGGGAAACAATCTCCCAATTTTATTTTCTCAACTTGTTCCATGAAGTTCTGAGGTTCATTTTAAGTCTATTTGGCATTCTTCTTTTGGTAGCATAGGAAGTTGAGGCACTTATCTAAAGATTAAGAAACATCCAAGGCAATGATGTCCTGTTTTCCTGCATCTCTGACCCTTATAGACTTTACAGCAGTTGTTAAGGGTTAGGATTAGAGGTTCAAGATCCTCTGAGAGGCCCCATTCCTATCCATCAGCAAAGCCACAGGCACCCTCTGGAAAGACATGGTAGGAGTTCCATACATTCCAGGGAGTTCTTTCTGCCTTGTTTCCCACCTTTTGCCTTGGACTGTAGATGGTTTTTCTTTTCCTACCTGGATGCTGCCTCTTGGATACAGCCTTAAGCTTGTGTTATACCTGCAGCCCAGGAACATGCCTGGGCTCCTGCTTGTCTGGGAGAGGTGCTAAGAAATCAGGCATTAACTGCTACTAAACATGCTCCCCTTTGTTTCCAGTTATGCCCAGCCTTATGGGTATTGAGGGGACACCATTATATGTTTTGATCCCTGGCTTGTGTTATTTGCTATGGGGACGTGCCTTCAGAGCCTTCATTTAATAGAAAAAGAGACAGTGATGCCGTATCTTTTAAGAGATATGGGCACAGAGGGAAGAAAATGGATGAATAATAACTTGAGTGGAAGGGAAAGTTAAAGGAAGGCATTTTTAAGATTGAGCAGATTCAATTGTATCTGTCATTCTGAGAAGAAGAAGCCAGAAAGACTGAAGATACAAGAGAAAAAAGGATTGATTGAGTGATATCCAAGACAGGGTCTTACAAGAGCACAGAGGAAGGGGTCTAGGTTTAAGAAATAGCTCACTTACTTAATTTAAGGTGGGTGGGGGGTAAGGAAAGAGGTTTTTTTTTTTTCCCTTAGTGAAGTAGAATCTATCATTTCTGTGAAGTGGGACTGGGATTAAGTGCTAGTGAGTTGAAAAAGAATGGAAAGCAAATCTTTATTTTGCTCTAACAGTGTTCCAGACACTGTCTGGTGGTATGGTACGAAGATGACCAAACCTCCCTGGCTCCCTGTCATTGGAGCATGCACTCCAAGCCTTTCAGCATGCTGCAGCCCATGTAGCCTTGTGAGCAAAACAGATACAGCATATTTACATGACAGTCGGACACCCATACTAATAAAGCTACACTCAGAAGGAGTACAGCAGTGGTAACCCTGCAGGCTTGTATGCAGGGAGAGGCCATTCAAAGGCTGCGGAGGCATCCGTGACGGCTGACCTGAAGTTGAAAAGTCGTAGACCTGGAGCCATTCCTGCTGGGCAGGGGAACGATAAGAGTAGTAACTGATGGGGATACGTCCCTGTAGTTAACTTTCTACCCACCTTTCTACTAGATATTTCCATCTTGGGTAACAAAGGCCTTCCTTCCTAAATCCAAACCAATGCCTTTCATCTGTTATTTTCTCCTCATGTGAATAGTAGCTATTTGCAATATATTATTGATTATCTAGGAAATAATTGAAATTTAAGATTTGGGTATCTTTTGAGTTTAATTTTAATTTCATAAGCTGTGTCCGTAAACATTTTCTTTTAGAGTCAGACCTCTAAACCAGCACTCTCCAATTGAAATATAATGTGAGCCACACTTGTAATTGAAACTGTTCTAGAAGTCCCATTAAAAAAGTAAAAAGAAACAGATGGAATTATTTTTAATATTTTTATTTAGCCCATTATATCAAAAATATTATCATTTCAACTTGTAATCAATATGTAAAACTAATTGAGATGTTTTACATTCTTTTTTTCATCTTAAGTCTTTGAATTCCAGTATGTATTTCACACATACACCATATCATAACTCGTACTGACCACATTTTAAGTGTTCAGTGGCCTCCTGTGGCATGTGGTCGCCTTATTGGACAGTTCAGCTCTAAACTAAGAAATGAAACTAAAGTCATATGATGTTAACTTGTAGCACGTGTTTGAAGAAAAGAGTTTCAAGTCCGTGTGGTGGACTCGATTATGTTAATATGCAAGCCCTCATTTCTCTCCACCTCTTTTTAGTCAGCTTCTTACTGAGGGGTTCATTTCTAAGATTTTCCTTGCTTTTAGTGGAGGAAGGAAGGTGCTGAATGGAGAAAGGACCTTTATACAGTCTGCTTTTGTCTCCATCATTGCAATGAGAAGTTTTCTACAAGATTCTAATAAATAGCTGTCCAAATTACCTTTATTTTTTTCCTTAGGTGGTTTCTTTCTGTTTTTTCACTTTTCCTGCCTGAGTGGCAAAATTTAGAAAACATTCTGGTTTTGATGTCTTTGAATATGGTGATATTTCAAATATAGGCATAATTTTAAAGAAGTTAATTTTTATTTTAAAAAGTGAATTCTGCCTTTGGTGGCATGTTTAGAAAACAAGTTCCGTAAAATTTTTTTTAAATTATGGAAGAGTCATACATAGAGTATCATATAGTATATGTGTACTTTAAAGAACTATCAAATGAATACCAGGACCTACTGTTCAGCTTAAACTAGAATATTATATTGATAGAATAGAACATATTAGTAGTTTTGAAACCTCCCTGATCACGTTTCCTTCCTTCACTTCACACCCTGAGGTAATTACCTCTGTCCCAAATTTTGTGTTAATCACGTCTTTTCTGTATGTAGTTTTACCATATTTGTATGTGTCACTAAACAACTTTGCCTGTTTTGAACTTACATACAAAATCAAACTAAATATATCCTCTTGTGACCTTTCTTTTTTAGCTCGACGTTACGTTTTGGAGATCCATCCATGCTGACGTGTGTCTGTAGTGCATTCATTTTCATGGCTATATAGTATTCCATTGTATGGATGTGTCACAATTTACTGACTTTACTGTTAAGACATTTGGACTGTTCCAGTGTTTTGCTGTTATGAACAAGGTTGCTGTTCACATTCTTGTTCATGTTTCCTGGAGCACATGTGCAGAGTCTCTCCATTATATACTGAGGAGCAGAGTTACTGAGTCATAGAATATTTATTTGTCCCATCTTTGTGTCTTTTTTATTTTCCTTCTCAGATAATACAAGGTCCTTATAACACTTTACCTCCATTAATGCTTCCCCGCCCCCCCCGGAAACATCTTTATTTCACCTATCTCTTTGAAAGACATTTTTACTGAATTTAGAATTCAGGATTGGCAAATTTCTTTCAGCCCCTGAATAATACCGTTCCGTGATGCTCCATTATTCCTGTTGGAACTGCTGCCGGTATTATTGGTGCTCTTCTGAAGGTGATATGTCTTTTATCCTGTGACCCTTTGTCTTTAGTTTTTAATGATGACGTGCCTAGATATGGTTCTCCTGTTTACGATTTGTCAAATGTCTTTAATTTGTAGAGATTTGGGGAAATTTTTGGCTTGTGTCACTTCTGATAGCACTTCTGCCGCTTTCTCACTCTTTCCTTCTGTGACTCCAATTAAATGGAAGTTGGACTTTTAAAACCATGTCCCGTGAATCTCCTATGCTCTTGTTTCTCTTCGTGCTTTGATCCAGATATTTTCTGCTGACTCACTCTCTAGCTCATTAATCCGTTTTGGTGCTCTGTCTACTCTCCTGGTTTCATCCATCTGTTAACATCTTAATTGGAGTTCTCTGCTAAAATTCTCCATCTTTCTATAAATTTTTTTGAACATTACTATCATTCTATTTTAAACTCTGCGTCTAATAACTCTAATGCCTGGATCCGTAGTAAGTGATCTTGTCTGGATTTTTTTTCTTAGTTTTCAGTCCTTTTGTTTGACTTCCATGTCTGGTAGTTTTTATTGAATGTTGGGTGCTGTGTAAGAAGTGTTTTAGAGCCTCTGCCTGATACGATTTTTCTCTGGAGAGGATTTATACTTCTTCATCCTTCTACTTTCAAGTGCCCAGTGCTTTGGTTTCCCCTCATGTGCATTCCCCTGCAGAACTTACGTTCTGAGCTTTTCATTTGCAGTGAGGGGTATATAACAGCAAGAATTTTACAGAGGGACTTATATTTCAGTACAGATCAGAGCCTGATGCTTAAAGAGAAGAATCGTGGGGAAGGATGGTCAGTGGACGGGAATGTGTGTCGGGGGGTAGAGACTATATCAGCCTTAACTCCTGAAATTATAAGAGATCCTTAAGGAAACTTCATCCTAAAGAATCAGTTCTGTTTCGGCAAGAAAATGGGTGAATCTCTTTTACAAACAGGGGTTAATTAGCTTTCTTCTAGGTTGAAAGTACAGCGTACCAGAGCCCCTATTTTTCTATCTTTCTAGTAGTTGAAGGTTTTCTTTTAAAAGCAACACAAGATATCAGAATAGGTCCATTAAGTCACCTTTGAAAGGGCACCTTTTGAGTTAAGTGGATTGTGTTTTCTTCCTCATTCCAGGACTTGTTTTTTAGACCTGAAATCTGTTAACCTGGGAATGCCTAATTCAGCAGGATTTTAAAACACCAGATCTGCAGGAAGTAGATGGGTGTGAATTCTGAATGTTCTCTCCCAGGTCATCTTTTGCGGGGTTGAAGGATATTAAAGTTAGGAACACCTACTAAAAGGCCACTAAGGAATCCAGGGGACATCCCAGGCAAATACCAGAGGCTTCTGAGGAGCCCAACTGCAGTTTTGAAATTTTAGTCCTTCTGAAGGGTGGGAACCTTTGAGTCTGTTTTTAAAAGAACCTTCCTGTGGCCTTTCTTTGAGCCTGGGATCAAGCCAGGTCTCAGGAGAAATGAGCTAGGACTCAAGTACCTTGGCGCTGAACTGCCTCCATTCACCCCCCCACCCCCCCAGGAGAGGCTCACCTTCCCTTGTTCTCCCAGGTGCTGAAGCCCAGTTCCCCGCCTGCTGTCTTCTCCCTCGCATCCATCACACTTGCTGCTGAACAACCTCCCTGACACGTGAAAAGTTGGCCCTTGTATCTCTAGCTCCATCCCATCTACCCCCATGCAGTGCAGTTAGTAGGAAGAAACAGCACCTTGGTGTCCACTGAACGTTGTATTCCTCTCAGACTGGGGGAGGTGGGCTTGGGGAGGAGCAGCGCAGCAGAAGTAGAGAGGAGGGGAGTGAAGCCGGAGCTGCAGGAGCCCTTCTCAGCCCCCTAGGAGCATGGTTGGGCTTTGCTGATTCTCTCCCCGCAGCCCTCTTAGCTTTCCCTCCCCCATCGCCCACCCCCTTGTATGTGTGTCTCCACATGTCAGTTACTGGCACACATAGCAGCCCATGCCAGAGCGACAGCCTCTCTGCAGCTAGATTTGCTTGACCACATCAGCTCTGACGGAGTAAATCTCTCCGCTTTGGCACTCCACCTGCTTCAGCAGATCCTTCTGTGAGAAGCGGGGAGGAAGAGCAGGCCTCTTCACAGGCAGGGACTCTTGCAGTCACTGGTCCCAGTCCCCGCCCAGCGTGGCTTCCGTATTTCTCCCCAGCTGCAAATGGTGCACGGGCACGGGGGGCCTGGCGTGGTGTAAAGCGGTCCACGCGGTGGGCATCCACAGAACCTCCTCTCTATCTGGGGCCTGTTTCAGATGTGAGGGTGAGAGCTTTGGGGAGAGGGGGAGACGGATTTTACGCCGCATGGCCTAGGGCAAAGTGTGGGTGATGGAAAGGGGTGGGGTGTCTGAATTGGGGTACTTGTCAGGAAAGGGGACTGGAGCCTGACCCTCTTTCTTATCCAGGAATTTGCATGTCATGTTTTGGAAACTTTTACACTTCTGTCAGCTTCCTTCCTTTGTCGCCACCACTGCTTGGGAAAGGAAAGATGTCTACCTGGCGTCTCTATAAGATTTTCACTGGCATTCAGGAGGAAATTTTCCTTGGAGACAATAACAGAAATCACAGTTGGGTTCTCTGCATAGGTCATCTAGAATCAAATGTATGTGGGTACTGAGCGGCTCAGCAGGCTATTGTTGGAGATGATCATGGCCTTTCCAGTTTCTTTTTTTTTTTTCCTTCTAGTTTTATTGAGATAGAATTGACATACAGCACTGTAGGCATTTAAGGTGTACAGGATAATGATTTGACTTAAATATTACGTGCATCATGAAATAGTTACCAAGTAAATTTAGTGAACATCCATCATCTCATAGAGATACAGAAGAAAAGAAAGGAAAAATGTTTTTTCCTTGTGACGAGAACTCTTAGGATTGACTCTCAACTTTCATATATAACACAGAACCGTGCTAAATATATTAATCATGTACATTACATCGCTCGTACTTAACATGTTTTATAACTGCAACTTGTACCTTTTTGCCACCTTTGTCCACTTCCTCCTCTCCCCACCTCCGCCTCTGCTAACCACAAGTCCGATCTCTTTTCCTATAAGTTTGTTTGTTTGTTGAAGTGCAGCTGACTGACAGTTCCTGGCACACAACGTAGGGATTTGATATTCCTGTGTATTTCAAAATGCTCACATTCAAGTCTAGTTATCATCTGTCACCACCCAAAGATATTACATTATCATTGACTGTATTCCCCAAGCTGTACATTTGATTCCCGTGACTCATTTATTTTGTAACTGGAAGGCTGTACCTCTTAATTTCCCTATCCTGTTTCACTCATCCCCCACCCGTGGCCTTTCCAGTTTCCTCCGTACAACTGGATAATAATAGAGTCCACTTCGCAGGGTTGTTGTGAGGATTGAACTAATAAATGATTTCATAGATGCCACATCCTCAGGACAATGCAGTAAACATTGTTGGCCTGTGTTTACACTTCTAAAAGTTACGCTGTGGTCTTCAGCAATTGGAAGCTCTCCTTTACCCATTCTGCTCATACGCACTTAAAACTTCACTTATTTGAAGAAACCGGTTGGGTACAGATTTCTTTCTAAAAAAAAATCTCATCATGGCATTTCAAACCCTTGAAACACACCTGACTTTTTCAGTAAGAAGCTCAGCTTATACTGGTGCCTAGCATCTGTGATTGTCCTCTATGATGTCACCCTTCTCCTTTCTTCCCAAGCTTTTGGTATTAAAGAGAATATATCTATTCATTTGAAATACAAAGTACATTACAAGAATGAAGTCCTTGTGACTGGGAATGAGATAAGCTCGAGCTTCTTTTCTATTGTGAAATGTTCTGTTTCTGAATTTCTGCATTTTGAGAGTCTAGTCTATTTATAATTGACTTCTTTATGCTTTCCTTTGTTCCAGAATGGGTATAAGGTGACTCCTATATTACAGGATGAGACATGCAGGGTTCAGTTGGGGAGGAACTGGGAGTGGAGCATGCATTAGAAGAAAGAATAAGATTTGCAGTAATAACCCTTGGCATTTACACGTTGCTTTGTGTTTTTTCCCCGAGTACTTTTAACGCTAAGGTCTCTTTGGATTGACCCAGCAGCTCCGTGGATAGCATCCTCCCTGTTTTACAGATGAAGACACTGTTCCCTAAGGAGAGTGTGTGTTTTGCTCATGTTCATCCGGCTGACACTAGTGACAGAGTTGGGATCAGTGACAGAGTTCGGATCCTTGCTACCCAAAGCCTATGTGCTTTCCTAGTGTTGAAATAATTTATCTGCCCAATCAGGCATTATGGTGTGACCACCTCGGAGAGATTTTTCCCGCATCTCAGTCTGTCTCTCGGTTCAGTACTGAGGTGCGGGCCATTTATGCGTATTGAAAACCTTGTTGGCATGGCAGATGGAGGCCTCAAGGAGTGGGAAGGTTATTCCCCTTGACTAGCAGTAATTGTAGGGAAACCCACCTCTGGCTTCCCTCCGTGTGCTTGAAGGGGTTTTCAGTGGTAGATAAGTGGGTGCCTGGCTCCTCAGCACGATCCCCTACCCCTTCTTGGGGGAAGCCTATGACGAGGCCTGGCTGATACAGAGCGAAAGCTGGGACACCATCCTGTCCACAGCTGGGTTTAGAAATGCGTCCTGCCCACATGATCCTTTATAATTGATGTAGAAAAAAAAGGGGAAAATTGGGCTTGACAGACATGATACTCGTCTGTTGTCGAAAATCAGTCTTCCTGATGCTACCCGTGTGTATTCTGTTTATTTCTGTGCTTTAGCCTTCTAGCAAACTCTACCAATCCTTTTTAAAGGAAAAGCAAAATCCTATTATGAGAGTGCTTCAATCCACTCTGAGCTTCTAGATTAATCTGAAACAACATCTGAGTTCACAACTGGGTCAGGAAGATCAAGAGAGACTTGCCAGTTCAGCAGGCGTGTGTCTTGGGCTAGTTAAGAACCAGGCCAGGCTTGAGGTCTGACTTTGTTGCTTTTATGTTCAGACCTTGTGTGCTGAGATAATTCTGGGTGGTTTTGGATAACTTTGTTTCTTAACTGAAAAGGAGTGTCTGTTGCCTGATAAGTGTTTACCCATGAAATAGCAACATGGTGTATGTCTTAGGGTAGGAGGGCTTTTAGATCTCCAGAGCTCTCTGCACCCCCCCCCCCCAAAAAAAAAAAAAAACCCAAGGTCATTGGTTTAGGCATGTTAGCTGGAATAGAATGCCAATCCTAGCTTTAAAATGTCTTTATTATTCAGGGTCTCTTTTCTGGATTCCTTCCCCTTTCTCTTTTTGCCTTAAGGGCTATACATAATCATAACAAGTAGAACTGAAAAAAGACAAACCTGCCCCACTTCTAGTGGATAGAGATCTGGGGTCCAGAAATGCCTCTTTCTTGCCAAACCTCAACTTGTTCCATGCCTTTTTGTTTGTTTGTTTTAAATGCCGGTCCCCAGTCCCAGCCTGCCCCCTCCACCATTTGGCCGAGTGAGGACTAGCTGTTTGGTTTGCCTTGTGTTGGTGACAGATACCCACTACTTGTTGGATCACATTCTCCTTTAACTCTGCTCTGTTCACAAGTATCACAAAAGGGCTTTTCAATGTTAAGGCAAAACTCAGACTCCGAGAATCCTTTTTAACTGTGGCTGTTTTAGCAATACGAGTGAAGTGGTGAAGACCTTAGTTTTGAAGCGACTTAGGTCTTACATGACTTAAAGGAGGTTTTCCTACTAGTATTCTGGCAGAGTCAAAAACAACTCTGCAGTTTAAGCCTCCAGACTGCTTGTAAGAAACTTGTAAAAACTGATGACCTCCTGTGTGCCAGGCATTTTGCATTATCTCCTTAACCCTTCAAAGCAGCCCTTTAGACTGTTTTTTTCAGAACCAAACTGAGGTTCCAGGAAGTTAAGCAGCTCTCACCAGCTTGCACAGCATGCACGGTAAGGACTTGACTCCTTTGCCCCTGCCTTTTGACTGTGTCATGGCAGCACCCCCAGAGTTCACGGCACCCTTCCTTCTGGCACCGTATAGCTGGGGTTCTGGGTTTCCACGTTCTAGCATAGCTTGTTGCAGGCCATGGCGGCTCTGAGACCTGCAGCCGTACAGCCTTACGCTGGAAGAAGGACTGTCCCTCACACACGAACTCCTAATACTGCTCTACCTTTTCCTGTGCTGCGTGGGTCACATCGGCCCTGGTGACAAGGAAGATGCTGTCATCAGCAGTAACTCAGTGGAGCAAGGATACTAAAGAGGAAATTTCCATTAGGTAAATAACTGTGAAAGAAGAACCCCAGAGCAGGGGGATAAATTCAAGCCCAGGCTTCTGTTACACTGGCCAAATATCTTTGGCATCCCATGCTTGCTGAATCTCCTAAAAGGGTCAGGAAAACTGATAGGACGAAACAGAGGGACACAGTGTAAATTTTTTCTCTTGCATCATTCCAGCATCTACTTGAATTTCAGTTTTATAAAATCAGCTGTTCTGAGCCCGGCTCTAAACCCAGGCTAATTTGTAGTGGCTCCATTTCTGTAGACAGTGGGGTTATTTTTGGAAGGTAGGGTATTGACACGTAGTGTGTGTCAGCTACGCAGTAGAAGGGGCATCTTGAAGTACTTCTGGGATTTTTACCCCCTTGCTGAAAATACGGCTTTATAGAAATTAATGACTTCTGGCTGTGGCCAGAATTCACAAGTGTGGCATGTGCTAAAGCGTCCTTCAGTGAAAGAAGGGGAGAAGTCACTGTTGTTTTTGCAAGGGTAATAGCAGGTTTTCTGAAGGACATCCTGTTCCTTCAGAACCTTGCATTTTAGCTAGGACGGTATTCACTTGCAGCCTTAAGATTTTGTGGACTTGAAATGGCTACCAAGTGAGCTATATTGACCTAAGTCCCTGTAAATGCTCCTTCTGGTGTTGAGATGTAGCTTACACTGAGTGGAGTTCCGAGTTAGCTACAGATCACCCTCCAATTGCTAGCTCATGCTGTCTGCTCTGGTGCTTCCCTCCCCGACAGCTTCCGCTGTACCGGGGACACACCTGCCAGATGCTTTATGTGCTCACTGTCTCATTTAATCCTCACAACAACCCTGCAGAATCCGATTGTACCCATTTTGCATGTGAAGAAATTGAAGTTTGGATAACTCAATACTGTTTTTCTTGAGTGCTTCGTGTATTAGGCTCTGTGCTAAGTGCTTTGCACGTTTTATCTAACCCTTATGGCATCCTTGTAGATGGCTATTCTTATTCCCATTTGAAGATGGGGAAACAGAGGCTCACAGAGGCGAAGTTACTTGTCCATGATCTCGCAGCTATTAAATGTCACAGTCAGAATTCGAACTCACGTGGGAATGTCTTTCCCTTATGCCACTTACCTGTCTTCTTGGAGGAGAGAGGCAGAAACAACTTGTGATTTATGCTTCTCCTTCACAAGCCTGGGGCTCAGTAGGGTTCCGTACATGTTTGACTGATTAGTTGTTTGACTGGGTGCAGAGCTGGATTGGACTTGCTTGTATCCTGATGATTTTCAGCTTTCCCTCCAGTGCCTCTGGGATTGGTTTTCCTTTGTTTGAGTATCTGCCCCCAGGCTTCATTTCCCATTTGGAGCATCTGCTATGAAAAAGTTTCAGCCTGAGCTCGATTTTCAATGCATATGGCTTTTCTTTTTAAAATGCAGAGGCAGAGCTGGGGTGGGTGGTGAAGCCTGTCCTGCACCAGCGACTCCCACATGATGTTGTAGCTCTCATGGGAATCTCTGCTCTGTTTGGATGATCATTTTCAAAGTCAAGGACATGTGTGAAACAACGCTTCCAGCCTCAGGGAAGACCAGTTCCAGAGGGCACCCATAAAGAGTGCTTACTGGAATCACCTCCCCCTACAGCCCATGTGTTCTCACCCTTTGAGGGAGAAATAAGATACGGGGTGTGATTTACTTTCCCACTGAGGTGGGGAATGAGAGATGGAATTAAGGATGACTCAGTGCTCCCACAGTGAGAGAAGGCCACAGCTTTGTGGTGCCCTGGATTCAATACTCAGAAGCCCAGTGGACTGGCCTGAAGCCCAGCCTCTGACCCTTCATCTGGCTGGCTTCGGTTTAGTTCCTATAAAATGTCTCTCCCTGTAAAATCTTATTAACCTCTCATCAGTACAGGTTTGGTCGGATCATGGATTTTCTACATCATTGCAAGTTTTCTGAGTTCTCAACGTCACATTTCTAGGGGTGAAGACTTTTGTAGTCATTTCCTGTTAATACAATATCTTTGTACCCTTTACTTCCACCCACAAGTGACAAAGGGCAAGCCCAGTTGGCTTACAGAGTAATATTTTAATAGATAGAGAGGTGGTAATTCAAATGGAATCCCTAGAGTAGGTGGAGTGGGCACCTTTCCAGGGCAGTGGTGAGGCCCCTGAGAAGCACATGGAAGAATCCAGCATTTAGAGGGGACGAGTGATCTCTTAGGTCATCTTATCCCATCCTCCTGAGGTCAATATGGTGTTTTCGTGCAGAAAACACCCAAGACCAGTTGGTGCTGGGGTGCCGGGGCCGCTGCAACAGAATCAGCTGGCAGTTAGGCTCCTCATAGACCTTGGATATTAAACTTGTTTTATTGCTGGACGGGGGTCAGTTATAGGAAAGGGGTTGGTACTGGGCAGTTTGCCTGGATTATTCCCCCATATTCTCTTGGGGGGAAAAGTATTATGAGGTTTTTAACTTCTTCCTAGTTGGCTGCCAGGTAAACAGGACGTTAATTTAATATCCCTTCCAGGGAGATCTGTCTTCTCCAGGAAGGTAAGAGTTGAACCGCCCTCTCACCTTTTCTGTAATATCAGGGGGAGGCATTTTTGTCCACACCCTAAATGAGGGCCACTGGCAGCCTACATAATTCCAGAACATAGCAGGAACTCTTTCCAAAACAAGGGTCACATTTCTCTCTCTTCACTTGATCCCCAAGTGCGTGTGCACTTTGTGTTCCAGGTTCTTGTAGCTGTTTCATGTATGGAATTGTTATCTTCCTAACGAGACTATCATTTTTGAGAATAGGTCCAAGGCTGCTATTCATTTGTATCCTCAGCAGTACCTAAATCTGTGCTGGGCCCAGAGTAAGTGCTTAATAAAGACATTCTAACTTGGATCATAGATCACAAACTGTCAGAGCTGGAAAGGATTTTGGAAACCACCAAGTCCAACACTCTAATTTTATAAATGGTACCACTCCAAAAATTCACTTTGGAGGCTGGTGTTTATCTGCTGGAAAGAGAGGGTTTTTTGTTTTGTTTTGTTTTGTTTATGTTAAAGCCTAGTGCAAATGACCATAAATCTAAACCTGTGAAAGGCTTTCTTCAAATAGTGCAGGATGTTCCTCCTTGGACTAGTAGCTGACTAATAATAACAGTAAGAATGCTAACTAGATTCCTACCCTGAGCCGCTGTCACTGATTTTTTTAGCCACATGACAGTGTCAGGACTATCTCCATTCTCCAGATGCCGAGAGGGAGGTGCTGCGGTCAGGCACCTGGCTCAGGGTCACGTGGCCACCGGAATGGTTGAGACTAGTATCTGGTTTGGCCAGACCCCTGAGCTCGTGGCCCGCAGGGGCTCTCAAGTGGGATCCCCCACTTAGTACAGAATCCCATGGTGTCTCCATCCTAAAGGAAAGCGTAAAATCACTTTTCATTAACCAGTTCTCTAATTAAACAGGGAGTGACAGGGAAGGTTAGGCAAAAAAGCAAGTAATGATAAGGATTGCATCTCCAGAAAGGTCCATGATCACTGCCTGAGATCATAAAAGCTTTTGGTCAGAGGGAAAGGAATGAGAGCTCCCAAGTCTTGCTCCAGGAACCGTTGCTTTACATAGAACTGCTGTTCCTTCCCCTAGTCTCTCTTCTGTGCCCAGAACTCTCACCTTCCCTCGTCTCTCGTGTCAGAAGCCTCAGGACTGATGGCTTTCAGGGCAGATCTGTGTGCCTCTCCTTGCCAAAGCAGAATGAAATAGCCTTGTGATGGCCAGGCTGCCAGTGTACCGGGTCCTCACCGCAGGCTGTTTGCCTCGAGTCGTTCCTCTGAGCTTTGTATCTAAATAACATTCCTGTGAGTTTTCTAAAAGGTTAGTCCTGGGTCATTGGCACTTAAACCACTTGTTTTGGTAGATCCTTCTCGAGAAGGTTAATTACATATTTGATATCCTTCCCTTTTTATGTCTGAATGATGAGGGTAAGTACCCTGTGGTTTATTAACTGTCACTTTAAACCTTTTCAAATTGTCTTGTGACAAAACAGAGTTTTATGTCCTTTTTATCCAGCTTTGATGGATGAGACAGCTTCTCTGGTTAAAGTATGCCAGGATAAATAAAATCTCTCTCTGATTGGTGGGGGAGGATTTTGCATTTGAAGGCATGGGTTCAAGTCTGCCACTTTGTATGGAAGGTAACCTAACCTGTTAACCTTTCCATAGACTTTGTTTTTCTTTTGACAAATGGAGCTGGGCACCTAGGCACTTGGTAACTGTTGAATAAGTGAAAGAAAAGGCATCTCAAAATGTGGATGCCAAATCCTGAAGCAACAGTTGGCCACATTTCTATTTTGAATCCCAGTAGTTCTTAAGGCAAAGAGCCTCTGTCCTTACCGTTATAGAATCCCAAAGCTCACCTCTCCTCCCTGAGGCCATTTTGTTATACCTTTAATTTTTCAGTAAGTTTGCAATAGGACTGTGAAAGGTAAATGTCATTATGGACTTTTAGTAGTCGTTTGCAAGCCTTGTGTCCACCTGTGTAAATGTCCCACAATTGGTTTTGTGTCCAGTGCTTGAAAACCACTCTTCCGGGACACACAGTATATGTAATTCAACAATTAATCTCTCTCTCATTCAGTATTTACTGACTCCCGGCTAAGAGCAAAGGAAGGTATTTATTTAAAATAATTAAAACAGTAAAAAGTCTTTTCCTTCTGTTTTGTATTCATTCCAGTTTGCGGGGACGTTGTCAGATGGCTTAGGGAAGACGATGGACAATCGCCATCAGTCGGAGCGGGAGTACATCAGATACCACGCGGCCACGAGTGGTGAACACCTTGTAGCTGGCATCCACGGCCTGGCTCACGGTGAGTCATGTGATATCAGGCCGCAGAAGAGTGGCTCTTCTGCCCCAGTTCCTCGGAGGTGCCTTTTGCCCATCCAGTTGCAAGAGGAAACCCTAGCTTGGTATCTGGGTGTGCCTGAAAGCCCTCCAAGCTCTCTTGTTCTGTCCTCCCTGGGTTGAAATGTTACAGCCTGTGAGAACTCTTAATTCATTTTCAAAATGTTGTGCACATTGCAGTTCCTTCCTGTTCTCTGGCTTCTGTCCCCGAAGTGTCCTAAGGTATAAAGATCGGAACTCCTTTTTAGAATATAGGACTGCTGCTTCCAGACTTCCCTTCTGCTTACGGATTATTCCTTCCAGAGAAAGCAAAATGTGAAACTGGCTGCCAGGTTTGTGGCCCAGACGTTTTTGAGTCTTGTATAAATGCACATTCACAGGGATTATAAATCCTTGTGCCCAAGAGATGTAGGAGATGGCATGAGCCTGTTAAGTCTCTGAATTTGTTTGAATTCTGATTTTTAATGTTTCAGTTTGACTCATTTGCCTTCTGTTGCATCAACAACTTCTCAGCATGGCGTTGAAGGCCCCTAGGAAAGTAAACCCAGCCAGCTCTTCCCTCCACTGTCCCCCAGCCACACTATATTTCAGCCACCCAGAGCCATGTCCTGCTCCGCAGGCGTGCCTCCAAGTCATTGATCACTCATGTTTCTTCTGCCCCCCCCTTCTGTGCCTCACTTCCTTGCCTTTCATAATCCTACTCCACCTACAAGTCTCAACTCAGATGACGTTTGCCCAGCTCCACTGTCCGCAGTTAGAATCGATGATGATTTGAGCACACAAGGCAGTCTGGGTTGTGTATGTAGCTAGCTCTGTGTGTCTTGCTTTCCTGATGGGCTGCGAGGGCCAGGAGAGCATAAAGACCACCTCTAGTCACGTTTGTACTTGGGCAGAGCCTCACGTGATGCCTGGCGTATAGCTCATGCTTAGTAATGGTTGTAAACTAAACTGTTGGTACCAGGTTCTTAGGACTAGTCTGAAGCTATCAGAAGTTATATCAAGGTTAATCAAGTCTTGATTGTCTGCATTTGGAGGAAAAAAGAAGGAATAGACATAATAAAAAAATCATGTTTTTCTTAGTTTTTGTTTATCAAGTTTCCTAATGGTGAGGATTGGATCAAAATACCTCTGCTTTTCCTCAGCCTGCCCAACTGGAAAGCGAGCAGCCCCCAAGGAGACATCCAGCTAGAAGTAAAATTTGGCTGAAATTGATCTGTTTATGGACTTGAAAAGTTGATTGTTGGGCAGTCATTTGGGTTTAAAGATTTAATCATTCTTTCTAGTAACTGTAATTCAGAGGACTGGGTTTTTTTTTTGTTGTTTTAATGAGTATAAAGTGCTCTGCTATGTGTACTTGTCTTTATCTGTCCAGCATCCTTGTGATGCAGAGAGAAAGCATGGCTGTCCTCACTTTTTAGATGGACATACCAGTGTGCCAAGAAAATGAGTGATTGGCTCAAGGTTGTAAAATCCCTTCCAACCAAGGATCCTTCAGATAATATGTACAACACCTCCAGGAGCCAGTTAGGCCATTCTAAGACCAAGAACCAGTGGCCTCATCCAAGGAGGACCCATTAAGCCCTGGGATGTATGAAAGCAGTAGTCTAGAGTGAGATCCTTCCTTCAGGATGAAAAAAAAACCCTTAAAAGATAACAAGAACCAGAAGCAATTGAATCTCCTTGGTTTAAAAACTGGGAGGCATGCTCCGTTCTCCCTGTAGGCCCTGCTTGACCCAGGTTTAGTAATGTTCTGTCTCTGTCATGAGCTTTGTTCAGAAGTTTGGGAAAGGCGTATTGCCTCACTGGAGCAAATGGACCCAGGATGCAAAAGAAATGTTGTGAATTGTTAGTACATTCTCACCCAAGGAATTTCCTTTACCAATTTGTCTCACTGGAGCTGAAGCGTCTAGAGAGTCCTCATACCCCCACTGTCAAAGGGTAAACACCCTGTGAGTGTCCCTGGCACAAATCCTGGAAATGCTTTTTCCCTGCAATGCCTGTGTCCTCTCCAGCCTTTGCCAACTTCTGGCCACTTTTGAGGCTCTTTAAGGTCACTGTTGTCAACTTTCAAAATGTTTGGAATGTCCTTTTGACTTAGGTTGGTCTTTTGAACTGGCTGCATTGAGGGTCCCTGCTGGCTTTGGCAGCTTTGGGGGTGCCCTTCATCAAGGCTTCACCCTTTACTCTGATCTGCCTACACCTGTTTCAGCAAAGTGTGCAGTAGCTTTACCCCATTTCAGACATTTGGTGGTGTTTGTCAGTGACACAGTATTCTTTGAAAACTGAGGATTTATATTTAGTCATCTCTCCACCTTATGTTTTATGGGATCCCCACTTTCCCCAAGGGCCCTGTTTGCTAGTCTGTCGATTAATCCTGCGTCTACACCCTCTCCTGATTGCGCATATGCTATTCATGCTCTAGAGTTAAAAAGTAGTCACTGTTAACCTCTTCGCTTTTCTTTGATTCTTTTTTTTTTTTTTTTTTTTTTTTTTGCGGTACGCGGGCCGCTCACTGTTGTGGCCTCTCCCGTTGCGGAGCACAGGCTCCGGACGCGCAGGCTCAGCGGCCATGGCTCGCGGGCCCAGCCGCTCCGCGGCATGTGGGATCTTCCTGGACTGGGGCACGAACCCGTGTCCCCTGCATCAGCAGGCAGACTCTCAACCACTGTGCCACCAGGGAGCCCCTCTTTGATTCTTTTAAAAGTGAAACGCGCTTTACTTCTGACCAATATGTAATGTATATTCTCTGACTCTAAACTCAGTGGGCAAGTCTGCTGCCTCCCCATCTTGAGTTGGCCTGCCTGTGGCCTATCAAGAGATTGACATTATGCCCCTAAGTTTACCTTGCCAGGTGCATGGAATTGAGGGCTTTGTCTTTAAATGCTTTTGCTTTTGTCCTTGGCCAGCTTACAATAGCCCTTGTCTTTTCTGCTAGGTATCATTGGTGGACTGACCAGTGTTATAACCTCAACGGTGGAAGGTGTGAAAACAGAAGGGGGTGTCAGCGGTTTCATATCTGGCCTTGGGAAGGGGCTTGTTGGCACTGTAACCAAGCCAGTGGCAGGCGCCCTGGACTTTGCATCAGAAACAGCCCAGGCGGTGAGAGACACAGCCACACTTAGTGGCCCCAGGTCAGTGGTTGTCGGAGGAGTGGCTTGTGCAGTTTCCAGCCCGGGTCTGCTGCCTCTCCTGAGCCATACTGATATGTTGAATCCTATACTTTTTCTGCCTTAAGGATGTGATTTTTTAAAATTTGAATACATGTAACTAAAATTTCTGACCTGCCTAATATAGAGGCATGAAAATGAGGCACAAAGATCTGGCATGAATTTTTCCAGATCTATATTTATATCTGTATCTATCTGTCTGTATCTATATCTGCATGTACTGGATATGTGTGTGTGTGTGTGTGTGTGTGTGTGTGTGTGATGTTGTTTTTCATTAGAGGAGTCAGAAATACGATTGGATCCTTACACACGTCCCCTGTTCACCAAACTAACTAGACCCCCACATGCCCATTAAGAATACTCTCAGGCCGAGTCATGGACATATACACACTAACAAACGTAGTAAGGTAGATAGCTAGGGGGAAGCAGCCGCAAGGCACAGGGATATTAGCTCGGTGCTTTGTGACAGCCTGGAGGGGTGGGATAGGGAGAGTGGGAGGGAGGGAGACGCAAGAGGGAAGACATATGGGAACATATGTATATGTATAACTGATTCACTTTGTTATAAAGCAGAAACTAACACACCATTGTAAAGCAATTATACCCCAATAAAGATGTTTAAAAAAAAAAAATAATGCAAGAAAAAAAAAAAAAAACACAATGACAGTGAAAAAAAAAAAAAGAATACTCTCAGGCCATAGGCTGTGTCTTGCTCCGAGGCCCCATGGGGTGGTTTGAGAATCCCTGCAATCACCTGCAATCCCTGCAATCACCACATGGGTCTGTCCCTTCTTAGCTCTCCTTCCACTTGAAAGTGCCAGCCAGTTCCCCAACCTCATAAAGAAACTCCCCAAGGAAGTTGGCAGTTCTTCTGTGGGATGCTGTCTTGCCTTGATACCAGCTGAGACAGGAAATCAGTGACAGCCCATATGGCTCCAAATCTCATAGAATCCAACAACTTTAACTTCGCTCTTTGTGTTAGTGGCCTATTTTAGCCTCCCTTTTTCAGAGTGACTAATTGGGGATCTTATCAACAAAGGGTATAATGAATGTTACGGTTCCCAGCCAAGCTGGACTCCACTTAAGCCCAGGAGGATTTCGCTGCTGCCTGGTTAATGGATATTCCCTGAGTGAATCAGTGTCCCCTTTTAGAACACCTAGGGCCTGGGCCACGTCCACACCCTATTGCTCCCTCAAATAGGATTTGAAGTGAAACCGTCCCCATTTTCTGTCACAAGGAAACCTTACTGATGACACATTACTGCACTAGGGGAAATACTTAAGATTGTAGACTGGGACCACGTAATATGTTCTGCCAGAAAGTCTTCCATCTGGAAGCAGCTGCTTTTTTAAAAAAGGATCTGTAGGGTTTACTTTAGTTAATTTTACATTCTCTTCTCAGACACAGAGCTGAAATAATCCTTGAGTATATTTTGAAGCATTTATGGAGTTGGGAAGAGGGGCAGGAGGGAGCCTTCAAAAGTGTTTCCAGTTAGTTTTTCCATGTCTGCTCAAAGCCCAAGAAGTCTGCCACAGGTATTTTGTTAGGACAGTAAGACCTAATGAAGCACGAGTAAAGCGGAAGGCCCCTAAGAATTCCAGAAGATCCATCCTCATCCTTAAAATCCGAGAGTGGTCAAGGGACTGAGTGAGTTGTTTCCAAAAGGGTCTGAGATGTATGTGTTAAATTGAGAAATATTATATTTTGTGCTGTAAACGCGAATGATGTTGACCAGAAAGAAATCACTTGCATTTTATACACTGTCAGTTTGGAAATCTTGATAAAGTTTTGCATATTTTTTAGGGCACAAAATGGTTGCTGCAGAAAGGTGGTGGTGTCATTTTTACCAGTTGTCTGGCTTTGCTGTAGAAGGTTCTGTTTAGTGTCAGTCAGTGTATATCTGTCACTCATTCATTTTTCAGTTAGTAAATATTGATTGAAAATTGCCTAAGAACTCAGGGTTGGGAATATAGCAGAAAGCAAGGCTGTCCCTAGTCTCAAAGGAGTTACAGTCAAGCGGGGCAGCAAACATAAAACAAATAATCATAATTTGCTAAAATTGCGATAAATGACACAGGAGATTTACAGAGTGCTGTGAGACTGTATAATTAGAGAAGGCGAGGAGTAGAAGGTTTGCTAACGTGGGGTCAGTGGGGTCAAGGGAAGTGACTTTCCTAGGGAAGTGATATTTGAGATGAAGCCTGAAGTAGAAGTATGACTTGGCCAGGTGAAGAGAAGAAAGAATCACCTTCTCGGTAAAGGGGTGCAGGGAAGCTATGCAGCTTGTCTCAAAGCGACCAGCAGTTGGGCAGTCTAATTCAAGTGCCCAGAACGGCTGTCTTCTAGTCACTCACTCCTCCTAGAAACAAAAGCTCTAGTGATGAGTGAGGGGCAGCCAGCTAGCCGTGGGCCTACAGACACGGAAGCTCAAAGTGGGGGGGCATTAAGCTGCTGCCTCTCCTCTCTGTCCCTGGAGGAGCCAGTAGTGGGAGAGCCAAGGCTGCAGTTACCACGTGCTAGACCTGTGAACTGAGGGCCTCAGAGAAGCTTGGCCCTTTACCCTTCATTGCACTGAAAAGGCACTACAGATTCTTCGGAAACTCTTTAACCAATTTCCCTTAGTCCATTCGTCTAGATCCAAAAGTAGGGTTATTAACAAGGAGCCAAGCACTAGAGAGAAAAGAGCACTTGACCCCGAAAACAATAGCACTCGGCCCCAACCCCCTTACCTATGAGCTTTGGGCCCTTGGTCAAGCCTCCTAGCCTCTTGAAGCCTCAGTTTCTTCCTCTATGAACTGGGATAAATATACCTGTTTGTTTATTCTCTCTCTCAGAGGTTTGAAGCCCAACCAGAGTTATTTTAATGTGGATGCTATAAAGAACTATAAAATGCTGGGTGATATTACTTTTGAAGTCACATTAAAGGAGCAGAGAGATTTTTGCAGGTGGAGAAATGTTGCAGTGCCTTAAGGGTTTGTTCTGATGACACTGTGATCTCTTAGGAACGTACTAGCTCTACCAAGGGATAAATCACCCTGATTTCTTGGAAGTGAGTTATAACTGTCTCCAACCATCCCTGTTGATTGAACAGGATCCAGGGGTGTTACTCAGGGCTTTTCCCCACTGTTTAGACAACAGGGACTAACTAATGATTTGAAGGGATTAGAAGTGAGATTCTGACCGAGGGCTGACCTGAGCCCAGGGACTGAGCCAGCAGTAGAACCCAGGAGTCCAAGGGCTCTGCCTCTGAGTCCGCTCTTGGAATGAGACTTTCTTTCTGCTTCCTTTGTAATATTTCACCCAAGTGAGGGCTTAGATCTTAGCATCTATGTTTCAACTGACCCAGATTTTAAGCAGATGATAGCAAAGCAAGCCGTAAAGCTGTGGAAGGCTATTCCTTCCGGTAATCCATCTGAAAAGTGGCCTTACAGGAAATACTGCCTCCTTTCTGCGTGTATTTGAACATGATTTTATTTGTAGGGAACCCCCCCACACTTGAGTTCTTTTAGATTAAAATAGTTCCAAGTTCCTCTCCTTGTTGGAGTGTTCAGGCATTCCAAGAAGACAGCCACCTACCTTTTCCCTGAAATTTCCATGCAATCTAACAGTTCTTGGGAAGGCAGGTGGGGGTGGGGGAGAGGAGAGGGTGGAGGACAGCAGAGCCTTTGGCCTCAACATGAATGCTGTGGACCCGTATCCCCTGCTGCATTTGTTAACCGTACAAGTATGTGTGGTTTGGAACTGAAGGAAGAAGCCTTTTCCAAGGCAACGTTCTGCTGGCTCAGGTTGCATCTTCTCGTCTCTGTGTGTTGAGCCACATTTGTCTGTTCCCAAGTAAAGTTTATGAAAATGGCACCGATGCAGCCACACTTGTGGTGCCATTGAAGTCATGTAGACAAGCCCACCACCCTTCAGGAGACCGGGCCAAAGCAGGGCACCCGCTGGGCTGCATGTCTAGTTCTCTGCGTGTGTGGTGGTATTTGCTGGTAGCGTTTAAAAAGATACTTGGGTAGAAAGCCTCAGAGACCCAGGAGCAGCAAAAACACCATGGAAAAGAAAGAAGGGTCTGACCCTGAGCTATTTATTTGCTTGTTTATTTCTCTGAGTACCATATGTCGTACGCTTGGGGTCGCATGACGTTTCAAGAAAGTAGCAGGTGAAGATTTATGAAGCGGGGCCCCTGGGGTTTCCTCCAAAATATGTCTTCACCTTTTTCGTCAAGACCCAGAACAGGGGGGAGAAGAGGGAGCTGGCAGAACTTGAAATATTTAAACTAATTTAGCAAAGCTCAGGAGTGTTGGGGCTTATCTCATTATTTAAGTTAGATAAGGAGGAAGGGGGAATCTGAAGGATAACGATAGATCATTGTTTAAGAACATAGCATCAGGACTCTGATAATGTTCTGGAATCCCGGGACCCTTGTATTGTGCACGTAGATGTAAATTCCAGTTGCTCTGAGAGCTTTTGAGTAACCATTTGGTTGGTTTCACAGAAAAGATTTACGGTGGGCATATTTGACTTCTTCAGTGCATATACTCCCAAGACACCATCCAAAATCTGTTAGAGACTTTCCACTAATGGCCTCTTAGATGTGAAATTGAAATGGATTTTTTCCAGGAAAAACCCTTTTTGTTAGTGTTTGCATCTTACCCGTGACTCTTCAGGATAAAAGGTCATCAGAGCCTGAATGCTCTCAGGCTGGACAGGTGAAAAGAAAATCAGCAAAGGGCATTTAGGGAAGGCTTCTCCTGCTCTTCCATTCTAGTCTGGCAACACTGCTCTGAGAGCAGCTGTTTGCCCTTCTTGGTATCATACATAACACATCAAGCAGAATTGGCTTGAATTAAGCCTTTAGGGAACTTCCAAAGGTAAAAATCGAATAAAAATTTAAATGTTTGTTAGGATATATACCAGAGCTCTCAGTTTTTTCCACCAGTGTTTCCTTCTGAGGCAGAGCACGGTGGACCGATGCCCCATGGATCTGGAGGCAGAGCCAGTCCAACATTTCCTGGAAAGTTTCTGTTTCATCTTAAAACTGTAAATGAACTTTACAGTTTACCCCATGTTTGTTTTAATAGGGTAATGTTTTTAATTGCTACCCAGTAAAATTAGCCATTCAGAAAGATACACCGTGTCATCCTGTAGCTACTGCCTCCTGCTCATTTAAGAAGTACAAGATACCCGTTCCAGATGATTCTGTAGACCCTCATGGCATCGATAGAAAGCCGAGGTTATTGGTCTGGGTGAAAAGCAAGAGCCTAGTACAGGTTTGACCCTGAGGCTCTGTTTCTCATCTTCGGGCATATCTGTCTGCTGGCTTGGTAACCATCTGCTGGGGCCATGTTGACATGTCAGTTTTATCATGGGAAGGAACTCGATTTCAGTGAAACTCAGGAAGTACTGTTGCGTCCGGCTGAAGGGAAGGGACTGTTCATATCTCTCCCGTCATCCAAAAGTGGCCCCGTGGCTCTAGGGACAGCCCCTTTGTCTGTCTTCTTCTCACCCTTGGGTGCGAGGTGAGAGCCCTGTGCTCTCGCTTCCGGATCTTGCCACACCAGCCCTTTCCCAAGAATGCTTGAAGGTAGATGGACCCTTTTCTCACTCCTCTTGAGCAAACCCAGAAGAAGAAACAACATTCAGAGCTGTGCTAATGACATACGATGTCTCACTCGGGTCTGAAATTAAGCTGATGAAGTTACAGGATAAGACATTTTTAAGAAACATCTTAACAGTCCTTCATGCCTTATAAGTTAACATTTCTCTCACAGGAACACAAGCAGAGAAATCTTATTTTCTAAGACAGACTTCTTCCCTCTTGCTGAACTCTAAATACTGTATTCCCCTTTCACTCAAAGGCTCCAGACGATGCCATTCTCATTATAACTTATGGAACGCTCAAATCTGTTGATGGAAAAAAAAAAAGTGTGTGTGTTCCTGCACACACATATTTGAGAAAAGCCTTTCCATTTCTGAAATCCCATGACTCATTTTTATGCAAGATTATCTGTTAGGGAAAAAAACCACTTTTTTGGTCATGGTACATTATTATCGTTTCTAGAAAGGAGAGCATCTATTTTTTGCCATTTTTGGCTTGCAGAGATGACTGACTTCATGGAAACGGCACTATCCTGCTTCCAAAAGTAAAAATAAATTGAATTCAGGCATGTACATCTTTGATGTACAGTCCTGCTATCTCAACTAGCAGGTCTTTGCTCAAAGAAAATAGAATGGAAAGTGTGATTGCTTTCTGATTTGGATTTCTTCCATTTAAAAATTAAATAGTCGGTCTAGCCCTTGTACATGTAGTCCCTTCCTTGTTCAGTGACTTGATTTTTAAAACTCTGGAATGACACCCAATCTTACATACATAAGATATGCATTTGAGATTTTTGCTTTGAACTTCAAGAGAAACAGAAGTGTATTTCTTCCTGAGAAAAATTTATATTCCCTGTATTAGAGAAGCATGAAAAGCCATTTAACTGTTGGTGGAATTCCTCTGGAAAGGCATTAGTTTTACTTATTTTTAGATTTTGATGGCAGTCCTATGTCTTTCATGGTTTTCCCTTACAGAATCATCCCTCTTTGCCCAGGATGAAATTGGAATCTCCCTTAAAGAAAGGATTCAGGTTTGAGTTCATATCCCCTGCTCCCAGAGAGCTTTAGCCAGTAAGAGAATTCTGAGATAGATAGAGGACATATGGGCTAGCAGAGAATTGAAGACTGTAGTATTGTTTTACACGTGAAGGCTTGTAATCTTTGGTGGAAGAAGAGGTAGGTTTGGGTGTTATTAACCCTGAGTTTCCTTGCCCCGATACCTTTATCTAGCACTCTTTTGCCAGACTGCCTCTCGGAGACAGACCTTTGCTAAGTTTCTCACTAATTTGTCAAATGCGGGGGTGGGGGGGGAATGAGATTGAACTAGTAAAACAGTTTAATCACAGTATACCCTAAAAGAAAGTTTTATTATATTGGGCTTATGTAACTCAAATCAGGTTAACAGTGTTACTTTACTAACCTATATCCTTAGTGGATTTACTTTAATACGTAGAGGAAACTGATTTCCAGTTAGCACAAAATTTATACATATGGGACCTTTTAGGACAAAGGTTCTCAAAATATGGTCTAAGGACCCCTGGGGAACCCCCAAACCTTCCAGGGATCTATAAGGTCAAACCTATCTTTCTGTATTTATACATTCATTCATATGTCGATATGTAGATGGATAAACAACTATTTTTATCCTAATATTCTCTAATGAATGTACGGCAGAGTTTTCCAGGAGCTACATACACAATGTGTGATATTACAACAGGTTGGCTGTAGAAGCAGATAAGAGAATGCAGCTGTTTTCGATTAAGTAAGACTTAAAGAGATTTGCAGAAATGTAAAACACTGCCATTCTTTGCACCCTTCTGTGACTCCGTGAATATGCCACCAGTTAATATACCACCGGTTAATATACCTCTCTGCCTGGTTAATTTCCTTGACAAGTTATTCTATTTGAAAATATGGTGATGATCCATCGTCCTGCTGATAAACAGCACATATCGGCAGTGGTGGATTAATATGGATCAAACTGCAGGAGCCGCTGTAATGGGATGCTGCACTTTGGCTTCCTGCCAACGATTGTTAGCCCCCCCCCCCTGGTTTGCTCCTGACTTTTACTGGGTTTCTTGAAGTAACAGTTGGAAAGATTTTATCACATATCAGAAAGACCTCTCACAATAATTTACCTAATTTAGTCCTTCACCTTAACCTACTATCCCAATAAATTTTAACTTCAGCAGCATGGTAAGTGCACAGCAGATGACTTCAAAGTGCAAGGTCCATCTTGTCAAAAGGTCACTCGGTTGTGTTAGCAGTGCCCTGAGCTTGTTCAGGAAATCGAGAAGGCATATCTCTGTCAGACTTTACTTGGCAAAACCTCAGTTTTCTACCCTAGCAAAGTTGGTGAGCAGGATAAACCTACAATATTTGGATAAGCTCCTTTGAACTCCTTGTGGAAAGCAGTTTTTATGAGGCAGTTTTTCTGTGTTAACACCAGAGACAGCTCCTAGTAGATTTTCCCCAAACATACTTCAAACAGATAATGGCAGGGGTGACCCAAGCTGTATCATAAAACCCAGGGACTGCTGAAAACTTCAAAGGAGAGTCAGAGCAGAACTTCACCTCTCATTATGAGGAGGATGGGCCACAGGAATCCTGGCTCACCCTGGTGGCTTGGGACTGGTTGAATCCAGTGTAACCTCACTGAATACTTCCAGGATGAATGGAGGACAGGGCTCTTCGTTCCCCTAGACTTTACCGAGCTACTTCAGCAGCACGGTTAGGGTAGCGAGACTGGCACCTGCCCACCTGCCGGGGCATCAGGAGGCCAGATTACCATGTGTGAGTGCCTTCATATCCCTAGTGAAAAGATGCGAACCTCAGAGAGTTTTTTTGTTTTTGTTTGAACTAATAGGGGCCCCATTAATTCAGTTAATGAGCTTGTGATATTCAGACCTGATTGCTTAGTGAGCTCTCTGGTTTCACGTGTAGGCGAATTGACAGTAGAAATTCATCAAGTGGTGAAGCATTGACCTCCTACTGTATTCCAGGCATATAATAGGTATTAAGTACCAAGAATAGTTAAATCCTGGAGTACAGACTGCTGTGAGGAATCTTCCAGATTCTTGAGAAATCATCAAGCTGTTTGTGGGTTAATATTCTTGAATTATTCTTACACGTCCATTGAAGCAAGTTGCCTATGGCTTTCTTGAAGTACCCCTTTATTGGTGATTTGACTTGCTGTTTGTTCTTAAAAACACCAAAACTGCATTTGTATGTCAGTGGTGTATATGGGGTGGTGTGTGTTGGTGTCTACTTGGTAGTTACAGGCACTTTTTCCACATCATTAGGTCTGTCACAGCCCTTTCAAAACAAATCATTATCGTTTTACTGATTGTTTACAGTTGGATAATTATCTCTTGATTCTTCAGTTATTCTTTCCACCTTATACATATTTACTGAATATTCTTTAGTGCCTACAGTTAATAAGAACAGTGCTTTTTAAAAAATCTTATCATGTTGACCTTAATGATCTCATTATCTTTTTGTCTTTTCAAATTGAAGTTTATTTTCTGAGTCTCTGCATGCCCGCACTTTCAGAAGTCCAAGACTCCTCCGTGTGTGAACTCAAAAGCCAGCAGTCAACTGCCCCACCCCACCTCTTCCCCGCTCCCCTGCAGGCAGCCACCTCCAGCACTTCTGGCTGTTCCTTCAATTGGAGGCATTTTCCTCCGTGTTTCTAAAAGAAAAAAAGTGACCGTAGTGCCGTTTCTTGATGTCATTTGACTTCCTACTGCTGTCCACACATGTCCCCCGCCCCCCTTACGCCCCACTTTTCAGTATACTGTAGTTATACCATCATTTTCGGGTAAGTCAGTAATTCCATTTTTACATTATTACGGCTGTGTAAGTAATATTCCCAATGAAGCCATGTAGGTTACTAGGATTATGTTTCCCTTTTGGTTTAACTTTGTAGTTTGTTTTTTCCCCCTGGAGTCAGTAACCACTTTTATTATTGTTTGCTTAGTTTTATATACGCACATTCCCAATTTATCCTCAAACTCTTGTCTGGGTTCAGCTTTTTTTACTCTGAGGTTAGTAACTCCTTTTTAAAAGATTTTTTGTATCTTCCTATTACTAATACATCTATACACTCTCCTGTATATGCTTTAAAATGTATTTAGTAATTAATTTATCAGTTACGTTTTTTTCCTTAGGATGCCTTGCCCTAGCTGCCCCCTGCTCCTATCCGGACGGCCCGCTCTCTAGCTCCCCTGTAGAGCTAGCACCCTCGTTCTCTCCTGAGTTTCCTTCTCCTGTTTGTTTGTTTGTTTATTTATTTTTGGCTCTGTTGGGTCTTCATTGCCGCACGGGGGCTACTGTTCGTTGCGGTGCGTGGGCTTGTCATTGCGGTGGCTTCTCTTGTTGCGGGGCACGGGCTCTAGGCACGCGGGCTCAGTAGTTGTGGCACGCAGGCTCAGTAGTTGTGGCTCGCGGGCCCTAGAGCGCAGGCTCAGTAGTTGTGGCACCCGGGCTTAGTTGCTCTGCGGCGTGTGGGATCTTCCCGGACCAGGGCTCGAACCCGTGTCCCCTGCATTGGCAGGCGGATTCTTAACCACTGCGCCACCAGGGAAGTCCTCTCCTATTTTTTTGTTTTGGTCTTCTTCTTTCACGAATAGAGACAGTTCTCAGATGTTTGGTGATTCTTGACTAGCTGTTCTCCTATTTTAAGATGAGGCACCGGTCAGCAGATTGAGGGGCTCCCTGTGTGCCTTGCCATGAAGGATCAGGTTGGGGGGACCTGTAGATGTTCGTCTTCTGCGGAGGAGGAGCAGGCTGGGCTGCAGGTGGGAGAGGGCCCTACAGGTCTCACCGCTTCTTATACAGACTTCCACCCACTCTTCCTGTTTTCACCACCTCACAGACAGGCCTCCCTGTTCCTCCCCGATGCCCCAGGCCCTCAGAGCTCTTCGGTGCCTCCGTCTTTCTGAAATTTAGCAGTTAACCTACTAATTAGCTCACTGTTTTGTGGCTGCTACTCCCTCAGGCTTACATCTCAGCACCACTTGTCCATCTGCTCTTCAGCTTCTAAAACATTGTTGACACCTTCTCTTTATCCTTTTGGATCCGCGCCACCTGCATCCCTTTGCTTTCGCTTTAGAGGGGTCTCTGGACTCTGTGTGTCATATTTAATCAGTAGTTCTATAATTTAGATTTTTCATTAATTCATTCATCTTTTCTCGATGTCGTTTCTCCTCCACATCCAACTAGTAGCTCAGAATTAATGTGGTTTTACTGAAATCCATATACATTGTTTCTGCTAAAACATTCTTTGGAGTTTGGTGGTATTAATAAATAATAATGTTGCTAACAATTTTAAACCTTTACTATGAATGTTTACTATGTCCTATGTACTTTACATGTATTATCTCATTTAATCACCATGACAGCTTTTGAACAGCATCTGCTTAGGCGGTCAGCGGCCCTTCTTTCCCAGGAAGATTTAGAACGCATCTGGAGAGAGGTCGTTGCTAGTCCCAACCCCGGCTTTACGTCTGGTATTGGTCTTTAATCTCTCATTCCGTGTGTTGTAAAGAAACAGGTTGTGGAAGGCTCTTGTCAGATCCCGGGAACATGAAAGAAATAGCACACCCCACAGTAGTGACATGGCCCTGTCCCCCACCCCTCGCTGAACCATAAAAGCTATTCAGAGGGGCCGGCAGCTGGTGAGCAACTGTACTTAGATCCTGGGTGCTGATGGGTGTTTTGTAGCTTCCAAGGGAAAGTTGCTGAAAGCTTTCTTATCTTGACACGCCAAGGGCAAGAGGTCTTTCTTCAAAGAGAAGCGCTTGTTTCAGAAAGAGACGTGGAAAGAACATAAAGTCACAGGTCTTCCCCAGTTCTGGAGAAGAAGTGGGAAAGAGCGCTGTGGTAGCCAGTGGGAAAAGAAACGCAGCATTTGCGAGGATCAGGAAGGGGCTCCCAGAGCACTGCTTGGTTCCCACGTCTGTAACATGAGGTCAGAGGGCAGCCCTGGGTGTGAGTCATCTCACTGCTGTTTCTTAGCTGTGGCCCAGAGCAAGTTTTTCCCCCTTAATATCTCCAAGGTGAGATTCCTTTGACTCATGTGGAATAGGAATAATAATGCCTACCTCAGTGGGTGGTTGTATGGAGTAGGTGACATAATGTATATAAAGCACTTAGCCTGACGTGTGGCGTGTAATTAGGGCTCCAGAAATGGCATCTGTGTCAGTATTCTCTCTGAATATGGGATGTTGAGCGTAAGTAGAACAGGGATTATACCTTTACCTCTTACTTATAGCCTGTCCCTGAAAACTTGCCAACCACTTGCTATAGTGCTAAGATGAGAAATTCACATGCCTTGCTGGGTTTTTGTCTTTCCCATTCTCTTTCTTCACACAGAATGGTTAAATTCAGGCCTACAAACCTGTGCTTGTTACATGGTTAGAATTCTGGGTGGAGGGACTCACCTGGGCTCTCAGACTTCGTGTATGAGAACCCCACTGGAAAAGTGTGCAGAGGCCACGAACTTGCTCTGAACCCACTTGTGAAGAGCAGGTGATCCCAAACTATTGTTAGTGTCTGCTGTAAATGATATGCCTCTGGGTTCGAGCAGAGTTCAGCCAAAAGCCCCACATGACATGGAAATCTGTCCTGGAGCCAGGTTTGTCGGGTAAAAGTTATGTAGCGAATGTCTCCAAACATTGGCATCTGTTGTCTGCCAAGGGTAGGACAGCCGAGAATGATAGAGTGCTTACGGAAATTCGGATGGGGCATGCGACCCTGTGACAGCTGACACTGTTTCAGGCCACTGTTGCTCACTCAGCTCTTCTGATAAACAGCTCTAAAAGCATTACGTGGTTTGGAAAGCATTCTTCAAAAACGGTTATATTTTCCAGACGCATGACAGTCCACTGTTTAGTATTGTTGAAGGGTTTTGAATTGTAGAATCAGATCCCCCTTCAGTGGGGCTTTTGGAACTGTGGAGGGCTTATCTGTCTGACTCCTACCAGGACGGTCTCACAACAGTGTTATCGTGTAGGTCGGGGTCCCCTATGTCTGTTCAAAAAAATAAAAGTGTTCTTGGGTTCAGAACTAGAGTTTAAAGGGAAAGACTCTTTTCTTTCATCTCTGGCTAGACGTGATGGGCTCTTTAAAACACTGCTTTCACCACGCACCCGTTTGTTCATGGTTTCTGCATAATGAAAATAGGAGATAACTTTGGATATTATAAGGAGCCTTTGAAAATGAGCTTTCTCTAGATTATAAATGCTCATTTCATAATTCATTTCAAAACTCATTTTCCCATTTGTCCTATTTCCAGAAATTCAGCTCCTTTAGGAAATTCTGAGTGTCACTGGGCAAGGAGGTGGCTCATGGGGGAATAGGCAGTGCCAAGGCTGGACAGCGCATTTGGGACTTAGACTTACGTCGACCATGTGCTAAATACAGAGTACTCTAGTGACAGATTTTAAAGACACTTTTACTGAAGTCTAATATACAACAGGGTTTTTTTGTTTTGTTTTGTTTTTTTAAGTTTGGGGATAGGATTCATGAGATTTTAATTCTTATTCCCAAAATGCAATGGTGGAGCTGACAGAGTGGCCCGGAACATCATTCTGATTTATTGTGTTGAAGGGATAGCAGCTCACATTCTTTTAATAATGTCAGTGTAGGATCAGTTCCTCCTTGACTCGAGTCTCTGTGATCAAAATAACCCATCTGGATGTTCCCTTTGGGTACTGGAGAGCGTGGCCTCTTGGCAAGAGAACAGGATTGTGAAGTGTGAGAGCAGAACCCTGATTCCAGCCCTGACGCTACTTTGCTTTGTGGCCTCTTGCAAACAGCTTTTCATCCCCTCCTCAGGTCAGTCTTCCCATTTCAAAGGGAGTGAGGGTCAGCCTTGCCCTGGTCATGTCTGCGTGGCTGAGGGGTGACTCCCTGGAGGAACGGCACAGAGGCGGCTCCCTTAGGCTGGCCCTGCTACCAGGAGGAAGCTGGGCACTGGGACGAAGAAAGCCCAGGCAGGACATATGAGCGCTTGACATCGTTTTCTAAAAATAAAAAGGCAGTAGGTGAACGTGAGGCAGTGTGTACCTAAACTATCCCTGAGCAGCTCTGGGCCCAGCCTTAGCCCAGCGGGCTTAGCACCGTTCAGGTCGGTTACATCTCATCCCCTGCGGTGTGGACTCTGTGGCCAAGTCTGCGCTGTCACTGCTTCAGCCCTCCCTCTGACTTCCCCTCAGGGAAACTAAAGTGCCCCTAGAGTGACAGGCTAGGTCACACGGGGGAGTATGTGAGGATGGCCTACATAGAACCCTTATAAACGGACCACTTCCCACACGCTCAGTCATCACAGAGCTACTTGAATGTTCACAGTTTCTTTTAGCTGATGGCCAAGAAATCAGTGTTTAAAAAAAAAATACACAAAAACCCTTGACAGAAGCCATTTTGCACCAAGAGTGGATGTGTATGGTGTGAAACAGCAAATCTCAAAACGTATTTCCTTTTTAGTTCCCGAACTAGTATCAAATTAGTCCTCCTTAGCCCTGTCCACAATGCTAGAATAAAGAGTCCAGAAAACACAGAGGAGGGAAGTGTGTGGAGCTGGAAGTCCACTGATGGCAGCTCTGGGCACGTGTATTGGCTGTTGCTGCTGCATCCTTTTTGTAAGCAACTTGTGCCCCTGCATTTTCAGAGTCTGGCCTTGTTGTTTACTTATGATTTGTCTGTCCCTGGAATCTGGTCATCAAAGTGACCCCAAGATGGAGAAAGTCCAACAGGAAGTAGGGGGAACCAGGTCACTGCTCATAAGTTCTCAAAGTCTGTCCTGGTTCATAACTGAGTCTCATTCTCAGGCATGGGTCCAGTTTTCCAAATTTTAGTGTATCAGAGAATACTGATGTATCTGGGCTCAGGATGGGCTAAAACTAAAGCCTTCAGGAGCCCTTCTGTCGTGCACTGACACCTGATGGAGACTGGATTCACTTATGAGTATTCGTGTAACCTGTGATAATGTGCGTGCAAGTGCTTTGTCGGTTGTCCTGGGAGATGTGAGGCATTATTATGGCGAAAGACTTAATTGAACCCTACACTTGTATATGAAAAGCTAGAGACATTAAATGGATGACACGTTTTTCTTGAGGATTTCCTAAATTAACCCACCTAGCTTTTTCTTGCCTCTTCTTTCCTGACTTTAGTGGTTCTCTATAACCTATATTTTTAACAAACCAGTACAAATAGTGATTCTCAATAGCAAGAGACAATTTTCTGTGACCCATTCATTCCATGGCACCTCCTACCTACGCAAAAAAAGGTGCTGGAGGCTTTGGAATGACAAATTCACGAGCGCATCTCTAAACATCAACACAGTGGATAAGGAAGCATTGTGAGGAAAATGCACGAATGCAGTTTCCGTTCAGAAACACATGGTTACCTTGAATCAGGAAGCACGACTTTCACCTTCAGGTCGATTCAGGGTCTGATACGAAATAGGCCACTGACTTCAAGAGAGTCTATCAAAGAAGTCTGCCTCTACACAGAACTGGAAAATGCCTTAGTGCCTGTCGTAGCTGGTATGGGATTCCTGGGTTTATTTTTAAACAAGCTTGGGCCCTAGAGTAGGGTTGCCTGACAGTGGCTGAAAAGACAAAACTGGCAGGAAAGCACAAAGTCCCCTCAAAAGCTTTCCTACCTGATCCTCTCATCATGCCTTTGGTTTGGGTTGGGTTGGGTTTGGGGTTTGTTCTCTCTGTGCCTCTTACTCCTCCTCTCTCTGTTATGCTTGGACCTTGGTTAGAAGAGTTCTAGTGACCATCCCAGACTCCCATAAGTCAGCCCAATAGCCTCGTTTTTTTAGGTGGACTGGCTGAGGCACAAGAGACGTACATGATGCACCATGGCCTCACAGCTCATCCCTTGGAGAGCCTGGATTCAGTTCTGGGATGACTTACCTTCCAGCCATCCGATGGCATCCCCTGGAAGGAGCTGCCTTACGAGCTGCTCCAGGATTGCTCTCCTGTCCTGTTACACTCAAACTAAAGTGAAGTCCCATCTATCTGGCTGCTTGTTTAACCCTTGTACACTAGCCAGAGATGCTGAAGATCATGGATGAGAGCAAATGGGCAGACTCTGCAGGTCTAACGCGTGGGACCTTCTCCTGTTTGATTCCAGGAGACCCAGTCCCCGGTGGACACGGCCCCTCCACGGCACATGCGCAGGCGCACGCACGCGCATTCACAGACAGTGCGCACGTATCCTGCCCTTGTAGCCAAGGCCTGAAAAATACGTTTACTTTTTCCTGCCTTAATGTTAAAAGTAAGACCAGCTACTAGTCAGTGTTTATACATTGCCATCCCCTGTGGGACCTGGCAAGACTGGAAGATGCTGTAGAACTGTGGCTCCTTTTGATGTCTGGGCTGTACTAGGGGCCAGCGCGCCTCCTGTGGTACCCCAGAGTCCAGGGTTTCCCGGGAGGGGCGCCGCAGGAGGGTTTGGCTGCTGCTTCAGAGAAGGCTTATCAGAGATCAGACCGAAGATTCTGCTTTTGTGAGAACGAAGCGCGATCGCCCATTCAGGAGCAGCTCGGGGCCTCTACGTGGGCCCAGGGCCTGCTGGGATGGGGTTTTACACTCGGGCTGTCCTTTTGCCCTTCCACTGAACTCTTTTCATTTCAGTCATGAGCAAACAGTCAGTGCCTGAACTAACAACCCCACAGTCCTCCGAAGCACGGCTGGCTTACAGTACCGAACAAAGGGAGGGAGGGCCGCGTGGGCCGGCCCAGGCCGAGGAATGCGGCTTCAGGGTTCTGCTCCATAAATTTAACCAGCACGACGAAAAGGAGATAATATGAGCCTTCGTGATGATCTGAAGGGGGAGGTTCTGTGTCCCATTGATTGCGGTCTGGCCCAGGGCCAGGCCCAAGCCTGACCGACAGTTGAACCATATCGTTAAGGCGTGTAATACAGCTCGAGTCTTGTACTGCCGCCAATGAGTACATATCCACAGGGCAAAAGTTTATAAAGAGTTGAGGCTGTCCTGTTTAACCCTCTCACACTGCATGTAATAGACCCAGCTGCCATTCAGAACTTGCCCATCTGAGGTCATACGGGAAAGCCAGCACGTTTCTTTTCTTCAAACACAGCTTTCCAGGACTGCGGAGAGGGAAGAGGCGCTGTCTAGAGAGGGTCAGGGCGCAGCGATGCTTCCCTCCGAAACGGAGCTGCCTGCCGCCTCCCCTCCTCCCCGGCCAGAAACGGGACACCTCAGCGCTTTATTCAAAGTAGCTCTCTGTTTGCAGGATAATGTTGCTGAAGGAAACGGGGCTGACACAACAGGAAACCTACCCGTCTCCGAGGAGGCTGCGCTGGTGGCAGAGGTGGTTGGATGCCGACATTGGAGCGTTCCCGTTGAGTTGCTGAGACTCCGGATGGTTCTGTCGCTTCCCTGCCGCCCAGCCTCCTCGAAGGCTGGTGATAGCCTCACTTTCTGGCTTTCCACCGCCGAGCCCAAATGCTGAACTGGAGCAGGTGGGAGGCTGTCCCATGGAAAGCCTGTTAGCCCAGGGTGCTGACTGTCAGCGGCAGGCCGCCCTGTGAGGCTGCTGCCCCTTTATCAGGGGGCAGGGCCTACAGAAGCCTGGTCCTCACAGTAATGCTGCACCGAGTAAATGGACAGACAGACAAGGCTTTGGCGTAAGTACAGTCATAAAGAAAGGGCTGTCTGTCTTCAGAGGACCCGAGGAGAAAAGTTGGTTAAGGGAGTAGTTTAGTCCTAGCCATCAGCCAGTTGCATCCTTTGGCCAAACTGGGAGCCTACCTGTCCTTTGCGCCATCCAGCAAAACACGTATTTCTGTCCTTCCAGATAGCTGCTTGTCTGCAGTGGACAAGACATCTCAGGTGGATGCCCGTGCTCTGGATGGCGATGCTCCAGATTTTGAATGCGTACTCATGTCACACACTGCTTTAAGCATTTTACGTGTAGTACTGTTTGATCTCCGACGACTCAGTGAGGTGGGTACTGCATTTTCCCCACTTTACAGATGGGAAAGTTGAAGCACGGAGAAGTTACATAACTTGTTTAAAATCTCAAAGTTAATGAGAGAGGGAACCAGAATTTGAATGCTGGCAGTCTGAACGCAGAGCACACCCTCCTAACTTCTGGGCTGCTTCTGGATCATCTCTTGGTCTCTTCCATCAAAAGCCTCCGTGATTTAAACCTGACGCCTCTTACCCGGTCTCTCAGACCCACTTCCTTTTGATTCCTTTTTTTTTTTTTTGACTGTGTTGGGTCTTTGTTGCTGTGCGCAGACTTTCTCTAGTTGCTCTTGAGTGGGGGCTACTCTTCATTGTGGTGCGTGGGCTTCTCATTTGCGGTGGCTTCTCTTGTTACAGAGCACAGGCTCTAGGCGCGCGGGCTTCAGTAGTTGCAGCATGTGGGCTCGGTAGTTGTGGCTTGCGGGCTATAGAGCGCAGGCTCAGTAGTTGTGGCACACGGGCTTAGTTGCTCCGCAGCATGTGGGATCTTCCTGGACCAGGGATCAAACCCGTGTCCCCTGCATTGGCTGGCAGATTTTTAACCACTGCGCCACCAGGGGAGCCCCCCTTAATGATTCTTGAATGTGGAGGGTGAGAATTGGATATCTGCCTATGACCCAGAATATTTGGGGAAAGATGCTAAGGCAATTAGCGGGGGAGGTGCTATAAACCCTAGATCTCGCAGCCGGAAGGGTGCTTATCACAGACTCTCATCCCTACCAGCCTAACCCAGAGGTGGCAGACGGTGTGCCTGGAGAATCAGGCCGCCAAGCGTTGTGTCCAGGAGCTGTGCTGTCCCTGGCCCTCTCTTCTGTATCTCGGCCCCTCCCCAAATGATGATCCTTCCAAATTCAGAATCTCTACTTTCACAAAATAGCGGTCACACATGCGGATTCCAGCTTGTCTTTGCTCTGCCATCCAGCCAAGGCCATCTTCACCAGCTGGTGGCCTGGGAACTCTGATTGGGACACAGTATAGGAAGCCTTGGAAGGAGAAGAGAATGTCCAAGTATGTGCTCAGCATGCTATAACCTTCTTTTGGTGGCCGAGGATAACTTCTGTTTATTTTGGCGCTGGGGGACCTGCAAAAAGAGTTCTAGAGGTAGAAGAGACTGAAGGGCTGGCCACTTCTGAGATTGCTGGAGCCTATCTAGTTAGGCTTCCATAGTCAAGGTGCTTTAAAATCCTAGAAATAGGCTCTGGTAGTCCCTGGATGTAGCTGACTCCATGGCTTGAACTCCATGAAATGATTGCTAAACCCAAAGTTTAGAAGACCTTGGTAGTACTGGGTGTCTTTTAATGGGGCACCTATTTGGGGGTTCTCTTTGAGCTCATTCGGCATCAAGGAGCTATGCTGTGGCTGGTCTTTGGGGATGTGAAGAGAGAGAAATGCTAGGGGGGAGTGAGTGGTTAAATTGTAGGAAGGACTTCCGCTGCTCTTTTGAATTATTTTTGTTCCGTTTACCAATGATTAAAGATGCCATGAGGTGGCCACATGATCCACGCAGCGGGATTTATAGAGATGCTTATCTGCAGAGATCGTAAGACAGAGAGCACTAGAAAGTTCCAGCACTTTATGTAACATGCAGAAGGAAGCCTGGTCTGAGATGCTTGCATCTGAGCCATCCTTCGGAAAGGGAGCAGCACAAAGCAGCAGCTCAAGAGTCACCTCTTGGCTTATGTGTGACTCACCCTCCTTTGTCAGCATCAGGGGTGTCCCAGGCCTACCTGTTTCTCTCACCCCGAGCAACTTGTTCTTTGGAAAGCCACGTACCCGCTCTCGCTAACTGCCTCTGCCCCCAGGTTCAGAGGGAGAAACAATCTCTCGGCGGACAGGAGCAGCTGGAGGAGGGGGGTCGTGTTTGTTTTTGTGTTAGCATGGCAGGAAGCAGTGCCGTGGCCTCTGCTGCACTGGACAGGCTCCCGGATGCACCTGCTCTTCCCAGAGGCCCAGCGAGGCCCAGGCAGGAGGGCCAGCGCCCACTGCTGCCTGGTCTGTGGTGCTTGCAGGCTTGTGTCCCAATGCCGGGGGAGGCCAACTGCAAAATGAAGGTGGTGGAGCACGAGCAGTGGCTGGCCCCAGATTGGGGGTGGGGGGCTTTATTCTGCTGTCCCCTCTGTCTGAAAGGGTCTAGCGTCGTTCCCCTCTGCCTCCTTGGCTCTCAGCAAGTTCTCACACATTTTGAACCCACATTTTTTTCTAGTCCTGTAGAGGAAAGCCCCAGTCCAATGGCTCACGTGGACTCAGTCTCATTGACTCTGTTGCCTAGGAGAATAGTGCTCTGAAGATTCGGTGCCGGCTCTGACCCAGGGCATGAGTCTGATTTTTACGAAGACACAGAAATGCACCTGAGATGACCCCGAGTCCTCTTCTCTCTTTCATTTTTTGATTTCTCACCACCTGGACCATTAAGTCTGCTTTTAAAGGGGGATAGGGAGAGGAGAACATTTCAAAGCAAAGCTGATTTGGTCTCTGAACCAGCTTGTCTTCTAGGTTGTACTTCACCCTGATGAGAATCAGAAAGGACAGTCTGTAAGCCCCTGAAATGCAATTTCCAGTGAAACACGAACTTCACTCTAGGGACTCTGCAGCTGGAGAGCCTCACAACCAGGTCCAGATGTTCTCTCTCCCTGCGTTAGCAGGAAGGGGATTTCGGGCAAGCTGGGAGGCAGAGTGCTTTTGCTTTTACCCATTCTTGGAGTACCCCTTTTGCAATTGGTGTCTTGCCTCCCAGGGCTCTTTAGGGTAAGTGCCGTGAGCACCTGGGTCCATTTTGGCCCTGCCTCCCCCTCCTCCCCTCCCACTCATTGCTCCGAGCTGGCCAGTCACCACAAGCAAGGGAAGACCTCTCTCCTGCTCTTCAGGTTCAGAAAGCAAGACAGTGCTGGAAAAGTAAGTTAGATGGGGGCTGGGAAGGAGGCTGCCTGCAGAGGACCCTCAGGTTAACAAAGCAACATCCATTACCCCCGGCGCCCCCCCCACCCCCACCCCGGCCACCATCCAGTATAGCGTGGAGCCATGCCTCCCGGTCCTGGGAGAGGTAATAGTAATGATCGAGTCATGGCCTTTCCCCTGGGGAAATCTTCACTCAGACCACCTCTTACCCAGAAGAAAGCCATCTGAGACGAAGCCTGGCCATTCTCACTCCTCCTTTCCTAGTCTGCGCCCAGCCCGCACTTGTCCTGCAGTATGTGATCATAGAAATTTGTACTCATGCTTTGCTTCTTAAGTGCGTTTTAGACATTTTGGTGTTTGTGCCTGACTCTTCCCTGAATCATCTTTTTAAAAAGTAGTTCTATCGTGTGAGTTTGAAGATACGTACAAACGTGAACTGCTCCGAAAATCCAAACAGTATGTGAGCACTCCCAGTGTATACACACTGTTCCCAGAACCTTGCACGAGTTATCTCTTTAATTCTTACAGCAAATCAGTGAGATTGGTACTGTTATTCCTATTTTTAGAAAGAAAATAAAAGGAACTCAGTCCCATTGGCCATTAATAATCACCAAAAGGCTAATAACATCAACCCTGCCAGATATCTCGGTATGTGTGTATATGTGTGTGTGCTCACACACATGCACAAATACATATGTATATAAGACTTCAGGTGAATCATATAGGCACAGCTATTGATGCCTAAGCAGTAAATTATTTTTAACATTATGTAATATTAGTAAATCATTTTTAACATTTATGTAATAGTAAATTGCACATATACAGCAATTTCCTTAGCTGGTCCTTTATTGAGGGATGTTTCCAGATTTTTGCTATCATAAGCATCTTTTACATATATCTTTCCACATGTGTATAATTCTCTCTCTAGGGTAAATTTCTAAAAGTAGAATTCCTGGGTAAAGGGTAAATGCTCTTTCTATTTTGAAAAACATTAGAAATTGCCTTCTAGGGAGCTGAAACAATTTGTACTGCCACTCTGTACGCTTGAGAAGGCCCTTTGCTCCAGCCCTCCACCAGCTCCGGCTATTCATTCGTTCAGAATTCCGTCAAGAATTTTATGAAGTAGATAGTATACTAAGAGCAAGTCATTATTACTCTTTTAAGCCTCTGCCGACCTGAGAGGGAGTGTTTCAGTGCTACTACTTGCATTTCTTCCGTAATTCGGAGTGTTGCATCATCTTTTCATATTTCATTTGGCCACTTGGAGTTTTCCTTTGTGAATTATCTTCGCATATTCTTCACCCCAATCCTTTTTAAACCCTCGACGTCAGAATTTGTCTTCCTTTTTAGTGTGCTTGTTTTTGTTTATTTGCAGCCTGTCTTGGTCCCACCCTTCCAGTAGTTGTCATTGTATCAGTTTCTCGTCCACATTGGTACATATCTTTCTTCCAAATATTTATGTAATTTAGATTAGTCACTTGGTGAATTCCATTTATGAAGTTAAAGTCTGCATCATGACTATTAAAGGAGAGCTGACACTGCTTACTGCTCTTCATTTCCTTGCTTTAGCATTAAGAATGAGGCTTCAATCAGATGTCTTTAGATTGTATGTGGTGTGGTCTGTTAACTGGCTTTTATCTTATTTGTCTCCTCCTGCTTCTTAGTATTTATTTACTACCCGTTCCTATGGTAAAATTTGGCAGGTTTAGTACTGATGCTGTACATTGTTGTATTAATAAAAATCTTGCTCTGCCTTTAGGCAGGGCCCTACTTGAAGCCAGGCCTTCCCAGGAAGCCCGTCCTGCCCTCTTAGCGTGTAGGGCCAGGCCTCCTTAGTTCTCCCATCACTGAGACGTGGTCTAGGTAAGAACACCTTATCTTCCCAACTGGATTGTAAGCTTCTTGAGATCATGCTGTTGCCTTCTTTGGTATCCCTCCAGGATCTTCAGAATGCTTAACCCAGTGATGAGCTCAGACGATGTATTAAAGAGAGTTTTATCAACAGTCATGCCGATAAGAAGCTTACTGTGTCCATAAAGACCCAAGATCAAGTTAGATTTTGCCACTTACCAGCTGAGTGGCCTTGGACAAACTTCATAATCTCTCTAAGGCATGGTTTTCTCCTCTGTGAAATGGAATACTAATAAAACACATCCTTATAAGAATATTGTGAAGCTTAGAGTCAGCACTCAATAAATGCAGCTATGGAGACAAACTGTGGACCCTGGTGACCCAGCACTCTTAGTCCTGGTGTCTTGCCACCTAAGGTTGATGGGAAAATGCAGATGTCAGAAAGCGAGTGGAGGTGGCAGTCTGCTGTTTTTCCAAAGAGTATCCTTAGAGGTTCATGTGCTCTTCTGCTTGAAGACTCTTTGTTGAGTCTGAATGTGGTTTTTTTCCCAACACGGAGCCTTGTAATCATTCGGGGACTCAGAATGATGCCACAAGTTTAAAACGTGCCGATTTCTTCTTATGCTCTGCCAGTTTTTCTTAATGGTAGCATGAGTGCCTGCACGCATGCATACAGATGTGCACGTATGTACGTCCGTGCATGCATGTAAAATGCTTGGAAGAAATAAAGGACGGGATCAAATTTTGCCTGGCAGAGCAACTGACATCTCTAGTAGCCTCTAAGCATTTTCCCAAATGGACTTTAATTGGTTTCCTTCTGTTCTATTTTTATTTTGTAGTCATTTTAATGTATAGGAAGCCAACTCCTTCAAATGAGACATTTTATCTTTAAAACGTGTTATTTAGTTTAACCGCCGTGGGCCCAGCTTCACCAACATTGACGACTGGGAAGAAGGGTTCTGAGCAGTTGTTCTCCCATGACCTAACCACAGCTGTGACCCACCAGTCTGCGACGCACATGTGCCCAAACTGAAGCAGGCTGGCAGCCAAGTGTTGCCTGCATTTTGGGCTTGGCCTCTCCACCTCAGGAGGCCAGCTTCTGTCCCTCCTTGCCTCCCCCCGGTGGCCCGCAGCCCTGCTGTGGCATGTGGCATGTGGCATGAGGGCCCTTCTGGCCCACGTCAGCCTCGTGTGCTGATTAGACAGGAATCAGCAAATCTGTTGAGCGTGTGTTTAATGTGGCACAGATGTGGAACATGCTGCAGATCTTTCTGCTTTACAAATTTTCAGCTTTTTGCGTTTCATCAGTGTTGCTTATTATTTACAGAATGTAACTTGAGACAGTAGAACAGATTGTAATTTTTAAAAAAAGGTTTGCGGGGGTGGTGATGGGGCCGCAGGGGATCTGGGAGAAAAAAATTCCAGTAGTGTGGAATGTCGTTTGCTGTCCAGACCAAACAAACCAGTTTGCCAAGGGTTGATGGACTATGGCAATCAGTCCCATTCATGTTCACACCGGCGGCACTTAATTGTAAGGCAGCTTGACCGTCTTATCACCAAATAAAGAATAATCTTTTGTCACCAGGTTGAACGTCATGGCACCAGGCAGAAACGTACCCGTTGTCGAGGCACTGAAGGGTATCACTTAGCTGCCAGCTTGTGTTCTGTTTCCTTCCTGTCCAAAGAGAAAGGACACCATTGAACCTAATCCCCATTCGGACACATGGATGTTCCCCTTGCCTTATTCCTGCCCTGGCTTTATACTCAGGCACTGTGGCAAGAGCCGGAACAAAGAGAAGTCTCTTCTTCTGCCTGAGAAATCCAAGATAGTCTTGAGGGCATTGGAACGCTGGGCCAGAGCCCGTTGGACCCAAGTTGAAAGGGAAGGTGTCATCTGTTGTTTGCAGAGGGCAGATTTGCCTAGAGGTGGCCTTGGTTCTGAGAAAGCTCAGCCTCGGGTTAAATTCGAGGACAAACAATAAAAAAGCACCAGCTGGTCAGAAGGGAGATGAGGAGGAGAGGATTTGTTGAGTCCTATATGTTTCTAGGCCAAAAGAACCTAAAACTTGGGACTGAAATAATGAAAGCCATACAGTAAAAATCCTTTGGGGAAGTTCTCCTTGGAATTTGAGCTAGTGCAGGGAATTGATTGCCTTGGTCAGAAGGTTCTGAGTTGCTTAAGTGCTGAGTGTCAACACCGGACTGGACCGTCCGCAGGGAGCCAGGCCCCTGAGCCGTTTCCAGAGTTCCAGGCCCTGCTGCTCTTTTCCTTCCTGGAAAAGTGCAGATGTTGCACGGTCCCCCGAGGCCAACAGGCAGCTGTCCAGTTGCCCCCTCGGGAGAACATGACCCAGGTCAATAACTTTCTAGTGTCCGTCCACGAGGGAATGATCAGCATTCTTATGCCCCAGGGGTTTCTGGGTTGTTACCAACTCCCAGCCCTTCCCCGATTGGGTCTTGAGGAGGAGTTCCCCGACGGACGGCCCCTTCTCCAGCCTCGGCTTCAGAAGCAGCAGCTCTGGCTCCCCTGCCGCTGGTCCTGCACAGGCTTGTGGCCTTCGGTCTGGTCATTTAGCATCTGTGTATTGAGCTGGGGTACTGTGATGCACGGAAGAGACGGAAAGCTCTGGCTCCACGTGGCTTCCATTCAACTCCTGTCACACTCTCCAGGCCACGGCTTATTCAGAACACGAGGCCCTTCCCTGGAAAAGGTTGGTGCCTGGAGAAAGGGTGTGTGCTGTGTCACCGGCTGGCTCTGCTACCCTTCCAGGGTCACAGTTTCTCCCTCGACCGCCTCAAATCTAACCTCAGGGCCTGAAACAGACCCTGTTTATCCCTGTGAGTGAGGCAACTGTATGTAAACTTTCATTCTCATGGCAGTTGCTAATCTTCAGTGTCCTCATCCATTTTTTTTTGTTTGTTTGTTTGTTTGACTGCACCGGGTCTTCCGTGAGGCGTGCCGGCTTCTTAGTTGTGTCACGCATGCAGGATCTTGTTCCCGGACCAGGGATCGAACCCGGGCCCCCTGTAATGGGAGCGTGGAGTCTTACCCACTGGACCACCAGGGAAGTCCCTCCACATCCGTTTTTGAAGCATCTTCTCCTGTGCCCTCTTTTTCCTTTTCCACCTCACCTCCACCAATACTCTCTGTTAGATAGTAAACGGTTGTATAAAACTTCCGGCCTGAATGAATAGGTGGTCTTGAAAAAGCACACAAATCACAAAGTAGGTCCTCAGAGGGCTGCAGCACCCAGACCGGCTTGGCTTTGGTCACGAGGGAGGGAGGCCCTTCACGCAATAGTGTGGAGGCCCAGGGCTGGGGGGGATGCTAAGGACACAGCCCACACCGCCCGCCCCCCCTGCCGCTCAGTCAGGGCCGTCCCATTTTCAGGGGTTGGATGTATTCGGGTGATCTTGCAGACTTCATTTAGAGACAGTGTTCTATCCCCAAAAACCTCTGTTATGATGGCTTTTATTAATGGCAATATTCTAAAACTCTGTTCATTCCAATTCTAAAAATTTGACATTTGGTATAGTTTGTTGAGCTGCTAGATTGATTAGCTCTTAGCTCTTTTAAAAAGTTCTTTAAGCAAATGAGACATGAATGGAGTAAGTCAGGTGAGGAAACACTTAGGCAGTAGTTCCTGTAGAAAACACCTATATAACCAAACATTTGATGTACCCCTCATGAATAATCCTTACATATCCAGTAAACCATGTTTCCCATAGTGTGCTGTCAGGCTAAAAATTTTAAATCTGAGTTTTAAAAGTTATGTGTTTTGGTATTTTAAATTGATTTGACACCCAGTAATTCAGAATAAGGGTAGGGGAGAGGGAGGAAACTTTCATGAGTACCTACTATGTGCCAGGCACTGTGCTGTGCACTTTTCATATATTAACATTATTAACCAAGTAAGTATTATATTCCCATTTATTGATAAGGAAACTGAGGCTGAGAGAAATCCAGTAACTTCTTCAGGATCACTCAGCTAATAAGTGACTGGACAGGAATTCAAGTTTGTTTGTCCTTTTCCAAAGATTTGTGTTCTTCCCTACACCACCATGCCCCTAAATTTCATCCCTCTCTTAAAAGGGATCAACTTTTGGGAGAAGGTAGATCATATAAAGAAAGAGATTATGTAATTATTGGCTAGAAATCATCTGAAAATAATATGGTTAGTTTAATTTAATCAACTTGTTAGCATTAGCATTTGCACTTAATAGCTACAAAATAAGTTTACCAGGAACTGTGTATTTTGACCCATGTGAAACATCTTAGGGTTGGCATTAGAGGCGACAGGTTAGTAGGGAAACTGACCATGGTTTGAGAGATTCCTATAGAGCACCATACTCTGAATCAGAATGTCGTGCTTAAAACATAAATGAAGCTTGCGTTTTTAAATGCCTTGGTTTTGTAGTGACGTTGAAAGTTGCAAACCACCTTATAAGTTGTCAACTACTTTTTGAAAAAGCAAAGCAAACCCAGAATGCATGCAAAAGTTAGTTGTTTTAGGAAATCCAAGGCTCTCAGACTATAATCTCAGTATGATATTATCCAGTTGATTGGAATTCGTTATGAAGCGAGTCTGCCTTACCCCGCCCCCCAGCTTCATGAGCAGGTAGTCTCACCCCTGAGGCAGTTAGTTGACTAGGAAAAAAAGCTCTGAATTAGTCTTGTTCTTAGAGTTTAAATCCCAATAGGCATATCTGTTGGCATTAGTCCTACGAGCTGTCACAGTTGCAATGTCATGGGGTCCCCCAAACATGTGTTAGGTTATAGGAAGCCTTGACCCCTATAAACAAGTCAGGTGTGAATCCCACTGTGGGGAAAGCCCAGCCCAGGAAATGTCCTCCCCACTGCAGGATGTCAGATCACTAAAAACTTAACAGCAATAATAATATAATTTCTAGCGGTTTCATGGATCAGCATCTTTCCCACATTTTCAGTTGCAACAACACAATATGGGATTTTATGTGTTGTTACACGCACGACTTCAGAACTCGAGGGAGAGGTAAGTAGAATGTTAACAAGGAAGCAAAAGGGAAAGGGGAATATTTCAGTTTGAAGCAGTTTCCCCAATAAGAAAACTAAGAGGGAAAGGTTGGATGTTGGATCCTAGCCCATCTTGGGTTTCAGCCACCGAGGCTAAGCTAAGTTAGGGCCCCTCTCGGGCACCCATGGCATCTTCTGCAGATCCATCATCATCGTTGTCATCATGATCAGTAGCATTTTATCGAGCGCTTATTATGTACCAGGCACTCTTATAAGCACTGTACACATACTGACTGACTCCTCACAGCAACCCCATTAGAATCCCCATTTTATAGATGAGGAAACCAAGGCTCCAAGAGGTTATACAACTGGCCGTAGGTCACAGTTTGTAAATGGTGGAAGTGGGATTCAAACCCAGCCGTCGTATTACACTCCCTCTATCCTAGGGCTCCCCTGCTGCATTATAATTGTGTTTCTGTTTCTCCTCCATTAGACTCCAGGAAGCTCCCTGGAAACTCCATTCATCTCTGTCTTCCTAAAGGCCTAGCGCGGCCTGTGCTCAGGAAGAGTTCATTAAATGGGGTGGGCGTGGGGGCAGAGGCAGGCAGAGGCCAGTCCCAAGGCTCAGTTAGTAATTCATTTACCTCTACTGACAGAGGGTTGCTTTCTGCCCAACCCTTTTTTTTTTTTTTTTGGCGGTACGTGGGCCTCTCACTGTTGTGGCGTCTCCCGTTGCGGAGCACAGGCTCCGGCCGTGCAGCCTCAGCGGCCATGGCTCACGGGCCCAGACGCTCCGAGGCATGTGGGATCTTCCCAGACCGGGGCACGAACCTGCGTCCCCTGCATCGGCAGGCGGACTCTCAGCCACTGCGCCACCAGGGAAGCCCCCAACCTCTTTTTTTTTCATGTGTTCAAAATCCAAATTGTCGTTGGATATTTGGTCCAATTTTCTTGGTTCAAGATTTAACGCAGCCAGAGCTCAGAGGTTATCACTAAACCTGTGGGTGGAATACTACCTCTGAGCAGGTTCTAGAAAGTGGCATTCTGTTTGTCACGCAACTATGGGGAAGAGTTTCTCCTGTGAACTGAGCCTGACTTCAGAGGTTTCCAACCTCTACTAGTCTTCTCTGATTGCAGCTTGCACTGAAAGGAGTAAAATGTGTCAGTGGAGAAGAAGTGCTTTTCCACTTAGTCTTTGGAAGTGGATGCAGTCGTGAGGAGAGGGCTCCAGGTCAGAGGTCAGATGTCACCCATGGCATGGCAGGCCTGGTGATCGCCCAGACACTGCAGTGCAGTGCGTATCAGAGGAAGCTTTAACCAGTTCGTACACTCCAGTGCAGAGAGTGCTGTTTCAAGAGACTGTTGAGTTCCTTTTAGAGAACTGACAAATGTTTGACTGAACCATTCCGTCAAGAATTCCGGTACAGTAAGCCCCCTACATACGAACGAATTCTGCTTTGAGAGCACGCTCGTAAGCCCAATTTGTTCTTAAGTCCAACGAAGTTAGCCTAGGTACCCAACTAACACAATTGGCTATATAGTACTGTACTGTAATAGGTTTATAATACTTTTCACACAATCATACATTAAAAAGAAACACAAAAAATAAAACATTTTTAGTCTTACAGTACAGTACCTTGAAAAGTACAGTAGTACGGTACAACAGCTGGCATACAGGGGCTGGCATCCAGTGGACAGGCAAGAAGAGTCACTGACTGGAGGAGGGAGAGGAGGTGGGAGATGGTAGAGCTGAAGGATCGTCAGCAACAGGAGATGGAGGGCAAGCTGCAATTTCACTCATGCCTGATGTTGATGGAACGCATGTTCGCATCTTTGAAAGTTCGCAACTTGAAGGTTCGTGTGTAGGGGGCTTGCTGTGTCTTGTAGCTGTTATTCATCAACAGGTAGTATTTAAAGAGATAGTCTGGGTTGACCATCTCAGCTTAATTATTTGTGCCCAGTCCAGCACAGTATATACAGGTTAAATATTTAATTAAAACAAAACTCTCGGACACACACGTAACGTAAATGCAAGAACAATCCATCACTTCGTTGGGGTGAGTACACACAGCCCGTAAGGAAGATGGCAGTCATCAGTTGAATAAACATTCTATTAAGATAGGAAGTCACGTGTTTGACACACACACTTTCTCCTCATTTACTGATTACTTTTGAACTTCGCTTGGTTGATAGACATTGGCCGTGACAGATTCCTCAACCGACTAATATCTTAACTCAAGCTGTACAGGGGTATGTGTATGTGTGTACAACATCTGTCTTCAACTAATAGCACTATGACATAGTTACTCATTATAGAAGCAAAGAACAAATAATAGCTGGCCAACTGTTGACCCTCAGGCTGAAAGGCAGGATCAACCACGAGAATGGAATTGGTTAGATCTCCCTGGGTCACCTTGTTTGGATTTACTGTTGCTTCAAGAAAATGGCAGGGATTGTTTCCATTACTCTGATCTTTGGCTTTGGCTCCAGCGTATGTCAGATAGCAGTGGCCAGATGCAAGCTTGCTCAGTATTGATCTCTCCCTCTAGGTGGGTATCTGCAGTGTATCAGCCACTGTATCAGCAGCCCCTTCCCCGGGGGGAGAGTCGTCCATGCTGTACAGCCAACTCCCTGACATTTTCATGGAGTTCAAAGCCCAAGTTCGTTTGGTGCTGACGTTTTGGATTAGCTGGTTGACTGGAAGGCCTGCTTCTTTCTATACGCTGTGAAATTTCTAAACCGCAGCAGCTGAGGGCTTAAAATGGCCGACAGACCCCCAGCTGGCAGCAATCAAGTGCACCACCGCCCTTCGGCTAAACAAAGGTTTGTGGAGGCACAGTTGCTGCATATGCACTAAGCAGACGGCTGTAAACTCTCTTTTGTGTTGAGTGTTAGTGAGAGACGCTGTCAGCTAATGAGAGGTGAGTGGGTGGAGTTTCGCCACCTCTTGTTTAATGATGCGTTATCCCCGGGATGGTGGTCCCAAGGCCCTGCCCAAGAGGCAGCAGGTCTTGACAGTGAAGGTGATCGTGAGAGAAGGAGCAAGGCAACCAGAGGAAGCCAGAGGATAGTCTGAGGACGGTCCAGCAGTGACAGGCAGGAGCAGCATGGAAGCTGATCTTTCTGCTCTGGTGCCTGTGGGCAGCCTCCACATCTGCGCCACCTTTTTAATGGACTCCATTATGCTGTAGGTTGAAAGGGGAAGGTGGGCATGAGAAGACAAAATGCTATTTTAGGGCTTCCCTGGTGGCGCAGTGGTTGAGAGTCCGCCTGCCGATGCAGGGGACACGGGTTCGTGCCCCGGTCCGGGAAGATCCCACATGCCGCGGAGCGGCTGGGCCCGTGAGCCATGGCCGCTGAGCCTGCGCGTCCGGAGCCTGTGCTCCGCAACGGGAGAGGCCACAACAGTGAGAGGCCCGCGTACCGCAAACAAACCAAACAAACAAATGCTATTTTATATGCATTCAAGCAGCAAAAATTTAAGGGGCTAGACCAGTACTATCTGATACACAATTTAAATTTGAGTTAATTTAAATGAAAAATTTTAAATTCAGCTCCTTAGTCACACTGGCCGCATTTCAAGTGTTAGTAGCTACGCATGGCCAGTGGCTGTGTACTGGACAGTGCTGTCCTGGACAGTACCAAGTGTTGGAAGGTATATAGTTTACCAGGCTCTCTGAAGTACATTGTTGGTGGGTGTGTAAACTGGTTCAGCCTCTCTGAAAACAGCTTGAGTTATCTTGTTAGGTGAACATTCATGCCCTGTGTGTGTGTCCAGCAAACACCTAGATATATACCCAAAGAAACTCTTGCCCAGGGTCACCAGGAGACAGGTAGAGGAATGTACGTAGCAGCATTGTTTGTAATAGCAAAACCTGGAAATGGTCCGTGTGCCATCAACAGGAAGCTGGGTGAATGATGGTATATTCACACAGTGGAATAATTATAAGCCGGTACAATTAATGAATTGTAGCTGCACACAAAAGAATGATTGAATCTTAGCAATATGACTTCAAGGAGGAAGAAGTAAGTCCCAAAACATAAAAGGGCAGTGCCATCCTTTTTCAGAAGCCCAAAACAATGAAAACCAGAGAATGTAACAGGACTACTATACCAGAACATACTTTGAAATGTGATAAGACTACGTGCAGAAGAAAAGTAAAGGAACGATAAGTACAAGATTCAGAGTAGTGGCTATCTCAGATAGAAGAGGAAGAAGAAAGGAACAGGGAGTGGGAGGGGGGAGCAGAGGACCACACAGATAAGATTCGAGTTACAGTCAAACAATGGGGTTTTCGTGCTAGGGATAGTGGTTTCAAAGATGTTTATTATATCATTTAAAATAGATAAAAGGCCAGTGATGATAGTGGGCCCTAAACGGAGGGTAATGATGCATCTAGTCCTAAAGTCCAGTTTACAACAAAAATGAATCCAGTCCTTTCCTTCCAAATGCTCATAGGCTCACTGGAACATACGTGAAAGTGACTTAAGAACAGTCACTTAACAGCTGTTTTTCAGATACCAACGTTGTATTACTGAATCCCAGAGTGAACAAATTTAGGATTACCACCACGTACAGCCACACTGGTTTCAAAGGGTTACTTGAATTTTCAGTGCCATCGTCAATATATGAAGAAAGCAGTCCCATCACACAGTGGCCTACACTGAAGAATATCACTTTAAACTTTCTGCTGGCTTAAGTTTGGGACTAAATTTGTTCACATACAAATGGTTTTAACCCACACACTCCCCAGCCTCTCAACTTTGACCTCAGAATTTAACATTTTAGTTGAGTTTTGGAGAAGAAAGAATAGTTTTCCGGATTCCAACAATGATAAGGAAGTAGGGGATTATTATGGGAAGAATTCCTTTAACCCAGCTCTCTGTTTCTAGTGAGAGTATGTCTAAATCACCCCTTCCAGAAGTATTCCCTATATTTATAAGACCACGAGAGAGACTTCGTTTCCTCCTACGGCAAAGTTGAGCGAGCGAGCTCTCCTGTATCTGTGTGAACAGTGAGCCTTGAATGCCGCGCTGAGCTCCTCCAAGCAGTAGGATCTGAACACTATATCCAACCTTCCCTTGGTGTGTGGTTGATCACGGATGGAGGACCTTGTAAATGGGAAGATAGTTTGCAGTCAGTTGGGGAGGCAGATAAGCAAGTATTTTATCTAAGTGGGATGTGAAGCAAACGTGTTTTGAGCACATGACCGAATCTGACTTGTTTTTGAAAGGGTCATTCTCGTTCCTGTGAGGAGAATGGACAGGAGTGGAAACAGAAAGAATAAGTTATAAGACTATAGTAACAGTCCGTTACAAATCCAGAGATCATTTGTCAGTTATGAGAGAGATGGAGAAATAGCGAGATTTGGGATGCATGTGGAAGTTGAGCCTCTGAACCTCCCAGTAGATCGGGGAGTCAGGATGGAACATTACATTGAAAAATGAGGAGCAGGCTTGTCACATCTTCCTGGGGCCTTTGGGCTTCTGCCACAGTGCCCGAATCCCTTTCAGGAGCTTCAGGGGTGCCTTGGGGAAAAGATACTTTTTTAGCCTGTCCTGGACAGTGTTTGAAATGACAGTCGATGTTTCACTGGGCAAGGAGATAAGTACAGGACTCAGCTATCTGGAAAAGTACACCACGCTCCTTCCCCTGGGTTTCTCTCACTCAGTGTTTTCCAGCATCCTTACACCAGCAGTTGTCAAACTTCCCTATGAGGGGTGAACTCTGTGAGCAGCTCCCGACACTGCCCTCCGTATTTTCAACCAGTAGTTGGGATCTAAATAGCCAGCAGTGGGCCTCAGTCCTGAAGAAGGAATTGAGACTGTGCACAGCAGGAATATGTGAATATATTAATATCATAGCAATAAAATTGGGTTGTTTACCCATTCCCTTGGTGCAGATGGTCGAAACTTCTTTTTAGTCTCACTTGGAGAACACAATTAGTAGTACTTGGGGCATCCTTATTACTGAACTTTTAAAACATTATCACTGGATGTCTGGTTTTCCAGCCCATATCAAGCATTACCCAGGTCTGGGACTTGAGGCAGCGTGGCCTGATAGGCGGAGTGTTGACATGGGCCCAGGAGGGCTTTGCGTCGTCCCAGGTTTGCAGCTAACCCGCTGACTGTTTCTGTCCCTATCTTTACCCTGATTCGCCCACCAGGCACTTCTCTGCCCTTGCAAGTAAGTCTTTCCACTGCTGTTAGCACACGATCCTGGAGTGCTGATTCAGTGTGTAAGCCTAGGCCTCGCTTGTAGATATGTCTAGAGAGGGGTGTTTTGCTTCAATGGAATCCAGGAACAAATAATGAAAAGTACACCAAGTACAAGGCCGAGGACAGACCAGGCACACTCTTATCAGTCATCTGAAATATGCACAGCCTTTCCAAAACAAATATGGACTCCTGTTTCTAGGAAAACACCAAAAAGTACTTATCAATTACCCTGTATATGGTTTGTGGAGAAAGACAACATCAGCCTACCCTGAAAGCCACAGCAAAGCAGATTCCTTTGGGCAACGGACAGCTGAGGGCCGTGAGTGAGAGCCGCCACAGAATCCCAGACTGTGGCCTGGGACCAGTCCATGGAGCCTTTCTTCTCCTTTCATCTCCTGTGATCACTGTGTCCCTCACCCTACACCCAGGCAGCTGAGCTCATCCTAGAAGAAGCTGAGAAGCTTGGTGTGTTCTGACTCATGCCCAAAGCGTCTCACTCTTCTTCCTGACCCTTTACAAGTCCAGAGGTGCCTCTCCTGAAGAGATTTCCTAGAAAAATAGAGTGTGACCAAGTGGAAGTTCAGTAATAATAACAATAACAAGAGCCACTGTTGGTGGATAGCCTACATCCTGTCAAACATGGGCTCGATGGGCATGATTTTGTTTGATCTTCACGGCAGTCCTGTGAGGTGGGTGTCATCACCCTGTTTTACAGAGGGAACTGGAATTGAGGGTTGAAGAAGTTAACTGACTTGTCCACGATCACATAGCTAGAAAATGGCAACGGTGAGGTTCTTGTTCAAAACTGGAGTCTTTAACCACTTTCTTCTAGTGCATTCATGGGTGGTACTAAATGTAGTTTAATTCCGGTCACCAGATTTAGAGTATGTCCTGTGTTGAGTGGTGTTTTTATCTCAGACGAGGAAGGAAGGGAAATCATTTTGACGTTTAACACTTAACCTCTTCGCTTCTTGTCCATTTCCCCACCTAGGACCCAAGCACAGAGGGTACGGAAACCACGGTGCTGCGCAGGGCCGCAGGGCCTGCTTCCCCGCTATTCTGAGAGCCAGGCCGAAGGGCAGGAGCAGCTCTTCAAACTAACAGACAACATACAAGACGAATTGTAAGTTGGAGCCGTGGGAAACCAGCCCTTTCGGTTCACCAGGTTGTCTTTTCTGGCTTTGACTCTGAGAAGTTTCTGTCCGATCTGAGTATCAGCGTGACTCTTAGGCCTTGGAACTGGTCAACAAGATTCCTTGGCCCAGACGTTTTATAGATTCAGATATAACAATGGTTCTCAAAGTGAGTTCCATAGTGGGACCTTAACGTTGGCAGTCTCCTTCTAATTAGTTCAGAAAGAGAAGATAAAGTGTTCTCAATCTACAGGTGTTTTGCCCTGTGAGACTTTCCTAAACTTCGGTGTTTTGTTGTTTGCTGCAGAATGCTAGTAAAACAAAACAGATAAACAACCAACTGGGAGCTGAAAAGTTTGGAAACGCAACAGTGTTCTCAAGGTTGTTCTGTTATTCTTTGAATGTGGAGCCTTATATACTTAGGATCTTGTTATATTTTCAGTTAGTGAAGTTTTTCCTAGTTGATGTGGTAGAATTCAGTATATCACTATTTTAGGATATTCTGCAGAGACTCTTAGCGTAAAATGCTCTGTAACCTAAATAGGTGTTAGAACCACAGTCCAGAGAAAGCAATTAGTTCTGCCTGATAAGTAGCAAAATACTAGTTTAATTTCTCTTAATGCTTATTTATCTTTCTTAAGATAAAGCAAGCTAGGGAGGGTTCAGAGGACCATGAATGTTTTTTGGTTGGTGGAGGATATCTGAAGTAGAGGTGAGCTCTCAGGAGAGCCTTCAGTGTCGTCGTTAGAAATGCTGTTAAACTAACCTCATCTCATAGTTTTGTAGCAGTATTTGAACGGGGATATCAAAAGTCAAGTCCAGAATTCATTTGTTGCTTGCTGCATGGGATGGCGTCTTCCTAGATGTGTTTTTTGTAACTCAAGCTCCTTGCAGTGTTATTGGAAAGTCTCTCAGTGATGGAGGTGTATTACACTATCGTAGTCAGCTCAGGCTGCCATAACAAGACTGAGTGACTTAAGCAACAAAAAATCATTTCTCATAGTCTGAGGCTGGGAAGTCCAAGATCAAGGTGCTGGCTGAGTTGGTTCCTGGTGCAGGCTCTCTTCCCGGCTTGCAGATGACCACCTTCTGGCTGTGTCCTCACATGGCAGAGAAAGGGTGAGCAAGATCTCTGGTGTCTCCTATAGAATCAGGGCCCCACCCTTATGACCTCATTTAACCTTCATTACTTCCTTGCTCCAAATAGGTGGGGACATAATTCTGTCCATAGCACACATCTGTCTGCTCTTTTAGTCTAGCCTCAGCTCTGGCCATCACTCCAATAACCAGAATCCCCAGTATTTCACTCCAGGGAGGGCTTTATATTCCTGCCTGCCTTCGGTGAGGATTTGGTGCCATGGCTGCCCCATATACCACTTTGCTAATGTAACTTTTGGCCTTTGGATCGGAGGCTCAGAGAGTCATTCCCCAGGTGTAGCGGGACATGGTGCAGAGTCTACTAGAATGGCAGCTCCATGAAGGCCGCAGTTTTTGTCTGTTCCATTCATTGAAGGATCCTCAGTACATGGAACAGTGCCTGGCACATACTAGGCACTCAACAAATATTTGTTGAATGAATGATAGTTGGAAAGTTGTTGTACGTTGTGCTTTTAATTTTCTTTCCCACTCACCCTTATTCAAGTGAAACCTTGTGAAATTCATTTTCAAGTCAAACATTGGTCCTCGTGAAATTCATTTTCAATAGGATGACATATGCCAAGAACACAGGGAGAAATTGTGTACTACAGCTAACATAGGCTTGCTCCCAGTGAGATACATGCATTGAAAACAGAGCCATGGAAAGCTGAAAACCGAAATCAAAATGAAGTCAGTAAAACAGATTTCATGAAACTCTTAAAATTCATAAGAGCTAGGAAAAGATGTTGGCGTGAATGACTTTTGACTCTTAAGATGAAAACCATGTGTCTCTACCCAAGTTTGTGGGTTAAATCTTGCCAGTGAATGTTGAAGAAGCCACATGACCGTAGCCTTCCTCAGTGTACGGGGAAGAAGTCATCGGGGACCTGGCAAATGTTCCTCTGAAGTATCCTCGGTTGTCAGGCTGGGTCTTCACGGTGACGTGAATGTTGGAGGCATCCCTCTGCAAGAAAGGCGTTTTCAGGAGAAGCACAGGAGTGCCGTAGGATACCTGAATTTTATCCTGGAATCGTAATTAAAAACATGTTTAAAGACCCAATTATTTGCATATTTTCCTTCAGAGTTAACCCCTTAAAAGGCTCTTTAATACCTTGCCCTACTGTTCTAACTAAATGTTTCCACATTTTTTTCCAGTTAGACTCACTGTTTCACTTCTGGAAAATATTGTGTAATTACTTCCTGATGTAGTGAAAACCCCGCGAAGTCCACAGTGCCATGGTTACTTCAACTTTGTTCTCCCAGATCAAGTTTCATTTAATTTTTTATTTTATTTAATTAATTAGTATTAAAAAGATAGTTGCTGACATATGATTTAAGGTCTGGCCAACTGAAAAGGCTTCAGTTTCGAATGAATCAAATATTCCTCTGATATGTTACAAAATTGCCATTACTTTCCATTTTTCTTAAGTTTGGTTCTGAAATCGGATCCTGGGTTAAGATGCTGTTAAAGTGAAATTTGTTCTATTTATTAAATTAATTTTTCTCTGTAACTAGTGTCTAGTCTGTAGCCAGAAACCTCATTCTCATTAAAAAAAAAAAAAAAAAGAAAGAAAGTACCTATTTTATTTCCAATACACCATCACAGACCAAGTTACATACTAGCAATGTAAGCACTAGGGTGGCTCTTTACCTTTTCCAAAAAGGTGCTTACAAGCAACGCACATGACCTAAGTAGCTGCCCAAACATACTGTTTTCTGGAGTTTATTTGACAATTAGATTATATTTTTAAAATGTAGTTTTAGGAAAGAGTATTTGTGAGATTTTTTTTATTAGATATTATTTTATGCTTTAAAAAAGAAGCTTTCAGTTCTCTATCCCAATTTTAACATTTCGATAGATATATTTAAATATAATTGACTTCCTTTGTAATCCTATGCATTTAAAGTTAGCATTCTTAGAAGGGGATTATGGGCCTCCCCAGAATGCCGACGTGGGGGTCCATGATCCCTGAATATTAAGAGCTCCTGTTCTGATTGGAAATTAGGAGCCTTTCTAAATGTCTGACATTTTAAATTATTATTATTCATTATTTTTTAGTATTGTGACTGTGCTAACAAAAAGAGTCCTTATCCTTTAGAGAAATATGCTGGTATATTTACAGATGAAAGGAAAAGGAATGAACAGCAGCAGCTAAGAACCCTTCAGGGGCAGCAGGACCTGGGAAGTGGTTCCCGTGCAAGACTTTGAAGGTGGTGCTTGCCTTCTGGGGACACTTGAAAGTCACCCGTAGGAGGCCACTTGAGTCTAGTCAGTGTCTTGGAGGCTGTCACTGGATCCCTGGGTCACTTGATCTCAGCCGAGCCAGGCAGCTCCCTGGTCCGTTTGGGTTGTGTGCTCATTTCCGTCTGTTTTGAGTGTGTTCCTCCTCTTCTTTTTTCTCCTTTTTCTTTATTGAGATCTTTTTTTAATACAAAAAAAAGTATAAAAAGTAAGCCAAAATAGCTTATAAACCCACCAGCCAGGTTAGTCTTTTCTCTTTTTGATGAAATAAACTCATGTACATAATTAGCAAATCCAAAGAGTACAGAAAGAAAGAAAATCAAGAGTAAAATTCTCCTTTCTTGGGCTTCCCTGGTGGCGCAGTGGTTGAGAGTCCGCTTGCCGATGCAGGGGACACGGGTTCATGCCCCGGTCCGGGAAGATCCCACATGCCACGGAGCGGCTGGGCCCGTGAGCCATGGCCGCTGAGCCTGTGCTCTGCAACGGGAGAGGCCACAACAGTGACAGGCCTGCGTACCGCAAAAAAAAAAAAAAAAAAATTCTCCTTTCTTGCCCCCTTTGTAAACATACTGTTTATATATTTTGTATCCTGTCTATCCTTCTTGAGAAATTGCAGATAGAGATAGAAATCAGAATTTTTTATTTTGAGCACACGTTATAGTGTTGATTCTAATAGCATATAATTGTAAATAAAAACCTTATAGTAATATATGCAGTCTCAAAACAAAAACAAAAGATCAGACCTTTTGAGAAGTGGGATAGAATTCATTGGCTTCCGTTTTCTAGGCCAGGAAATAATCTACCAATAACCTTTGACACTTAGAAAATTGGATATTCTTTGATATGCCACTAAATTAAAACTTTCATTTGGTGGATTATCCAGCTACTCTGATAAAAGTTAATGGCTTGTCTTTGCTGTACACCTGAAACTAACACAACATTGTAAATCGACTATACTTCAATAGAAAGAAAGGAACGGAGGGAGGGAGGGACGAAGGAAGGGAAAGTTAGTGGCTTGCTAATAACAAGTTAAATCAAGACTTCTGAGAGAATTCTTTATCTTTACCACTGGGTAAAATACATGCAACATCCAAAGTTGTGCACTGGCAAATTCCATTGGACCCTACAACGTAAATTCATTGTTATTTTCTGAGACTACATAACGCATGAATTTATTGAATCCTACTATGTCCCAGGACAAGTTCACAGTCTAGCAGGGGAAGCAGACAGTATTAGCAACTATTTATGAACATGCGATTGCTTTTTTTTTTTTGCGGTACGCGGGCCTCTCACTGTTGTGGCCTCTCCCGTTGCGGAGCACAGGCTCCGGACACGCAGGCTCAACGGCCATGGCTCACGGGCCCAGCCGCTCCACAGCATGTGGGATCTTCCCGGACCGGGGCACGAACCCGTGTCCCCTGCATCGGCAGGCGGAGTCTCAACTACTGCGCCACCAGGGAAGCCCTGTGATTGCTTTTAAAATAGAAGTATGGGCCATGTGTTATGGGACCACAAGGGCAAGTTATTAATTTGTGCCTAGAAAGCCAGGGAAGGCTGTTGGCAGTTGATCTGGTCCTGCAGCACAAGGAGAAATGGGCCGAGAAGAGAGAAAGGCATATATGCAGAGAAGAGTGCCGGGCAAAGGCTCAGAGACAGGAGAGTTAGCGGCATTTCTGGGGGGACTCCAGTTAGCTGGGTGTGGTGGCAGCACATGTGTGGGAGGGAAGGAGCAGAGGTTGGAAAGGTGGGTTACAAGGCCAGATTCTGAGAGCTTTTTTTTTTTTAAATCCCCCCCCTTCCCCCCTTGGTGTCCATACAGATTCTGAGAGCCGTAACGGCTTCCTGTAGGCAGTGGTGAGATTTTGAAGAGGATCTCACTCAAAATGACGTTAAAAATGTAACCTTGACAGCAACAGAGAAAGGGATCAGAGTTGGAGAGACTGGGGGCAGGAAAGCACTTAGGAGGCCCTGGGAGTGATCCAGGTGAGCACAGACTGGCAGAGAAGAGGGGGAGAGGGGACAGGGAGGCAGGCGTCAGTACAGTCAGTAGACTGACCAGGTTTAGAAGCTGAGCGAGGGGTGGGGCTGAGAGGGACTCGAGGGCTGCTTGCCTGGTCGGTTGGATGGAGATGCCATCAACTGCGAGGGGCGGTGCTGGAGGAGGAGAGGATTCGAGAGGCCGTGCTGAGTGTGAGGACCCGTGGGACATGTGTGCCGAGACTCTCTGCAAGACCCCAGGCTCAGACACAGGTGTGGGGTCACACCTGGACTTGGGGAGAGACACATGCGGGGCAGGAGCCTGTTCTGGGAGCACTCCTGGAGTAAGACAGCTGTGAACTCTTCTGATTTTGAAGTGCCTACAAAGTGAGGAAAATAAACATATATAAATAGAGTTAATAAAGCCAAAAAAAAAAGAGTGGGAGAAAAAGAAAGAAATCAATTGAAAAGGGTAATTGAAACAATTGGCGGATTTCTCTCTCCCTAAGGAGGAATAATTGGTCCTGAGCCTGTTTCCTTGTGGTCTCTTAGAGGGTCACTCATTTTTCCAACCTGCTGAAGCAAGGATCTGTAGCAGACTTGCAAGGGGACCTTCCCCACAGGATTAGGATAACTTAGCATCTGTTCTCAACAAAAGAAATAACAATAGCCACCATTAGTTGGGCATGTAGGTCAGTTCTAAGCATCACAGTGGCCCTAAGAGGAGATACGATGACCCTCGCTCTACACGTGACGGCAAGAAACTCTGAGCCAAGCCATGTGGCTGGTGACAGAGCCAGTTGGCACCTAAGATTGGCTGGTTCCAATGGCACATCAGCCGTGGGGCTTGGAGACAACATTTCTAACTGCCACAGAGCGAGAGGGTTGAAGCTATTGTTGGTCATGTCACTGGTGTTGATGAGAATGCCCTGTGGTATCATGGCCTGAGATATCGTCGTCGTGGGTGCTACTTCTGCGGCATTGAACCTTGCCGGGTTCACTCACTGTTAGAACCTGTCATCTTGGAGAATGGTGTAAGCCACGTGCCACAGCTTTCCTTTCTCTCAGAAGAAACTTTCTGAAGTTGATCCCGAGGTCAGAATGTCCTCTTTCTCTCCTTAAAGGAGAGTTATAAGTGAAACTTTTAACCAATGTCTAAAAATCCTGTTTTTTGTTTTGTGGCTAGTGGGCTCCAGAGCACAGGCTCACCAGTTGTGGCTCACAGGCTTAGTTGCTCCGCGACACGTGGGACCTTCCCGGACCAGGGCTCGAACCCGTGTCCCCTGCATTGGCAGGCGGATTGTCAGCCACGGCGCCACCAGGGGAGTCCCCGCCTGTTTTTTTTTATAGAATCATTCGCGGTGTCGCGGTGTCTACAGAGCACTGGGCAGCTTCTCTGGTTCTTCATATTTGAAGGGTACAGCTTATCCAGAGGCTGTGTGTCTCTGGCCACATTTTTTCATTCTTCCTCCGAATTAATAATAGGTCAGAGGGTAGAAGGACACACTCAGGATTGACCTGAGACCACGTGGCTTTCCTCCCCATGTCATCCCACGAGGGTTTGCAATGGTCACTCATTCATGAGCCAAGAGCAGCCCTGCGTGAAGCGAGGGGGGTACGGGGGATGAAGAGTGGAGAGCCCCGTGTCTAGACTCAGCTCGTGTGAGGCCATAGCCGCTGCCACTCTGGACGAAACCCTGAGCCTCTCAAGTGATGCACATGAAAGGCTGTGGGGCACAGGCCTTTGCAGGGGACGGCCAGGCAGGGTGGGGGACACCGGGCTTTGATGACAAAGGGACAGAGGCGGGGGCAGATGGGCAGAGAAGTGCTGAGTGCACTCATTGGTTCGACTTCTCTTGTCCCCCTGGGTTTTGGTCCCTCTCTCTCAGTGACAAGTTTGGGGTTGGTCTCCATTACAGGAGGGGACCCATAATCTGGAGCTCAGTTTTAATTATTCTTTGTTGTGGTTTCCAGATTTTGTTTTTTAAAAAATGTATGCTGTAATGATGAAACCCAAAGCCTTGGTCACTGGTTGTGGGAGTTCCAGGGGAGCATCGGGGGAAAATGGAGAGAGAGACGCTGTTGGCTAAGACAGTGTCTGGGTTTTTGCTGAGACCGTGGTCTGGGACCCTGGCACTCCAGCTGAGGCCCCGCTGTCTCCCTTTCCCCTCCTTTCACTTAGACCCTTGGCTGCTTTGGATTTGAAAAGACTAGAACATTTCATGTAAATGTCCAAAAATTACTGTCTGTATTAGCTTCAGGGTACGAATAGGGCCCCTGGGCTCACAGAATAGAGATCTGTGCACATTTACAAACTGCTCCTCTCCCCTCACATTTCTGTAATAGACGTGAATTCCTTTTATTTATTTATTTATTTATTTATTATTTTTGGCTGTGTTGGGTCTTCGTTGCTGTGCGTGGGCTTTCTCTAGTTGCGGTGAGCGGGGGCTACTCTTCATCGTGGTGCACGGGCCTCTCACCGTGGTGGGCTCTCTCGTTGAGGAGCTTGGGCTCTAGGCGCGAGGGCTTCAGTAGTTGTGCCTTGTGGGCTCTAGAGTGCAGGCTCAGTAGTTGTGAGGCATGGGCTTCAGTAGTTGTGGCACGTGGGCTTCAGTAGTTGTGGCTCACGGGCTCTAGAGCGCAGGCTCAGTAGTTGTGGCACGTGGGCTTCAGTAGTTGTGGTACGTGGGCTTCAGTAGTTGTGGCTCACGGGCTCTAGAGCACAGGCTCAGTAGTTGTGGCGCACGGGCTTAGTTGCTCCGTGGCATGTGGGACCTTCCTGGACCAGGGCTCGAATCCGTGGCCCCTGCATTGGCAGGCGGATTCTTAACCGCTGCGCCACCAGGGAGGCCCGGCCATGAATTTTTTGCCCATGGATTTACTGACTTTGTGACGGCAGGTAGTATGATCTCTATCAGATGAAGAAACTGAGCCGCAGAGACAGCAGCTGGCCCAGCCTGGTGGGTCTCCCTGCCCGCTCGGCCTGCACTTCCACCACTGTATGGAGCAGCTCTCACTAGAGCATCCCAGCTCAGAGCCACCCTTCCTCCTTCCTTCCACCCAGAACAGAAGTTGTTCTGGCCTTATGGAGGACTTTGCACTGTCTGTGGCCTCTTGGAAGGGAGTCTGTTTTAAAGAAGTCCAGTTTGGAAAGGGCACTAATAGTGTCAGCCAGTCGGCCCGGGTGTAAGAGCAGCTGCCCAGATGGAAAGGCCTTGGCCCTTTTAGAGGCTGTGCATAAATGTCAGACAGCGGGTACTAAACAGGGTGAGAGTGGAGGCACGGGTGATGGGATAGAAGTACCCCATCTTGTGCTGGACCAGAGGAAAGGTAACAATCCCTATTGGATTTTTAATGCATGTGCTGCTCTCACCCTAATTGCGGTGGCCAACTCCGGGGATCTCCTTTGAGAGCCCATTACAGCCTCGGTCACCATGTGCCCGGCCCACCTGTGCTTTGAAGTCCTAGGCCATTTTCAGTTTTTAAGCTAGTTTCCCAGCAAGTTCTAGCTGGTCCTGTGATCCTTCCTCTCTTTGTCAGGAAGCTTTTTTCATCTCTCTCTGTCTCTCTGTCTCTTTCTGTCACCTTTTCTTCCCCTGGACCAGCTATTTTAGATTTCAGTTGGTTTCTTTAAATGATACTGCTGCCCCCTGGATACTGTCAGAGCCCGGGACATGGGAAATTCCGTGCTAAGTGGCCTGAACACCAAAAGCTGCTGGGTATTTCTAATTTTGGCATTGAGACTTTACAAGTCTACATTCTTGGCATTGCCAACCAGTTAGAATAGAACAATAAACCCCAAATTTTGTCATGTGAGGCTGTAATTAAAATGGCAGCTGGAACCAGGCATATTTTCACTGAGTCCTGAGGGGGTGGCCGACTCAGTGGTGGGTGCCCAGGGAGACACGGGGGGCGTAGGGTGTGGACCCCTTTTACATCAGCTTAGTCAGAGAGTCAAATACCTGTCTGGGAAACAAAATGAGAACAAGTAGTTGCTTGGCAGTGCTCTTGACAGTAAGCGACGAAGCCTTCAGAAGTGGGCGCAGGGTGGGCGTGTTTCTCGGGAAGCTTCAGAGAGAACTCGTGAACCCTTGGGCTGAGAGACAAGGCGTGTTCAGAATGGGGGGCTCTCTAAGCCCAGAGGTGAGCAGGGACCTGGCGCCAGCTTGGGACTGAGAGAGGACCGGCCTGTCCAGCAGCAGGCAGGCCTGCTCCATCCCAGCAGAGTTTGGCGACTGCTGACCGTGGAACAAAGCCATCCTGGGACCGGGTCCCTGAGCCGTTCCAGGGGAGCCGCGGCTCCAGGCAACTGCGGTGTGGCAATTCCTCTCAGGACATCAAGTCCCAGGGGGCCGGGGCTTGACAGCCAGCCTGTCGTCAGCTCTTAGTATTCTTGCCGTCACCCGCTCCCCTGCGCTGTCCCCCGACGTGGCCACCCCATTGTGGAAGGCTGTCACAAGATGCGACAGAGGCAGCCAGGCCTGGGAGAGCTGTCACGGCGGTTTCCAAGGGTCACTGCTCTTCATTCAGTAGCCGATCTGAGAGCTTTGACGTGCATAAATTTCCACTTTAAATCTGGGGCTCCAGGGAAGAAGAGATTTTTTTTTTTTTTTTTTTTTTCGGTACGCGGGCCTCTCGCTGTTGTGGCCTTTCCCGTTGGCAGAGCACAGGCTCCGGACGCGCAGGCTCAGTGGCCGTGGCTCACGGGCCCAGCCGCTCCACGGCATGTGGGATCTTCCCGGACCGGGGCACGAACCCGTGTCCCCTGCATCGGCAGGCGGACTCTCAACCACTGAGCCACCAGGGAAGCCCGAAGAGATTTTTTTCTGAGTGGCCCTGAAGCCCCTAGAAGGGATGACTGAGAGTTTATGGAAATCAAGATTACAGCTTTACCTAAAAAAGCACTCTCTAACAGTTGAGTTCTGAGAACGCGGTGGTGGTCTCACCAGTGAGTCCCCTGTCCCTGGAGGTGCTGAGCTGAGACCAGGTGACCTCTTACTAGAACTGTGACAAAAAGGAAGTGGACATAGGTGCGCACCTGGAGAGGGCGTGCCATCCTCTCGCAGCACCTAGGTTGGTGACCCATCCGCTTCCGCTTTCCCCGCGTCCGTCACCACCCCTGCCCGCGACTTCCAGCCCTGTGGCTGCCCCTCCCCCACCCCGTCTTCCCGGTGAACCTTCTCAGCTGCTGCTTCAGCCAGCATTTCAAAGCATTGTATTTCCTTCTTCTGCCCAACAAAGCACTGCTACAGTTTTCTCTAAGCCTTAGGCTATAAAAAGGCCATAAAATTGTTTCTCCTATTGATACACTTGGTCATATTATCGAGCCCCCTGTGTAAGGGCTCTGTGCTTTACACATTGGCCTCACAGCAGCCCTGAGAGGCCAGTGTCACTTTTTTTATTCCTGATTTACACACAAGGAGATGGAGGCTCAGAGTGGGTGAGCCACCTGCCCAAGGCGTAGTGAGGGAAGGAGCCTGGCTTCAAGGTCGGAGCCTCGGGCCCCCCTCCTACAGCCTCAGCCTGGAGGAGCAGCTGGCGAAGCTCTGCGTGCCCTTCTCACTCCGCCTCCTTCTCTGCAGCTTCATAGCCGTGGAGAACATCGACAGCTACTGTGTGCTCATCTCCTCCAAGGCCGTCTACTTCCTGAAAAGCGGAGACTACCTAGACCGGGAGGCCATTTTCCTGGAAGTCAAGTACGACGATCTCTACCACTGCCTCGTCTCCAAAGACCACGGGAAGGTGTATGTGCAGGTGACCAAGAAGGCCGTGAACACGAGCAGTGGGGTGTCCATCCCCGGCCCTTCCCACCAGAAGCCGATGGTGAGTGCACCCCTGCCCTATCTCCTCAGCCGGCCGCCGCCCTGCTGATGCTTCTCAACGGGAAAGTGTTTGCCGCGTGTGAGGCTTGGGCTGGGCTGTTGTGAGTCCCCAGGGGTCCTGCTTCTTAGTCCCACAGGCAGAAGGCGCTCAGTGTGTGTGGGGTGGGACGATGCCGCTCTCCCAGCTCCACCGGAGGGCAGGTTGCTCAACGCTTGTGCCGCAGTTTCCCACCCATACAGTATGGGCAGGATTACCGCCTCTAATCAGCCATGAGGACCAGCTGACATGATGCACAGGGGTGTTTTATTCCTAAAATGGGACTCTTCGGCGCATTGAATCTAAGAAGGCGTTAGAGCACACATTGGCTTCTTCATTGCTTCACCTCTAGAATAATTGGAAATTAACTTTTTTTTCTGCACAAGGAAGCAATATCTAGCATAGGCCCCTATCCACTGTAAAAGCTCAATGAATATCTGTAAATAAACTTTACACTTGACCTGCAAAAGGTACAAGATATTGTTATGGCAGGACTTTTCAACAACACCGTTGCTGTTAATAACCAGCATTCGTTAAGGGTTTACTGTGTGTCAGGCTGGATTCTAGGTACTTCTAGATTATTTAATGTTGTACTGCTGTTGTCCCCACTTGGTGGTCAGGAGGCTTGGTGAGGACAGGTGACTTGCTCAAGGTTATCCGGCCAACACCGGAGGGAGCTGGGGTTCAAACCCACATGCCCGTGCAGCTCCAGGGCTGGCAGCCTGGACCACTCTGCTGCCTCCGCTCGGAGGGGCTGTTGTTGGCTCGGCAGAAGCACGTGTGAGGGACCCCACCGCCAGCCATATTCTAACGTGGGATCTTTTCATGAAACCAGGTGTTAGCCCTGCTCATTTTTCACCTGGAATGCTAGGATTTTCAAGCCTGCATTCGAGAATGACGTGCCATTCAAAATGGCCCTGCTTATCTCAGTGTTTCCACAGATGAGAAACAGCAACCAGCCTTTTTGGGCCTCTCTCCCTTGACCTTCTCCCTGCCCAGGAATGCGCTTGGGTTTGGTTTGGCTTGTGCAGGCTCCCCTGGGGTCATTGGCTTAGGTTAGGGCCGGTAGATTAATTGAGTTAACACCCAAAAGCCTGAGTATTTCCACAAGTTCCTTTCGGAGGTGGGGAGCTTTGCCCAGCTGCACTTTCGCCCTTTCAAGGCAAGTGAGCTTTCTTGATAAGAAAGGCCTCGAGGGCATTTGTGTGCTTTGACCATCACCAGACTTTTAGATTTGAATCCCAAGTCTTTGTTAGTCTCACCTCAGCTGATCCTCACACCTCGGAGCTGAAACTGGTTCTCAGTTACAGGCAGTCCCAAATGTCAGGTGATTATGGGTCGACTGCACAGTCACCTGGGGAATAAGTTAAAGATACAGATTCCAGAGATCCACCCCAGACCTCGAATCGGCATAACTAGGAGTAGGGCCCTTGGGAATCTGTTTCTTTAAACTACGACCCATGCTGTTCTGGTCCGCAGTCAGGCTGGGAGCTGCTGCCTGGGTGGATTTCAATGGCCCATGTCCTGTGATTCTGTTTGGCTTCCCACCTTGGGGGCAGGTTACTCATTCTGTCCTTTTCTTCAGGTCCACGTGAAATCAGAGGTCCTTGCTATCAAGTTATCACAAGAAATAAACTATGCAAAGAGCCTTTACTATGAACAGCAACTTATGTTAAGACTCAATGAAAACCAAGAGCAGTTGGAGCTGGACTCCTGAGAAACCCCAGCTGCTGGAGGGACACTCCCAGACGTAGACCCCAAACCAGTCAGGAGGAGAGAGGCCCGTGGGCTTGGCTTAAATTAGAGGAAACCAGAATAAGGTTTGGGGGGGATGCTATCAAGAGGGAGAGTAAATACTGGTGAGGGAGGTTACAAATGGAACCATATTAATTTGTGGGGCAGGGGGTTACTTTAGATTATGGGGAGGTAATTTTTAAGAGGCATTGGTTGAATAACGTTTAAAACAAAGAAAGTGTGACTGAGATCAATCTAATTTTTAGATTGCCCTGTATTTTGTTAACATGTATATATGTACAACTGTGTGTTTGTAAATACGTAGGAGCATTTCCGAACAGGGCCTGTGACGTGTGTAAAGGTTTGTTAACTGTAAAGTAATATAAAGTTATATTGGATCTTCTGTTGCACTAATTCTGCACGTCTCATTCAGGGTGCTGTCCGTGAAGGGGGGTTCTCGGAAGCTGCAGAATGTTATGCCTTAGTTTGGGGAACTAGAATATTCACGGTTAGGTGGGCTGAGGTGAGGGGGCAGGTGCGTCAAGAGCGACGCCTTTGAAACCTGTGCTCATCCCGGCTGGTGCCGCGAACCGAAGTGTCTAGACCCAGAGCCAGCCCTTGATGAGGCCTAGGGGAGTGACTCGGACACATCTTTTATTTATTTCTCCCCCAGTTTAAAGATAGTTCTTAAGAGTGTCACAAATTATTTTTTATCTGCCTGTCTCACTGGCTCTCTCCTGACTAGTCTTGCCAGACTTTGAGGTAAAACTTTGAGGTGTGTTCTGTTACCACGCACACACACACGCCAGCATTATAAGGTTTCCTTGGGTTATTATCAGAGAGGCCAGTTTGAAACATTGGTAGGCTCTGATAACTTAGAAGGGAAAAAAATCCTGTAGGACTGTTTAACAGATCAGAAATCCACAAATTTATCAAAAACCCACAGCGAGAGTGTTGCCTCTCCTGAGCAGCTGCGGCAGGAGGTCCTGGGACTCTGTTCTCCTTAATAAAGCTCCAGGCAGCCACCCAGCCCCACAGCTCTGGGGACGCGGCGACGGCAGCCCTGGGGTAAGAAGGGAGAAGGAGAGAGTCTTAGAAAAGGGAATGAAATCTGAGTGCTAAAAAGCTGTTCTTGTAAGTTTGGGGCCAAGATTTGGCCAAAATATCTCTTGCCCTTGGTTTTAAATTCCAACCGGTGGCAAAGCCTAGACCGAGTGTCTTCTCCTTCCTGGGTCTTGTTTCTGTGGTTTCTCTTTTCTGTAAGGAATAACCAAGGTAGGGAGAGGGGAGGCCTAGAATGAATGACTAGCCTTGTGATTTTTTAATTTTTATTTTAATAAATCTAGTCAGTCTCTACAACCGTGTCACATGTAGCTGAGATCTAAAAGGACCCATCGGATCAGTGGATGCGTGGAAGGTTTTGGTGTTTATGACTCATGACCCAGGTCCTTCCAAAACACAAATGAAGCTAATCTTTCTCTCCCCACTCGCGCGTGTGTGTGTGCGTGTGCGTGTGTGTGCGCGTGCGTGTGTGTGTGTGCGTGTGTGTGTGTGTGTGTGTGTGTGTGTGTTTTCAAAGAGCTTTAACCCAAGTGCTTAGTGCTCTGGCAAAATAGTTCGTCTTGAACTCCAGGATTTGTATATAGTCTTCACTGAACTCTGGGTTCATGGACTGCAGAATTGAAGCCCAGCTTTTGAAGGGTCGGGGTGGGTTTTTGGTCCGTCGGTTGGTTGGTTCTGCTGGGCCACAGCCATGTGCCAGGTGCGGCTCCCTGCAGGCTTCTTGTCTTCCTCACCAGCCTCCCACCCTGCACCCCACAAGTTTGGCTTGTGGTTTTTGTCATCAGTAACGCACTGCCTGAGATCATGACCTCTTAACGATGAGACTCTCGGAGGTTGATGGTTTGTGTCAGTGAGCCTTCTGTCACTTTCTGGAGTGAAGTCACTTGGGGGTTCTGTTGGATTGAGGAGCTTGGTGTGACTAAGGAAGCCTGGCTTTGGGCCCAGCGGCAGCCCGTGTTCTCTGCAGCTCTGCCCGCGGGCAGTTGCTTGAGGGCTGCGCTGTGGAATGGTGCTCCCAGGAGACTCCAGACGGGTGTCGGGATGCCCTCCTCCCGGCTCCTTTCTAAATCTCATCAGCCCTCGAAATACAATAGTTGCTCATCTCCCTACTGCACAACTCCCCCCCGATGTTTGCACCTTGGAAGAGGCAGATGTTAAAATGGGATCCAAAGACCAAATGGGGCGGGGTTGGGGGGTGGGTGCCAGCTAAGAGCTTCTCAGGCTCCCTCTGCCCTCGCAGCCCTCGTGCCAGGCCTGGTGATGGTAAGGTTTCAGGGGCTTTGGACATAGTTTCCTGGTTTGCCAGGAAAAAAATCCAAAGCTTTGGAGGAAGCAGGCCCTGGCTCTGGCTTTTAAATTGGTATTTAGCCAGCGATGTCTGAGACTTCGTTAAGATAATTTCTGCCGATTTTCTTGGTGCCTCAAGTACCCAGTTCCTCTCCGAGGAAAGTAAAATAAATTGAATTAGGAGAAATTGGGCAAGCAGAAAGCAAAGCCCCCTTGATGCCCTGACCCAGCACAGCTGGCCGCGTCACCGCCTGGCCACAGCTGCTTTCTTCACCCACCAGAAAGGCTGGCTGTTCTGTGTCTCCCACACCTGGGCCTGCTCACCACTGACTGGGAAACAGAAACATGGCCTCTTAGCGGCCCGAGTACCTCACCGTGGTGGAGACGCACCTCGGGGTTTGGAAGGCTCCTGGGCCACTTTGTTTTTAAGCATCATCTGTGCCTCAAAATACCATAGTAGCTGCTCGATAATATTCTGAAAATAAAGTATCTGGGTCTCCACCGTGTGAACACTCTTACACTCACCGATCTGTTGAGACTCTTGAATCTGTTTCTCATATCAGAGTCGTTATTTTTCTTCCTGTGGAATAAAATGCTCTGTTGACTTCCAAACATGTTGTTTCCTTCTGGTTTCTTGCTGTCCCATAGATTGTAGAGCCATCGCCAATGACAGATGCCAAACGTATTACAACACGTGCAGTCACACGCAGCCTTTCCCTCACTCCGGGCAAGCGCGTTCCCAGGCCAGCCCTGCACTTTGGGCCTTGCTTAACTTCCCAGAGTTGGCAGCTCTTCCCGTCAGCCAGGCCCGGGCTTCGTGTTGGCTGCGCCCACCTCACCACTCTGAGGTTACAGGTCCAGGCCTGGCAGGATGGAAGTTGTCGTTTCTGAGGAGGAGACTTCAGCAGGAGCAGGATTGGTTAAGTTCAAGGTGCCTACTTGATATTACTGGACAGGTCAAGCAGGCAGCCGGGCGCTGGAGTTCCAGGGATGAGTCCAGGCCAAAGGCATAAGATTGGGAGTCATCATGCAAGTGACAAGTGGAGCCTGGATGAAATATGAAATCCTCAAAGGAGTGGGGCAGTGTGGGGAGGGCAGCAAAGAAGAAAGGTCCAAGATCTGAGTCCTGGGGGTCCCTGCAAGTTTAAGAGTTTAGGCAGGTGGAGGGGAGCAGCAAAGGAGACAGAGCAGCGCCTTCCAAACCAGGAGGGCGTGGGGTCCAGAAAGGTCCACAGAGGAGGGAGATGAACTATCAAAGGCTGCTGATTAAGTAGGATGAGGACCAACAGTTAACACTGGATTTACAACATTGAGGTCACTGGAGACCTTCCTGAGAGTGGTTTCAGTGGCGTGGGGAGGGTGAAGGCTGGATACATAGATTCAAGAAAAAAATGAAGAGAGATTTTGGAGAAAATGAATATTGACAACTCCTCTGGAGTAATCCGGCCATAAGTGGAGAGAGATGGCTGGTGCTTCTGGAGACGAGGGGCAATAATAACGGGGAGAAGGGAGCCTGGCTGGCCGGGGACGTGGGCAGATGAGATCGAAACTACTGGAGATTCTCGTTTGCTTTCTTCTGTTTTCCCAGGGAGATCAGCAGAGAGTAAGGACGGGGCAGGAGGGGATGGAAATTTGGAGAGAAGGGAGAGGTAGAAAACGGTCATTTAGGATAAAGGGAAAGTGAACAGACCAGGGAGGTACGGGATGTTTGCCAGGCAACAAACGGGCCCATTTGAGGTTGGTGATCAGGGATTTAAAGTGAGACCAGGCAGCCTGGTGGTGTTTTTCTCCAGCCACATTCAGCTGCAGGGTTCAGCGTGGAACAGGCAAAGAGCTGGATTTCATCAAGAAACGCTCCCCCTCATTCAAATACCCCGTCCACCGTCGGGGAGGGGAGGGGAGGGGAGGCTCACTCCCCCAAACGAGAGCACAACTAGAATATCGCAGGGGCTCCCGGAGCAGGGGGCCGGCATCTGAAGACAAGCTGTCCTAGGACGCCAGGCACAGAAAGGGCGCATGACACTCGGACACCAGGTCACTATGGAGACCAGGTCCTGAGGAGTAGGTGCTGGTCCAAGCTGTGTCTCTCTGGCTGGGAGGTGCCTGAAGCAATTGTGGACACCAAAGGAAGAAGGGAACTTTGCTTTTTATTCCTGTTTGATTATCCAACAGGAATAATCCTGTTGAAACTTTTAAACGTCAGATTTAAAATTTTTGCATACAAATGGGAAACAAAAATATAATTTCGTATCTATGTTACAGCGTATGAGGGCAGCTGTTGCTTCCGCCCCATATCCCTCCCAACTCCACCTCAAAACCAATGAACTCGTGGATGGCCTGTGTTCTCACTGTGTTCATGTGATTATATACAGACATAGAACACAGACATAGTCATATGTCGTTCCCAGCATTCGTTTTCATAACATTGGAATCGCATACTTTTCTGCACCTTCTCAGTGTTACCTTCAGGTTGGTGTAACTCTGTCCCCTTAAATGCAGCACAACTGATGGTGTGACTGTCCTGTGTGGACTCAGCGATTCCTGTATTGAAGGGCATTCACTTGATTCTCACGCCACCCTCCCCCCGCCCCCTAACACCAGCGCTACAGTAGACACCCTCCTACTTACGTACTTATGCACTAGTTTTATTTCTGTGCAGCAGATTCCCAGCAGCCGATTGTCTCCGAGGATACACGCAAGATCACTTTCCAGAAATGCTGGTGGGGATGTGGAGGGCTGCGGCCCACCTGAGTGCCCTCTCTCTGTGCCCCCGCCAGAAGTGTCAACCAGTCTAATAGGGACAGGTTGCATTTCATTCTTGCTTTAGTGAATTACCAGCAGTGAGTCTGACCATCTTTTCATTTTGTTTGTAGGAATTTAGGTTAGGAATGGCTGTTGAATTAACAGCAAAACCTTTCCAGCATCTATTGTTACGAACAAATTGTTTCTTCTCCTTTAATTTTTTAAAAATGGAATACATTATATTGACAGATTTCCTGGTACCACACCACCCTTAGTCCCTGGAATAAGCCCCATTTGGTCATAATGTGTTAATCTGTTATTCTTTTGATACATTTCCTGGTTCTTTTGGCTAGTATTTTGAGTCTTTTCATCTTTACAGTGAGAGGGGGTCTATCTATAATTTTCTCATTTCACAGTCTCCTCAGATTTTAGAATTAAAATTATGCTGCCTCCATAAAATGCATAGGAGAACTCTCCACCACTTTCTGTGGCTTGCCAGACTTCAGACTTGGAGTTTCTAGTTCTAGTTTTTAAAAGTTAGATGAAAGTAGGCCTCAAATCCATCCGGTTCCAGAACGTTTTTCAAAGATTCCTTTTAATCATCACCCGCCCCCCCCCCTCCCACCCCCATGCCCTCTGCTAATTGGAGTATTCAGGTTTCCCGCTGCTTCATAGGTCAATTTTGGTAGCATATTTGGTTTTTCAAAAATCATCCAGTTCTCTTTAGGTTTTTTAAATTTGTTGCCATACGTTTGTATGTATTCTCTAAAGCTTATTTTAATACTTCCTATATCTGGTTATTTCTCCTTTCTCTTTCTTAATCTTGCATATTTTTCCTTTTTTTTTTTTTTTCATAAGTAAGTTTTTGAGGAAGTTACTGTTCTTTTCAGAGAACCAGTTTGGGATTGGTTTTTCTTTGCTACTTTGTTTTTATTATTCTGTTGATTGTACCTTTAATCTTTTGTTTCTCCTACCTGGCTTGTTTTGATTTATCTTTACTGTTCTTTTCTTGCTTTCTAAGACAGGTGTTTAGTTTAGTTTTGTTTTTTTCACCTATCTTCTTGAGTAATGATGACATTTTAGGGTTATACATTTTTTTCTAAATACAGCTTTATCACATAAATTTTGGTATTAAGTGTTCTTTAATTGCTTTCTGTGTAGTTTTTAATTTACTTTTGATTTCTTCTTTCATCTTAGAGCTACCTAGGAATGTGTTTGTAATTTCTAAATACTAAAAAATAAAAGTATCCTCCTTAAATTAGCTATTTTGAATTTTATTGGATTATAATCAGCAAATGTAACCTGACGTTTTCTACATTTAAAAAAAATCTGGGCGGGCTTCCCTGGTGGCGCAGTGGTTGAGAGTCCGCCTGCCGATGCAGGGGACACGGGTTCGTGCCCCAGTCCGGGAAGATCCCACATGCTGCGGAGCGGCTGGGCCCGTGAGCCATGGCCGCTGAGCCTGCGCTCTGCCACGGGAGAGGCCACAACAGTGAGAGGCCCACGTACCGCAAAAAAAAAAAAAAAATCTGTTGTGTTTTTTTGTCCAATTACTTGATCAATTTTTATAAATGTTCCATGAGCATATGAAACAAAAGTATATTCTCTGAGGCATGTAAAGAAAGATAGGTAAGTAGGTAGGTAGGTAGGATAGAGGGAGGGAGGGATGGATGGATGGATTGACAGACAGACACGTACATACTTTCAGATAGAAGTTTATGGACTATATTAATCAAATCCTGTATGATTTTACTTATTTTTTGGTAAGAGAGCTCTGACCTACATGTTCCGAGTGGCCAGCGAAGCAAGTTCTCTGTATTCCGCTGGAACAGCAGTAAGTACTTAAAGTTAGAAGAAAGAAGAAAACACAGCAGCCTTAATTAAGCTGCGTCCAAGTAATTCCAGTTGGGACTTTAGAAGGAATTGATTCTGGAACAATGGCCCTACCGAGCCTCCGGCCCTGCGCCCACCCACTTCATGCTCTCAGACGAGCCCGGACATTGGCCCCGGTCATGGGCCCCCCACGGTCTTTACCAAGCAACACACCTGGTGTAAACAGTTCTCAGGGGGTAATAAACCTTCACACCTCATGCTTATTCTGGTCTAACTCAAAAGCACAAAAAAGTCATGGGTACATTTTGCCTCGGAGGAGGTTTGTGGATCTAGGCCAATTTGATCCTTGGAAACCCTGGGTGAGTGAGCCCCTCAGGGGGTGGTGTGGGGAGAAGAGGGAAGGGGGGGAGGTGCTGACATGACTCCCAGGGCAGCTTCAGGGGGAAAAGCCCGGCCTTTGGGGCATGTTTTCCTGCGATGCTTCACTTCAGGGGTACACGGGGACTTCTGGGAAGTTGGGCCAAGCCTGCAGAAAGGCAGTTCTCCATTCTGTTTAATGGTTTGTCCACAGAGACCACCCGTCCCGAGGTGTGTTCCCAGACAACACAGGTGATTCTGATGCCAGTCACTAAGCCTCCGTCCCTCCAACAACAGGGAGGCCCTGCCAGCCCTTGCTGTGAGCAGCTACCTGGGGGCCAGTCTCAGGACTGGGTGCCAGGGATAGGCAATGAGTAGGGTGACACTCTCACTGCCCTCCCTGGGCTGGTGGATCTCAGGGTGGGGCAGGGAAGGCTTCACTGGGGAGGAGGTGGGTAGTCTGAGCCCAGAAGGGCTGAGAGGAGCGAGCGAGGCAAAGAGGAGAGAGCAGTGCGCATGGGGCATCCTGGGAGTGAGGAGCTGCTCGGCCCGTGGAGGATCGGGGTCTCCAGACTGGCTGCAGCGCAGTGCAATGAGGCTGGACAGACGGGCCGGGCCACGCCACGTCGGGCTCTGTACACCACGTGGGGGAAGGGTTTTAAGCAGAGGATGTCACGCAAGATTGGCATCTCCAAAAATACCTCTCTGGCTGCAAAATGGAGAATGAGTAGGACACGTGAAGGGAGGAAGGCGGCTGCAGTGGTCCAGGTAAGAAACGATCGTGGCTTGGACCAGGAGCGGGCGGTGGAGATGGGAAGAGGTACAGAGACTTGGGATGTGTTTTCGAGGAAGAATAGATGAGACAGAGGGATTGATCTAATGCAGAGGATGAGAGGGAAAGAGGTATCAAGGGCCATTCCTGGGTTTCCAGCTTAGGTAACCTGGTGACCCGTGATGTGGTTACCGAGATGGGAGAATATTGGAGGAAGAGCTGGATGTTTGGACTTCCCTGGTGGCGCAGTGGTTAAGAATCCGCCTGCCAATGCCGGGGACACGGGTTCGAGCCCTGGTCTGGGAAGATCCCACATGCCGCGGAGCAACTAAGCCCGTGTGCTACAACTACTGAGCCTGTGCTCTAGAGCCTGTGAGCCACAACTACCGAGCCCACATGCCACAACTACTGAAGCCCCCAAGCCTAGAGCCCGTGCCCCACAACAAGAGAAGCCCCCGCACCGCAACGAAGAGTAGCCCCCGCTCACTTCAGCTAGAGAAAGCCCACGCACAGCAACGAAGACCCAATGCAGCCAAAAATAAAAATAAATAAATAAACATTAAAAAAAAAAATGCTGGATGTTTATGGCTGGTGTCCATTTACTGACAGATACATATTTGTGGAAGGTCAAATGAGTAAATGAATGTCTTAGGTTATGGGCATATTTGCTTTGTCAGTGACCTGTTGAGCGGAGATGGGAAGTAGGCAGTTTAGCACGTGAGAGTGGCTTGCCTGTGAGCAGTGTTTGGTGTGATGGGAGTCGATTCAATTCTAGTGAGAGTGGAACAGCAGAGGAGAAGAGGGGCTGGATCAGGCCCTGGGGACGCCAACATTTAATGGGTGCGGCTAAGAGTGTGAGCCAGCAAAGGAGACGGAAAGAGCGCACGGACACGTGGGTGGAGAAGTAGAAGAGAATGTTTCCAGAAAGAGGACGTGGTCAACTGCTTGGATGATGTTGAAAAGCCCAGTAAGATGTGTGCTGGATTCAACAGTGTGGAGGACAACGCCTGTAAGAAAAGGGTTGTTGGGATCCGGGAAGCAGAAGCTAAGATGAGAGGGTCAAGTGTGGACAGCGGGTCGAGTAGAGACAGTGAGTGTCCTTCCCTGTGACAGAGTGGCCATTGAATGGTTGGCCCTTGACTGTGACATACTAAGGGCGGGAGTGGTTACCTGGCTGCCTGCAGACAATTAAAAAACAATCAGGAAATTAAGACTAAAAGCCAGTCTGCTTTTTATCATCACGCACTTGGCAATTCTAAACAAGATCTGTGATAAAGTTCTCCTCCACTTAAACACCTTCAGTGGGTCTAAGTTCTGTCGAGTTTTAATAATATATATGGAAGCTTCGAATTAGCACATTTATATTAATTATCCTTTAATAAAAGCTTGTATTCTACATGGAAATTAATTCTGAGAACTCCCAGGTATACAGTGGGCCCACGACACACACAAACTCAGCTTCACACCCTCATCTGGAGATGAAGTTCTACTGTTTTGGAAGCGTTCAAGCCTACTTGGGGCACAGTTCACTTTTCCAGCCCCTGTGTTCCTACATATCCCTGCATTTAAATAATTTATTTGAAGTAAATGATAATAGACAGTGATTATAAAGATGAAGCAAAACTTGAATTGCTCCAATTCTGTCATTCTGTGTAGCCACTTACAGTTTTTATTGGTGGTTAAAATTTTAAACAGTGCAACAGAGTGCAGACTATGAAGTGTAATATTTTTGTTTAGAAAGTGCAAATTTTAGTTCACGAATGAAACATAAAGAAAATCAAGCATGATATCAATCGTATGATTTATTAGTTGCTCAAATTGTACCTTTTGCAGATGTATTGATTTTGTTAAAATTCACCTACAAGTTACTGGACAATTATTTAAATAAACATTTTTATATAGGCCTATAACCGACATAATCAAAATTTGTATACCAGGTACACCACTGGCCCAAAGTAAGGATCCTTGGGGATGTCCAGGTCTGCCATCTCTGCAAATAGGATAGGAATTGGGTCTGACCACCAGGGAAACCAGACTGAACCAAGGCCCTTAATGATGCTAATAAGAGGAGTTCGCTGAAGGATTGAAACAAGGAGCACATCTTCAGCCCAGCCTGAATTGGGGGTGGGGGGAGAGAGGCAAATGAGAGGCAAGATCTAGAATGAAAGAACACTGAACTTGAACTTGGTACTAGTTTAGGATGAACTGTTTCCATCCTTTGCCCCACCATGCCCCACCCCACGCCGATCCTGTCCACAGAGGTAACTACTTTCATTTCTTTTCCAGTTTCTTCTTGTATTTACCTCCATTTTTTCCAAATACCATGTTTTTACCACCTATTCTTGATTTCTTCCCATCAGAGGTGTAACCTACTGATTTCCTACTGCGGAAGATTAGAATCTGGCTCTTTTTATCCCCCCTACCTCCTGCCCCAAATAGTCCACAGTGAAAAAAGTGGGACATCATTACAGATCCTACGGACATTTAAAGGATAACAAGGAGATATTATGAACAACTTTTTGCTTTTAAATCTGACAGATAAAATGGGACACATTTTTTGAAAGGCACATATTACCAAAATTGACAGAAGAAATAGAAAATCTGAATAGCCTTATATCTATTAAAGAAACTAAATTTGTAATTAAAAACCTTCCCACAAAGAAAACTCCCGGCCTAGATGGCTTTACTTGCGAATCCCATCAAACATTTAAGGAAAAATTAATATCAATCCTATACAAATCCTTTCAGCAAATAGAGGAGAAAGCACTTTCCAAATCATTTTATGAGGTTAGCATTACTCTGATAGCAAAAACAAACCGAATTTTTATAAGAAAACCAAAGACCAATATCCCTCATGGACATAGATGCAAAATTTCTTAACAATTTTTTAGCAAATTAGTTCAATAAGTCATGAGGCCCAATTGGAAATAAGCAGGCATCTCAACAAACACCTCACAAAAGAAATATACAGAAGGCCAAAAAGCACGCGAAAAATGTGCAATATCCCACTCCCAAGGAAGTGAAAATTAAAACCACAGTAAAATACCACTGCACACCTGTAGAATAATTAAAATTTAAAAATATGATGATAGCAAGTATTGGCAAGGATGTGGGGGCACATGGAATTCTCATACATTGCTGGTGGGAATGTGAAATAGTGAAACTAGTTTGGAAGACAGCTTGGCAGTTTCTCAGAGTTAAACGTACACTCACCATATGACCCATCAGTTCTACTCCTAGGTATCTACTCAAGAGAAATGGAAACACGTCCACACAAAGACTTGTACACAAATGTTTAATCATAAGAGCCAAATCCTGGAAACAAATGTCCGTCAACAGGTGAGTGGATAAAAAAGGATGGACTTCTACTCAGCAAGGACATGAACAAATTACTGACACACAAAACCACAGGGATGAGTCTTGACATGGTGCTGAGCAAAAAGGTGATATCGAATCCAAGCTTTAAAAAGATAACCATGTTGGTGGTGTGGAGGTTGGATGGAACAGAAGTGACCAGAGGGAGAAGTTCTCCTTAGGGAACTATTCAAATTGTCCAGGCAAGAGAAGATAAGAAGGGGTTAAACTAAGGAAATGGAGAGAAAACAAGAAAAAAGAATCCACCTAGTACATTGACTGTGTGTATGTGCTGGGAGGTGGAAGGACCATTATTGCCTGACCAGAATCGGCTCTCTGTGGACTGTATGTAATCCAATTACCAAGCAGTGCAATCCTATCTCTGGATACAGGGATTCGTTCTAGAACGGATACATGGTCCAATCAGAGGGAATCCAGGAACTTGGGCAGAAGTTACCAGGAAGAGATGCTGTCTTTCCACTGGACTTGAACATGGAAGCTATGAGCCTGGAGCTGCCGGGAACCAGTGTGTGGGGAGGGCCTGTCCCAGAGTGAAGCAAAATGGAGAGAGGCCAAGTCCTAATGATATCACTTGAGGCCCTGGGCTTTACTTAAATCTGTTCAAAGGTTCATTTACTTGTTTAAGTCATTTGTAACAGGAAGGGTCTTGACTACACTACTTGAAGATGGAAAACTGGGAAGAGGATGGGCAGGTGATGAGTTTCATTTTGGACACATTGAACTTGGGACTCTATGGAACCTCCAGTGAGCAGTGTTGGAAAGATAGAGATTTGGGAGTCATTCCTTTGGAAATGATAGTTTAAATATACCTTGGAGTGGGACTTCCCTGGTGGCGCAGTGGTTAAGAATCTGCCTGCCAGTGCAGGGGACATGGGTTCGAGCCCTGATCCAGGAAGATCCCACATGCCACGGAGCAATCAAGCCTGTGTGCCACAACTACTGAAGCCCGCACACCTAGAGCCCCTGCTGTGCAACAAGAGAAGCCACCACAGTGAGAAGCCCACGCACCGCAACAAAGAGTAGACCCCGCTCGCCGCAACTAGAGAAAGCCCGTGCGCAGCAACAAAGACCCAATGCAGCCAAAAATAAATTTAAATATATATATATATACCTCGGAGTAAATGACAGTGCTCAGAGAGGGCGTAAAGTGAGGAGAGACGTGGACTGAGGTCTGAACCCTGGGGAGACCTGATGGGACTGGGAGAGAAGGAGCCAGGGAAGGCCAGTAAAGAGGTGAAGATGGCAGGACAAGTGTTCTAGAGGGAGAAACTGGGCCATGTTGTCCAGCTGTGCTCGGAGGTCAGGTTGAGCAAGACTGAAAAGAAGCCAATGGATTTGGAAACTAGGCCATAGGTGACCTGCACCCAGCAGTTCTGGGAGTGGTGGATGTTGACACAGGATCCAAAGGTGAAGCAGTGAACGTAGATCTTGCGTTAAAATTTGTCTGAAGGAGAGAAAGAGTGAGGGTGTTTTTTTTCCTTTCAGGTGCTTTAAAAACAGCAGGGAGGTGGGCCTGCTTGTGGACAGGAAAGGAGTAGCCAGTGGAAAGGGGGACGGCAAAGGGGAGGGGGAGCCTGACCAGGGATGGGTGGAATGGGAGGACACGGGATCTTAGAGGCCTGGGCAGAGCAGGCCTCTTGCCTCTGAGACGTGTCCAGCTGCATTTTGATACATTAGCCAAGATGTTTTATGTTCTCAGTTTTGTGTTTGGTTTTTTTTGCTCCCGCTGCCTCACTGCCTCTGGAGGGATGGGTAGCAATCAGGGAAGCAGAACCTTGAGGGTTATTTGGGAATCAGGTCGGGTGCTGGGAGTCAGACCTGACACAGGGGTGGGAGGAGGCGTAGGACTAGGGAGGAGCCTGGGGTAGACGTCTCTGGAAGGTTCTTGGCTCTTGGGGGCTGCCCTCTGAGGGTTTACAGCCAAGGGCCTGGGGTCAGTGTACATCAGCAAGACCAGCCAGCAGGGCTGAGAGCTGCCGTAACCACCAGCTCCACCTGACAGTAACCTTGACAGCACAGGAGCCGCTGCTCACCTTTACCTCCCAGCCAGCAGGGCTGAGAGCTGCCGTAACCCACCAGCTCCACCTGACAGTAACCTTGACAGCACAGGAGCCGCTGCTCACCTTTACCTCCCAGCCAGCAGGGCTGAGAGCTGCCGTAACCCACCAGCTCCACCTGACAGTAACCTTGACAGCACAGGAGCCGCTGCTCACCTTTACCTCCCAAATCACATGCACCTTCCCTTTTGGCAACTCTGCCTTGGAACCATACAGGAGGGCAATTCTGAGATCCACAGCTCCTAGTGTTACCAAGTAGACCAGCGCCATCCCATAGAAATACAGGACAAGTCATAGACGTAAACTCTTCTAGGAGTCGCATTTTAGAGAAAGGAAAAAGAAATTCAAAACTAATTATATTGAATTAGTGATATATTTAACCCAAGTGTCCAAAATATTATCATTCAGTAGACACAATATTTTTAAGAAATACTCAAATGAAAATGTATTTAGCTAGTAAGTAATGAAGAATTCAAAAGAAAATTTCATTTATTAAAATTATTACATCTTTTCCATTCTAACAATGAGTAACATTCTCTTTCTTTCCCTATATTTTAACAAAAACAGTTATTCCTTGCATTTTCATTAGCAATTAACTCTTAACTATGACATACTGTATATTATGTTGGCTTGCATTTTTTAATACAGTCCTGAAATTGCTAGAATCTACATGATGAAATAATTTAGTAAGATTCCATGTGGTATGGAATCTTTAGACACAATTATTAATGTGATATTTTGCATTCTTACTGTGCACTACATCTTCAGTGGATACAAAATGCAATTTTGATAACTGAAACTTGCCAGTTGTTTCCCAGTGCTTTATCATATTGGGTGTCTTGTCTTTCTTGGGCTTTATTTAGCTAATGAATGAGTACATTAGACAATTTGGGGTTTTAGTTGGGATTTTACATAGCTTACTTTTCAATTCTTTGGTTCCTTGTTGTTTCTACTAACCCATAGCATTATTTTAATAAATGTTATATTATCAACCTACCCAAAAAATACGTCCACTGTGTGTTGTATACTCAGCATCTCAGCTCAGACTAGGCACAGTTCAGTAGTCAGGTAGAGCTGGCAGCTGCCACGTGGGACAGAGCAGAAGTAGACGGTAGAACAATCGGTGTTGGCTGTCACACAGAAATACAAAGAAACTGCTTTGGAAGCGCCCCGATCCTAGGCCCTCGGTGACTGCAGGCCTGGGACTTGACGTAAAGAGCGGGTTCATGGAGCCCGTGCCTGACCCAGGCTAAGGAGCGGCCGTCATCCTTCTTGGCAAACACATCACCTGCTCCCTGTCTAGTCTGAGAGATACCAGCAGGGACCCAAGACTGTGACCCCACCTGACTCCTCACACGGACATCACCCTTTGGAACAGGTCAGGACACTCGCAAGCCCCTCAAGGTGGAGGCTGTGCTGGACTATGGCAGGGGTGGCCGGAGGTGGTACCAAAGGGCACGGATGCCCTTCCCTGCGCTGGATGGAGCTGAACCAGCTGGGGCAGCGGTGGGTACCAGAGCTTGGACATAGTCACATGGGAAGGTTCCCTGCCCCAGACCCTCCTGTGTCCCCAGCCGTGACCGTAAGGGCTACCATGAAGGTTCACACCTCTGAGTTAAGGCCTTGGTGCCTGGGGAGTTTCTTGGTGGACAAAGGGCAGATTGCTATCAGATATTCAACCTCGGTTTGCAGGGGTCCTGAATCCGTTTCATTTGGGGACTCTGTGGGAACACACATCTTGGACGCGAGAGGGTTGAGGAACAGTCAAGAAGGCAAGCAACGCTGTCACAAAAGAACACAAGGCCACGGGCTCCTTGTTGCCAGGGGAGCACATGGCACCAGGAGGAGGAGGGTGTGAAGGTGACTTGGGCAGCCCGTCCCCAGTTTGCCCGGGCCAGCCTGGGCGAGAGTGACCAGTTTTCTCATAGCTGGATGCCCAGTGTGGGTTGGCCTGGCCCTGTAATTTCCCCGCTGAGGACTCCCTGTCAGCCTGAGGGAGGGTTACTTCAAGTCTATTTGGCCGTGAAATTTTGGGAGCACCTCATGGTGTTTCTTGTGACCACTGGGGCTCAGAAGAGGCCAGAGGGCCTCTGTTTCTCCTTTGTTTGGGCTCCAGGAACCTGACTTTGTTTCTAAACACCAATATCTGCTTAGGCAACTCTGCAAACGAAACCAAGGCCCCTGGCCAACTGCCCAGGGTGTATAAAGGCCCAGGCAGAGGGTCCAGAGGTGTACATGTGCACACACCACGCGCGAGACAGGACAGGGGAAGAGCACGCCGGCCAAAGTCCTCGGTGGCCGGGTCCGACCCAAAGGCTCTCCCGGGCCTGTCTGTCCCAGGGCAGCTCAGCACCCGACTTGGTGGTTACAAACTTCAGCCAGTTTATTTCAGAAGATGATACCTGGGGAAGGAGGCATCCCATGAGCTCCCGGTGCACATTGTGGCCCTCGGCTTTGTTCCGTTAATCTAGTTCTCTCCTCAAGACAGGCCTCACAAATGATGAAAGAGAATGGCTGTGAATATTAGTGTTTTAAGTCATTAATTTATAATCTTTCAAATATGTCAGCAGACTGAAAGTGGAAATGGTGAAGCATTGGTCATAAACTGTCTTTTGCTAGTGGGAGAGTATGACATTTCCATCTTAAGCACAAAATAGGTGCTTAGCAAGGGCTTCCCTGGTGGCGCAGTGGTTGAGAGTCCGCCTGCCGATGCAGGGGACGTGGGTTCGTGCCCCGGTCCGGGAGGATCCCACATGCCGCGGAGCGGCTGGGCCCGTGAGCCATGGCCCCTGAGCCTGCGCGTCCGGAGCCTGTGCTCCGCAACAGGAGAGACCACAACAGTGAGAGGCCCGCATACCGCAAAAAAAAAAAAAATAGGTGCTTAGCAGAGTGACTGGCAGACTTATCTACAACTCAGCTCCTATCTACGTAGCCTAGTTTATGGTCAAATTGTTGGGTTTCAATGTTTTTCAGATTTTCTTGATGGGACTCCTGAAACAAATCTGTCTAGAAGATAAAATGTAGTACTATTTAAAAAGGGACAAGTGGAATAGATTGCATTGAGTGTTGTTTGTTCAACTTTGTCTCCTGCCTTCTGTTTGCTTTTTTTTATAGTTTCTTTATGTTTTTCCTCCCTTCCACGCTTATCATCCAGCATCCTCTCCCCTCCCACTCCCCAGTTTCTTGTGTATTTTTCCAGGAAGATGCACACACACAGACTCCCTCCCTCTCTCTCTCTCTCTCTCTATCTATAAAATCTTTTTATCTATCCAGGCAATTACATATATATCTATATACTCTTTACTCTTTTTATTTTGCATTTAAAAAAATGTTAGCGTACTACTTCTTTGCAGTTTTTTTCTTGATGCAAGTGTGTGGACTCTTTATTGACTTGTTGGTTAACATTCAGAAGATGAAAAATTTTAAAAGTACACAGCCTAAGACCACAAAAATAAAATGCGTGAAAACAGAAGGCAAATATTAAGCCATTAAACGAATGGACTTTAACGTGTATTATACACAGATGAATGGAGACAAATGATTTTGAGTCTGGAGGTAAGTATAGCACTTCAATGGAGAAAGAGTGTAGTTATGGAACATATTTTAGAGCAATAGCACTTTCTAAATAGCTTTTCTGAATATTATGAAATGTAAAGTCCTACTCTGGATGTATATTTTCAAGCAATATTTGAAAAAGTACAATTCAGACTGAAAAGCTACTCAAAGATTAATTAAAACCCTGCCATGGTGGTACTTGCTTTTTGTTTTTTTGTTTTTTTTTTAATTTTTAATTTTATTTTTTATTGGAGAATAGTTGATTTACAATGGTGTATTAGTGTCAGGTGTACAGGAAAGTGATTCAGTTTTACATATACCTATATCCATTCTTTTTCAGATTCTTTTCCCATATAGGTTATTACAGAATATTGAGTAGAGTTCCCTGTGCTATGTATTAGGACCTGGTTGATTATCTATTTTATATATAGTAGTGTGTATATGTTAATCACAAACTCCTAATTTATCCCTCCCCCCCACCCCCACCTTTCCCCTTTGGTCACCATAAGTTTGTTTTCTATGTCTGTGAGTCTCTTTCTGTTTTGTAAATAAGTTCATTTGTATCATTTTTTTAGATTCCACATATAAGTGATATCATATGATATTTGTCTTTCTTTGTCTGACTTACTTTACTCAGTATGACAATCTCTAGGTCCATCCATGTTGCTGCAAATGGCATTATTTCATTCTTTTTGATGACTAATATTCCATTGTATATATCTACCACGTCTTCTTTATCCATTCGTCTGTTGATGGGCGTTTAGGTTGTTTCCATGTCCCAGCTATTGTAAATAGTGCTGCAGTGAACATTGAAGTGCATGTATCTTTTCGAATTAAGGTTTTCTCTGGATATATGCCCAGGAGTGGTATTGCTGGATCATATGGTAGCTCTATTTTTAGTTTTTTAGGAACCTCCATACTGTTCTCCATAGTGGTTGTACCAATTTACATTCCCACCAACAGTGTAGGAGGGTTCCCTTTTCTCCACACCCTCTCCAGCATTTATTATGTGTAGACTTTTTGATGCTAGCCATTCTAACTGGCGTGAGGTGATATCTCATTGTAGTTTTGATTTACATTTCTCTAATAATTAGGGATGTTGAGCAACTTTTCATGTGCATTTTGGCCATCTGTATGTCTTCTTTGGAGAAATGTCTATTTAGATCTTCTGCCCATTTTTTGATTGGATTGTTTTTTTGATATTGAGCTGCATGAACTGTTTGTATATTTTGGAAATTAATCCCTTATCAGTCACTTTATTTGCAAATATTTTCTCCCATTCTGAGGGTTGTCTTTTCATCTTGTTCATGGTTTCCTTTGCTGTGCAAAAGCTTTTAAGTTTAATTAGATCCCATTTGTTTATTTTTGTTTTTATTTTCATTACTCTAGGAGGTGGATCCAAAAAGATATTGCTGTAATTAGTGTCAAAGACTGTTCTGCCTATGTTTTCCTCTAAGAGTTTTATAGTATCGCATCTTACATTTAGGTCTTTAATCCATATTGAGTTTGTTTTTGTGTACGGTATTAGGGAGTGTTCTAATTTCATTCTTTTACATGTAACTGTCCAGTTTTCTCAACACCAGTTATTGAAGAGACTGTCTTTTCTCCATTTTATATTCTTGCCTCCTTTGTCATAGAGTACATGACGATAGGTGCCTGGGTTTATTTCTGGGCTTTCTATCTTGTTCCGTTGATCTATATTTCTATTTTTGTGCCAGTATCATACTGTTTTGATTACTGTAGCTTTGTAGTATAGTCTGAAGTTGGGGGGCCTGATTCTTCCAGCTCCGTTTCCCTTTCTCAAGATTGCTTTGGCTATTAGGGGTCTTTTGTGTTTCCATACAAATTAAAAAATTTTTTGTTCTAGTTCTGTGAAAAATGCCATTGGTAATTTGATAGGGGTTGCACTGAATCTGTAGATTGCCTTGGGTAGTATACTTATTTTGACAATATTGATTCTTCCAATCCACGAACATGGTATGTCTTTGCATCCATTTGTGTTATCTTCGATTTCTTTCCTCAGGGTCTTACAGTTTTCAGAGTACAGGTCCTTGCCTCTTTATTCCTAGGTATCTTATTCTTTTTGTTGAGATAGTAAATGGGTTGTTTCTTTAATTTCTCTTTCTGATCTTTCATTGTTAATGTATAGAAATGCAAGAGATTTATGCATTTTTCTTATTTCCTGAGGTAAGACTGTATTGCTATAAACTTCCCTCTTAGAACTACTTTTGCTGCATCCTATAGGTTTTGGATCATTGTGTTTTCATTTTCATTTTCATTTGTCTCTAGGTATTTTTTAAATTTCCTCTTTGATTTATTCAGCAATCCATTTGTTTTTTAGCAACAGTGTTTAGCCTCCACGTGTTTATGTTTTTTACAGTTTTTTTTTCTTGTAGTTGCTACTCCATCTTTATTTTGTTTTCCATTTGCATGGAATACTTTTTTTTTTTTTTTTGCGGTATGCGGGCCTCTCACTGTTGTGGCCTCTCCCGTTGTGGAGTACAGGCTCTGAACGCGCAGGCTCAGCGGCCATGGCTCACGGACCCAGCCGGTCCGTGGCATGTGGGATCCTCCCAGACCAGGGCATGAACCAGCACCCCCTGCATCGGCAGGCGGACTCTCAACCACTGCGCCACTAGGGAATCCCTGGAATACATTTTTCCATCCCCTCACTTTTAGTCTGTATGTGCCCCTAGATGTGAAGTGGGTCTCTTGTAGACAGCATATATATGGGTCTTGCTTTTGTACCCATTCAGCCAGCCTATATCTTTGGGTTGGAGCATTTAATCCATTTACATTTAAGGTAATTCTCAATATATATGTTCTTGTTGCCATTTTGTTAATTATTCAGGATTTGGTTTTTTAGGTCTTTTTTCTGTCCTTCTTTTGATGTCTTCTCTTGTGATTTGATGATTGTCTTTAGTGTTGTGTTTGGATTGCTTTTTCTTTTGTGTGTATCTATTGTAGTTTTTTGGTTTGTGGTTACCATGAGGTTTTGATATAGCAGTCTATATATATACAAGATTGTTTCAAGTTGCTGGTCACTTAATTTCAAATGCATATCCAGTCTCCTGCATTTGTACACTCCTCTTCTCACAACTGCTGGTTTTGATATCATATTTGTGTGTGGATGATTTTCTACCTTTACTGCATGTTTGCCTTTATTGGTGAGCTTTACCATTTATAATTTTCTTGTTTCTATATGTGGCCTTTTCTTTCCCACCTAGAGAAGTTCCTTTAGCATTGTTGTAAGCTGGTTTAGTGGTACTGAATTCTCTTAGCTTTTGCTTGTCTGTAAAGCTTTTGATTTCTCTGTTGACTCTGAATGAGAGCCTTGCTGGGTAGAGTATTCTTGGTTGTAGGTTTTTCCCTTTCATCACTTTAAATATATGGTGCCACTCCCTTCTGGCCTTCAGAGTTCCTGCTGAAAAATCAGCTGATAACCTTATGGGGATTCCCTTGTATGTTATTTGTTGCTTTTCTCTTGTTGCTTTTAATATTTTCTCTTTGTCTTTAATTTTTGCAAATATGTTTCTCAGTGTGTTCTTCCTTGGGTTTATCCTGTATGGGAATCTCTGCACTTCCTGGACTTGAGTGAGTGTTTCCTTTCCCATGTTAGGGAAGTTTTTCATTATTATCTCTTCAAATATTTTCTCAGGCCCTTCCTCTCTTCTGGGAGCATATAATGTGAATGTTGGTGCATTTAATGTTGTCCCAGAGGTCTCTGAGATGGTCCTCATTTCTTTTCATTCTTTTCTCTTTATTCTATTCCACAGCGGTGATTTCCACCATTCTGTCTTTCAGCTCACTTATCTGTTCTTCTGCCTCATTTATTCTGCAATTGATTCCTTCTAGTTTATTTTTCATTTCAGTTATTGTATTGTTCATCTCTATTTGTTTGTTCTTTAAATCTTCTAGGTTTTTGTTAAACATTTCTTGTATCTTCTCAGTCTATGCCTCCATTCTTTTTCCGAGATCTTGGATCATCTTTACTATCATTATTCTGAATTCTTTTTCAGACAGATTGCCTATCTCCACTTCACTTAGTCATTCTTCTGGGGTTTTATCTTGTTCCTTCATCTGGAACATATTTCTCTGCCATCTCATTTTGTCTAAATTTCTGTGTTTGTGGGCTGTGTTCCGCAGGCTGCAGGATTGTAGTTCTTCTTGCTTCTGGTGTCTGCCCCCTGGTGGGTGAGGTTGGTCCAGGGGCTTGTGCAGGCTTCCTGATGGGAGGGACTGATGCCGGCCCACTGGTGGTGGAGCTAGATCTTGACCCTCTGGTGTGCATGGCCATGTCAAGTGGCGTGTCTAGAGACAGCTGTGGGCTCACAATGACTTTAGGCAGCCTGTCTGCTGATGGGTGGGGCTGTGTTCCCACCCTTTTGGTTGCTTGGGCTGAGGCATCCCAGCACTGGAGCCTGCAGACTGTTCGGTGGGGCCAGATCTCGATGCCAAGATGGCACCATGCTGAGAGAGCTCACACCAAGGAATATTCCCTAGGGGCCTCCACCACCAGTGTCCTTGCCCCTGCAGTGGGCCACAACCAACCTCCACCACCTCAGGAGACCCTCCAAGACCCGCAGGTAGGTCTGTCCCAGGTTCATGTGGAATCACTGCTCTTCCTTGGGTCCCAGTGCACATGAAAACTTGTGTGTGCCCTCCAAGAGTGGAGTCTCTGTTTCCCCCAGTCCTGTGGAGCTCCTGCACTCAAGCCCTGCTGGCCATCAAAGCCAAATGTTCTGGGGGTTCCTCCTCCCAGTGCCAGACCCCCAGACTGGGGAGCCTGACGTGGGCTGAGAACTCTCACTCTGTCTAGTTGTAGCTTCTTCATTGTCTTTAGATGTAAAATATGTTTTTTTTGTAGGTACCAGTCCTTCTTGGCCGATGGTTCTTCAGCAGTTAGTTGTGATTTTGTTGTTTTTGTGAGAGGAGGTGATCTCAAGTCCTTTTACTCCACTATCTGAATCATTGCCAAAACATTCTGGAAATGAAGGATGCTAATCTCCTAAGCCCATTTAAAAATACCTTGGAGAAGAGTCATGGAGTTCCTCCGATCTGGTTTTCCTTTCTCCTTCTGTTTTCTGGTGCTCCAGCCAGTTTGTCATCTACCTTGCTCTAGGATCCCTGTCTCTTAGCTCACTTCCTTTGGTTTTCTGCTTTGTGGAGAAGCATTCACGTCTTTCAGGTCTTTTCTCAAAGGACCAACATCTGCTGGATCAAGGCTTCTCAAAGCCTTAGCTGCATAAGAAGCCTTCCTTGCTTTTTTATAACATGTCTTGGACATCATTCCATATCAGTACATGAAGAGCCTTCTAATTTTCTTAGATAGCACATGATTTCTGTGGTACAGATATACCATAATTTATTTAACCAATCCCTCACTGATGGTCATTTAAGTTGTTTCCAGTCTTTTTGCTATTACAAACAAAGCTATAAGGAGTCACCTTGTACAGACCTGATTTTTTGAAATGTAAGTTAAAGTCCAAAAGAGGAATTGCTGGACTTTTGCACAATTATAATTTTGATAAATATTGTCAAATCACATCCTTTAAAAAAATTGAAGTGTATTTGACATACAATACTATATTAGTTTCAACATAGTGATTCAACATTTGTAAACAGGCACACCTCGGACATACTGCGGGTTCAGTTCCAGACCATCGCAATCAAGTGAATATCGCAATAAAGTGAGTCACACACAAATATTTTTCGTTTCCCAGTGCATGTAAAAGTATGTTTACTCTCTACTGTAATCGGTTCAGTGTGCAAAAGCATTATGTCTAAAAAGATAATGTGCATACCTTAATTAAAAAGTACTGTACTGTTAGGCTTCCCTGGTGGCGCAGTGGTTGAGAGTCCGCCTGCCGATACAGGGGACGCGGGTTCGTGCCCCGGTCCGGGAAGATCCCACATGCCATGGAGCGGCTGCACCCGTGAGCCGTGGCCGCTGAGCCCGCGCGTCCGGAGCCTGTGCTCCGCAACGGGAGAGGCCACAACAGTGAGAGGACCAAAAACAAGTACTGTACTGTTAAAAAATGCTAACTATCATCTGAGGCTTCAGTGAGTCTTAATCTTTTTGCAATAATAACATCAAAGATCGCTGATCACAGATCACCATAACAAATATAATCATAATGGGACAGTTTGAAATATTGTGAGAATTACCAAAATGTGACACAGAGACACAAAGTGAGCAAATACTGTTGGAAAAAATGGCACCAATAGACTTGCTCAATACAGGATTGCCACAAACCTTCAATTTATAAAGAATGCAATATCTTCAAAGGGCAGTACAATGAGGTCTGCCTGTGTATTGTAAGGTAATCAGCATGATAAGTCTAGTTACCATCTGTTATTGTACAAAGTCAATACAATATTATTGACTTTACTCCCTGTGTTGTACATTACATCCTCGTGACTTATTTATTTTATAACTGGAAGTTTGTACCTCTTAATCCCATTCACTCATTTTGCCCCCCACCCCAACCCTCCTCCTCTCTGGCAACCACTAATCTGTTCTCTGTACTATTTACAATAGCCAAGATATGGAAACAACCTAAGTGTCCAAAGATGGATGAATGGATAAAGAAGATGTCACACACACACACACAATGGAGTAGTACTCAGCCATAAAAAAAGAAGCAAATCTTGTCACTTGCAACAACATGAATGGACCTTAAGGGCATTATGCTAGGTGAAATAAGTCAGACAGAGAAAGACAAATCCTGCATGATTTCACTTATTTAAGGAATCTAAAAAACAAAAACAAATTACCAGGACTTTCCTGGTGGTGCAGTGGTTGGGACTCAGAGCTCCCAATGCAGGGGGCCCAGGTTCGACCCCTGGTCAAGGAACTAGATCCCACATGCATGTCGCAATGAAGAGTTTGCATGCCACAAATAAGGAGACTGCCTGACACAAATAAGGAGCCCACCTGCCACAACTAAGACCCAGTGCAACCAAATAAATAAATAAAGTATTAAAAAAAAAAACCAACAAATTACCTTCTGTAGAATTTGTATCAATTTACAAATTGAAATGAATGCAAGTGCATTTCCCTTCCCCCCTCACCAACACAATGCACTGGTAAATTTTTTTAATGTTTGCCAATTTTGAGGACATGAGTGTCTCAGTGTAGTTTTTTTTTTGTTTTTTTTGTTTGTTTGTTTGGTTTTTGCGGTACACGGGCCTCTCACTGTTGTGGCCTCTCCCATTGCGGAGCACAGGCTCCGGACGCGCAGGCTCAGCAGCCATGGCTCACGGGCCCAGCCGCTCCGCGGCATGTGGGATCCTCCCGGACCGGGGCACGAACCCGTGTCTCCTGCATTGGCAGGCGGACTCTCAACCACTGCGCCACCAGGGAAGCCCTCTCAGTGTACTTTTAATGCACTTCTCTTATGAGAAATTAGATTTAAGAGTCATTTCCCTTTCTGTGAACCAATTACTTAAAAAAAATCTTTTCATCTTTGTATGTTATTTTAAAAGACTGAAACAAATCCCTTAAATATATATATTTAAGCGAAAAAAAAATATATATATATATTTAATGAACAGCATATAGAAGGTCTTGTTTTTGTATCCAATTGAATACTCTCTTTTACTTGGAGTGTTTCATCCATTTACATTTAATGTAATTATTGGTGTGGTTGACTTTCAGTCTAGCAATTTTCTCTGTGTTCTCTCTTTGTTCCATCTGCTCTTTGTTCCTTTATTTTTTCCCTTTCCTTTCTTCTTTTGGATAGAGTATATTTTAGAATTACATTTTATCTCCTCTCAACTTTTTAAACAAATAGACTATTTTAAGAGTAGTTTTAGGGTCACAGAAAAATAGAGGGAAAAGTACAGAGTTCCCATATATCCCCCGTCCCCATCATCCCAACATGTACAACCTCCTTCACTATCAGCATCCCATGCCAGAGTGGTAATTTGTCATAATGGATGGGTCTACATTTAGATATCATTATATTCTTGGATTTAAAAAAAATTGAAGTATAACTGACTTAACAGTATTATACTAGTTTCAGATATACAACATAGTTACTGGTAATATATTGCAGAACAATCACCATCTTCCTAGCTTTTAAACTTCCTTTTTGTGTGTGTTACTCTAAATACTACAATATTCACTTTTATCACAGTCTACTTTGAATTAATATATCCCATCTCCTATTATGTAAAACTTGGAACAGCATAATTTCATTTTCACCTTTCCTTCTCTTTGTGTTTTTGTTGTCCTGTATTTTATGTCTACATTTATTATAAACACCACCATACATTGTTATTGTTTTTGCTTTAACTAGTCAATAATCTTTTAAGCAAATTTTTGTAAACACCCACATATTTACTATTTCTGATGCTCTTTATTCCTTCCTGCAGATCTATGATTCTATCCGGGGTCAGTCCTTTGTAGCCTGAAGAACATCTTTTAGTATTTGTTGTAGTGAAGTTCTGTGTACAACATATTATCCCAGTTTTTGTTTTCCTGAAAATATAGTTATTTGTCTTGAGTTTTGAAGGATGTTTTCACTGGCTAAAGGATTCTAAGGTGTCATTTTTTTCTTTTAGTATTTTACAGATGTCATTCTGTTATTTTTTGGCTTCCACTGTTTCTGATGAGAAGTCAACGATAATTCTTATTTTTGTTCTCCTGAATGTGATGTTTCTTTTTTTTCTCTAGCTGGTTTTAAATGTTCTCTTTATCTTAGGATTTTGGTAGTTTGACTACCAAACTAGTTTGGTATTTTGTATTTAACCTCCTTAAGATGTGCTCAACTTCTTGAATCAGTGGGTTGATGCCTGTCATTTATTTTGGAAAATGTTTGGCCATTATCTCTTCAAATATTTTTCCCAACCATTTTCTCTTTCCTTTCATTCTAGAACTCCAAGTATATTAGCCCATTTAACATTGCCCCACAGTTCTTGGATGCTTTGTTCTGTCTTGTTTTAGCATCTTTTTTTCTCTATGTGCTTTAGTTTGAATGATTTCTGCTGACTTGTCTTTGAGTTCACAGAACCTTTTAATTCTCATGTCCAATATTTTAATAAGTGATTCCAAAGGATTCTTCATTTCAGATACTGTATTTATTTATTTGTGGTACACGGGCCTCTCGCTGTTGTGGCCTCTCCCGTTGCAGAGCACAGGCTCCAGACACGCAGGCTCAGCGGCCATGGCTCACGGGCGCAGCCGCTCCGCGGCATGTGGGATCTTCCCGGACCAGGGCACGAACCCATGTCCCCAGAATCGGCAGGCGGACTCTCAACAACTGTGCCACCAGGGAAGCCCCAGATACTGTATTTTTCAGTTCAAGAATTTCCATTTAAAATGTTTTGTTTCTATGCTGAATTTCCTCATTTGGGCAAATGTTTTGTCCACCTTTTCCTTTAAACCCTTTAGTACCTTTATATATATTTTCATCTTTGCCTGCCAGTTCCAACACCTGGATTATATTGAGTTTGCTGGTATTGACTGTTTTTTCTCTTGACAATGAATCACACTTCCTGCTTCTCTCTATGTCTGGTAATTTTAAAAAATATGTTGGACATTTTGAATGTTACATTGTGGAGATTCTGGCTCATTATATCGTCCTCTGAAGAGTTTTTTTTTTTTTTTAATTTATAGTAGGCAGTTAAATAACTGGAGGATTATCTCAATCTTATTGGGAATTGATTTTAGACTTTGTTAAGATGAGTCTATTTCAGCTTTACCTATAGTCCTAGGGTGAAGCCTTTACATCTAGGCTGTAGCCTTTCTGGATTTTCAGCTGAATTCTCAGAGTATTCACTAAGGTCGCTCCTCTTTGGATGGCTCACAACTCCAATAGCACTCCAGCACTGAGATCTCTGAAATCTCTGCTCAGCCCTCAGCCTCCAAGCACATTTTCTGCTAGGCCTTGTGGAGTCTTGCCCTCTGTGTGAACACCTTAGCATTTAGCTATGGACCTTAGGGAATCCCTATGCAAATTTTGGGACTCCATCTCTGCTGCTTTTTCTCTGTGGTTCATTCTTCTTCGGTTACCTCCCCACAAATTCTTGCTGTCTTAGCAACCCTAAACTCTGAACTCTCTTGACCACCCAGTGAGACTCCAGCTCTTTGCCTGGAATCTCCTTCCCTTTGCCATAGTTTAAACATTACCCTTATAGCCAGAAGGTCAGGGTGAACGTGGAGGTCAGCTTTGTGTGCTTCCCCTCTCTTAAGGATCGTAGCCTTGCATTGCCTGTGCGCCAGTGCCTGATAATGTGTGTTTCATATATTTTGTCCAGTTTGGTTTATATTTACTTATGTCAGGCAGATAAGTCCAATGCCAGCTACTCTGCCATGGATAGAACCAGAAATTTCTTCTATTCTTCTCTGATCCCTTTCCAGTTACGCCTTTATCCTCCAGACTCCATGCTTTCCAAGGTAATAATTGACCTCTACTTTGCCAATCTAATCTTCACTACAAGGTTTCATCTAACCCGAACAAGCAGCATCATTCCCCGTAGTTGATCACTCTCTTCCTCTTGAAACCCTTTCTCCCCCACCAACTTGGCATCCAGGAAACCACTGTTTTTAACTTTTCCTCCTACTTCACTCTTCGTTGCTGGTTCTTCCTTATCTTCTTGGCCTCCAAATGTCAGAAAGCCTCAGAGCTCACTATCAAATTTCTTCCTATCTCCATCCACATTCTCCTTGGTTATCTCATTGAGTCCCAATAACCTCTACACATTCATAATTCTTAAATGTATATCTGCAGCCTGAATCTCTGCCCTGAAATGCAGACTTGGAGTTCCAACTCCTTCTTCAACTTCTCCACTTGAAAGTCTGAAAAGCATCCCAAACTTCCCATGTCCAAAACAGAACTCATGATTTCTTCCTTCACAAGCCTGTCTCTCCCTTGGTCTTACCCATCTTAATAAATAACTTCAGTCTTCCAGTTGTTCAGGCCAATAATTTTGGAGTCATCCTGGGAATTTCTCTTTTACTCAAATTCCATACCCAATCCACCAGAAAAAATTTTTGGCTCAACATAGAAATCTACCCTCTATTATCTCTCTTCTGGATCATTGAAATAGCTTCCTAAACAGGTTCCTTGCTTCCACTCTTGTCCCCTGTCTCAGTCAGGGGCACAGCAGGTTATAGACGGTATACTCGGAGGATATGATTGCACAGAGGATATGATTGCACAGAGGTCATCAAAGGAGCTGATTACAAGTTGTGGGTAGGGTCAAGGGTACCAACAAGAGTTGGTGAGATATCTCACCGTCTAGGACAGGTGAGAGTTATAGATGCTAAAAAGGGCCACCTGATGGAAGCCATGGCCTTTGGTAGAAAAAGTCAGTTATTGGCAAACTACAGCCCAACAGAGAGAGAGCCAGGGGAGTCTCTCACCTCCTGCTGCTGTCTCCCATTGGCTGAACCTAACTGGAAGCCAGTGTTGGGAGTCCTTTGGAATAGTCCATGGAAATTAGCCTCCCAAGGCAGAGAGCAGGGTGAGAAAAGGAACGGTGGATTTAGAGGGCAAATGGGGAATAGCCATCAAACCCTATCTCAGCCCCACATACACACACAGCATGGTCCTTTCTCCACATAGCAGTCAGAGTGATCTGTTCACTATAGCAAACGAGAGGGCAGAGCAGAGCAGCAAGATGGATGGAACCTGGGTCTGTGAAACACTAAATGGAGCACATCTGCCTGTCAACAAGGAAGCCTCATCTTGGTTACATAAGCGAGAAACAAACCTCTACTATGTTTGAGTTAAAAATATTTGGAGTCTATTTGTTACAACAGTTTAGTCCATGTAACTGATACTTCTGTAAAACAAGGGTCACAGAAGTGTCATCTCCATAGGGTAGTTGGGAGAATTAAATAAGATATAATTGCTTAGAGCAATGCTTGGCATATTAAGTTCTCAAGCAATGCTAACAGTTATTATTTAATATTTGAAATGAATACAGAATCATGCTATTAATGATTTTTTTAAATGCCTTGTTATAAGGTTTAGGGGATTTTTCTAGAGAATGGATGAACTGTGGAAGGTCTGTGTATAAATGGGAATGGAGAATTATAGCCTCCCCCCACCAAGAAGCTCCTGGCTCCCTTGACCTCCAGGCAAAGAACCCAGGAGAAAAAAGAGTTTGTCCCACCCCCTCTCCTGAGCAAAGCACCCACACTGGGATCACACTGTGGTAGCCAGTCTCCAAAGATGGCCCTAAGGGACCATGCCTCCCAACATCTACCCCCCTGGGTGTCCCCTCCCACACTGAATCTGGGCTGGCCCATGACTCAACTTAGGGTAAGGTGCGCCCGCTCCAGGTTAATGCCTTAATAAGGACCAGCACCCTCCACTTTGGGGAGCCCTAAGTCGTGATAAGTAGCTTGGTTATCCTGTGGGATAGACCACGTGGAGGGGTCACCTGGAAAGGGAGAGACCCTGAGACTCTGGAGGGACGGAGAGAGAGGCCCAATCGCCCCGGTGACCCAGGTGAGCCCAGCCTTCCCAGTGGCCCCACAAAAATACCGGATTTATGCATGAGCCACGCGGAAGCTCTCCAGCCCAGTGGAGCCCCGGATGGTGGCCACTCCCGCTGACATCACACAAAGCAGAAGATTCACCTCGCTGAGCCCAGTCAACCCTCAGAAGCAAGTGATAATAACATGGTGGTTGTTTTAAGCCATTAAGTTCTGGGCGTTTTGCTACGTGGCAGCAGGTAACCAAACAGCCACCCAAACCATGTGAGCAGCATTTGCTGCCTTGAATTTCCAGCTCCCCCAGCTGCTCTAATTGCAGGGAAAACCAAGGGTGATGTTGCAACCGGAGGCTCGGGCTGGGGTGGAATTCTCCAGGCGCTCTTTGGTGGAGGTGGGGGGAGCCTGGATCCTGCCCCCTCGCCTGCCCGGGAGGCTGAGCTCCTCTGCTTGTCGCCATTCCTCTTCTTGATTGGCACTTTAATGAGGGCAGAAGGGGCTGACCCCCTGCCAGGGGGCCAGTTCATGCCCCGTTTATCTCACAGCTCCGGGCAGACTAGAACAACACTGCAGGCGAGCAGCCGGCCAGGAGCCCCGCCCTCGGTGATGGATTGAGTGACCGCGGCGAGTTGGCAGCTGAAGTGCGTGGTGGCTGCACCGTCCTGTCAGCGTGCCACAAAGGAGCCCGGCCTGGCCCGCCCGCTCTTCCCGGGGCCAGGGAAGAGTGACAGCAGCTCCCAGGGGGCCAGTTCCCTCCGCCCACCTCCCCCAGCGCCAACGCCAAGTTCCAAAGGATAGGCCTGGAGATGGAGCCCAGTCCTGGGGTCCGGGGGAGGGGGGCAGTGCATGGGGGTGGGGTGGGGAATTCTGGGCTTGCAGGATTGTGTAAAACTGGTGGAAAAATCTTCTTCCTCTCCGGCTCCTGGCTTCAGCGTCCAAGACTGGGCTGGGTTCTCAGCAAACACCCCTCCTCCTGGCTGTTTCATGGATGGGCTCCGGAGTCCGGCAACCTGTGGGGGATCCCACCTGGGCCTTTTGTCTAGCTGTGCAACCTTGAATGAGTTTGACAACCTCTCTGAGCCTTAGAGCTCTCATCCGTAAGAGGCTAATACTGCTTCTGTCTCCATCACCACCAGGTTCTTGTGAGGATGACATGAGATCTGCTGGCAGAGCCTCCCTGCTAGAAGGCAGGGTCCTATGAGAAAGGACTCAGTTTACCTGGTTATCTCTGACCACCTTCCTGGTACCCAGGCCGGTGCTGAATGACAGGCTGAGAGCAGCCACTGATGGCAAAGTCCCCCGCCCCCCAGCTGCTGTCAGGAACCGTCACCAGGGGCCATACAATTGGTACCATGCCCTGCGGGTAGGGATGAACCCATTTTACGCATGGAGGAACTGAGGCTCAGTGAGGTAAATCTGCTCAGGGTCCCACAGAGAGTAGAGACAGATCATGGATTCCAACCCAGAGTTGTCTGGCTCCAAAGTCTGTGGAGACGTCCCTAAGGCCCCGAGTTATGGGCTGGAATTCCCCAGCAAGGATGTGTGGGGAGCCAGTGACAGCCCCTGGGCTCTTGCAGAGCGGTTCACAAGACACACTGCAGATGGTGAGGTGTCCAAGGGGGCGGTCATGCTCATCGTCCTGGGACCACAGAATGAACCTGAGGTCTGAGCTGTTCCCTACACCTCAAGGGGAGCAGGGACTACCCAGGGAAATGCAGCCCCTCCAGCTCAGGGGAGTCACAGTGGTCTGGTCTTAGCCAGGGTCCCTGGGTCTGGGGTCCTCCCACCAAGCCCGTGCCCAGGACAGGACAGTCATGGGAGCCCCTGCTGCTTGGTCCTTAGAGCTGGGTAGGGGAGAGGACAGAGCTGGACGGAAGGCTCTTCAGATCCCAGTGAGCCCTGGAAGGGGAGGAAGGGGCCTTCCCGGGCCTCCCTGGAGGGGAAAGAACCGGCCTCCATTTGGAACAAACTTCACCTCCCTGTGAACTCCCAAAGGCGGGAGGCCAAGCCAAGGTCAGAGAAAGTAGCAGGGCGACGGTGGGGCCATATGGCCCTCCCGGCTCTCTGCCTTGCATCCCCCCAAAATGGGTGTCTGCTCCTCGGCTCTCCTGACACCTCTCCCACCCATCAGATAAGAGATGAGCAGCCCAGGTGGGGCAGGAGCAGATGGGGCCCTGAGGGTGGGCTGAACCAAGAGAGGGGTTCCCTAAACACTGACCCAGCAGACTGCGAGGGACCCTGCCTTTCAGCCCAGCTCTGGACCTGGCTGAGTGGGGGCTTGAAACTGCTGTTCTCTTTATCACCCTCCATCTCTGTGGGGTTATTTGGTTAAGGATGATGAGGGGCCATCTCTGCTCACCTGGGTGTCCCCAGTCCCTAGCAGACCGCCTGGCACACAGTAGATGCTCATAAATACTCTTTAACTAGATGCTGTTTGGCCAGTGTGCATCTCCCAATAGACGGTGGGCTCCACTGGGGCAGGGACGTGTCTGTTTCACTCACCATTATATCCCCAAACTCAAGAGTCTTGCACATAGAAGGCTGCAGAGTCAGTAAGTAAATAAATGAATTTGCTGCAAAAGAAGAGAGAAAGCGAAAACAGCAGCCACAACAAAATCAAGAAAACCGACCTAGATTGGGGCAAGAGCCCCTCAGAATGAGGAGATTCTGAGGGCTTTCATTTCAAAGGAATTATGGCACATGCTTCAATGAGTCCAGTCCATGGGGAACCATGACATCAGGAAAGCTGACTGAGCCCAAGACAAAATCAGCTGAATTACTCTGACTGGTAAACCTCCAGACCCACTTTGTTTCTGCCCACTTTGTTTCAGACAGTGCTGGGGGGAAAGGGGGCTCAAATGCCACCCAGAACACCTCTGGGGAAGGAACAGATGTCAAAACCCAGCAACTTTCCAATAGTCTAAATTTTGTGAACAAAGTAAAGTGTCAGGAAACATGAGGTTAAGGAAGAATGGCTGCAATATATAAAGAGTTCATTAACATAAACGAGAAAAACATCGAGTCCAATATATGTGAGCAAAGCACATGGAAATATCATTCACATACAAAGAAACCGGAGTCAAGTAGTTGGCATTCATTACCCTGTGGTAAGCGCTGCCTTAAGAGCTTTACACTGTAAAAGAATACAGCAAGGGGGCTTCCCTGGTGGCGCAGTGGTTGAGAGTCCGCCTGCCGATGCAGGGGACGCGGGTTCGTGCCCCGGTCCGGGAAGATCCCACATGCCGCGGAGCGGCTGGGCCCGTGAGCCATGGCCGCTGAGCCTGCGCATCCGGAGCCTGTGCTCCGCAACGGGAGAGGCCACAACAGTGAGAGGCCTGCGTACCGCAAAAAGAAAAAAAAAAAAAAAAGAATCCAGCAAGAAAATCCAACCAACAAATGTGAAGCTTGGTGACTGTGACATGCTCCCAATTTTTTCTGTATTATCTATGAACTTCGGTAATCCTTTTGTTTGTCCCAAGAAGACTCAAGCATTCCTGTTTTAATTAAATCTCTTCAACCAAGCAGGTTTCTGCAGGATATAATTCTTGCTTTCAGGTGTGAAAGTCTGGAAACAATCTATATATTCACAACCCTGACGTCTGTGTCTGGGATAAAATTAATTTATTCCTGAGTCGCCTGGGCTCTGCAGGTAATGTAATTACAGGCACATCTTGTTTGGTTGAGCTTTGTTTTATTGCCCTTCTGCAGACATTGAGGTTCTTACAAATTGAAGGTTTGTGGCGACCCTGTGTTGCCAGGTGACGGTTAGCATTCTTACCAATAGAATGTTTTTATTTAGTTTCTTGTTCTGTTTTGTTTTTCATTGGAATATAGTTGATGTACAATGTTGTGTTACTTTCTGCTCTACAGCAAAGTGAATCAGTTATGTATATGTATATCACCTCTTTTAGATTCTTTTCCCATATAGGTCATTACAGAGTACTGACTAGAGAATAAAATGTTTTTAAAATTAAGGTGTGTACATTGTTTTTTTAGACATAGTGCTATTACACATGGTATAGACTACAGTATAGTATAAACCTAACTTTTATATCCACTGGGAAACCAAAAAATTCATGTGACTCACTTTATGGTGATATTCACTTTATTTTGGTGGTCTGGAACTGAGCCCAAGATATCTCTGAGGTGTGCCTGTACTATTGTATATTCAAGTTACCTTTAAAAGACTCATTTAGGGAAGTTCTGAGAAATACTGGAAATATGAAAATGGATTGTAAGCTCTTGGGGCAAAGACCATGCTTTGATTTGGGTACTTTGAAAGTGCTGCCTGTGCTCAAGTTCGCATAAATATGTAAATAAAAATAAAGTGAGTGGCTGAATTAGAAAAAAATAAAGATCACAATAATGCCATGAGGAGGTGGTATTATCCCGTTTATATCTGACAGTCTGGGGCTCTGAGGTTAGTCAATTAACTGGCCAAGCTCCCCTGCTCTGAAGCACCGTGTTGGAAAGGTTTATCATCACTGATAATCCAAGAAGAGCAGATTTAAAAAAAAAAAGAAGAGCAGATTAAGGCAGCACCAAGAGGCTATATTTACTAAGTTAGCAAAAAAAGTGTTTTTAAGGCCACACCCAGCCTTGGCAAGCATACAGAGAAGTTCATATCTTTCCTCTGCTGCAGGTGGCATTGCAAACTGGTGTCACCCTTTTGAAAAGCAGTGTGATGACACCCAGAAAAAATGCCACAAGACTATTTATGTTCTTGGTCTATGTAACCTCTATTGGAATTCTTCCCAAGGAAAAGGTTTTGAAGATGCAGAAGCCACAGCTGCTAAAATATTCATGGTTGCATTGTTGACAATGGCGAAAAATTGGACACAACTTATATGTCCATTAGAAAAAGAACTTACCAAAAATATGGGAGAGCCACATGAAGGAATAGTATAAAGCCATTAAAATGAACTTTAAAGTGAGAATTTCGAAGATTATGTGGAAATCCAAAAAACATCTATTAAAGTGCTAAGTAAAAATTGTAAATCGTAAACATAATTTAAAAAACTGTGGCGATATACAAATTTGTCTGTGCTGGGTCCTGAGGACCATTTGTAAGCAAGAAAATAGTACTTGTTAGGCAGTTGGTAAGTGCCCAATACATATACTTTTTCATCTTTTTCTTTCTTGTCACGACACCATCTTTTTAATAATACTAAATAAATATTTAAAACAATGAGCCCATGGATGGACCATCTGCTCTGGGAAGCCCCTGGCCCAGGAACTGTGGGAAAGGCAGGAAGCAGAAAGGTCATCAGGCCCCAGGGAAATCCCACTGTTTGGCGGGCCTGGCCTGAAAGGGAACCTGTTTCTTTGGGGGGCAGGATGCTGATGGCCACAACTGTCCATTTTTAAATAGTCAGCTCTCTTTGAAGGATCACATGAGCGTTTGCCCTCATTCATTCATTCATTCATTCACTGACTCATTTACTCATTCAGCATAGCTGAACGGGGCATGTCCCCTGGGACAGATCCAGCTGTCATGGGGCTGTCAAGGGAAGGCAGCCCTGATGTAGGGAGATGTCTACTGAGACCTAAATGCCTTTTAACATTATTTTAGGACTTCCCTCGTGGTGCAGTGGTTAAGAATCCGCCTGCCAATGCAGGAGACACGGGTTTGAGCCCTGGTCCGGGAAGGTCCCACATGCCGCGGAGCCACTAAGCCCATGCGCCACAACTACTGAGCCCATGTACCACGACTACTGAAGCCTGTGTGCCTACAGCCCGTGCTCCGCAACAAGAGAAGCCACTGCAATGAGTAGCCTGCGCACCGTAATGAAGAGTAGCCCCCGCTTGCCGCAGCAACTAGAGAAAACCTGTGCGCAGCAACAAAGAGCTAACGCAGCCAAAAATAAATAAATAAACTAATTAATTAAAAACCCCATTATTTTAATTTTTAAAAAGAATGAATATGGAAACACAGGAAACATTAGGAGACAAAAGTAGGATTCCCTGAAATGGGTGTGTGTGTGGGGTCTCTTTGTAGGATAGACACATTTTCATCCTTTTCACCCTGGGTCCAGTTATCTGGCCCAAGTCCCGTGGCCCTGGTCTAGGATTATGGGGTGATGTCCATGGGGTCCACCCCCAGCAGTTCCCTGTCCACAAGCTGCCAGGCTCCCAATCCATCCCAGAAGGATCAGGTAGGAAGGAATGACTCTATCCCTGAGCAGAGCCCCTCTCTTAGGACTGCAACTCAAGGGGACCAGCTTCTCTACATGACTGGGACCGAAACTGGATATATCTGCTTAATGGGAAAGATAGTTCTGGGTCCAACAGTGGAGCAGGCAGCGTCTGCGGAGAGATGCCCTTCCTACAGACGTCTCCGGCCTTCAGCCCTGAATGCTTGCCCAGTGGGGAGACGAAGATTACAGGCAGCAGGGACCAAAGCACTCAGGTCTCCATTTCCTCCATGGGGCATGGGCAGCATTCAACCGTCTGTGGCGGCGAGAAGGAGGGCCAAGTGCTTGAGCTTTCCCGCTGAGCCGCAAGTTCACCTCTTCCCCTCCACCCGCTCCCGGAGGATGCTTCCTTCTCAGGCAGCTGTATGCTTAGACTCTTCCTCAGTCTTTGGGAAGGTGAGTGTTGAGTTCCCATTTTACAGTGACCTAAACTGAGGCTTCGGGGACCGGCCCCTCTGCCGTGGGTAGGACCACACAGTGGGCCTGTCGGCAAGACAGGCCCAGGGAGGATAATCCACCAGGAGGGCCAAGGGCAAGTGTAAGGTTATGGCCTTGGCCTGGGCTCTGACGCTGTCCCTCGGCCCTGTGCTGCGGGCGCCCAGCTCTCCACCTCACCCCACGCTGCCCCCTTTACGAGGTGGTCCCCTCCTTATATCATTCTGACCTCAGCTCAGATGTCACCTCTTCCTTCAGGCCGTCCTGACCAGCCCAGTCAGTCTGATATTTGCCCAGTGGTTGGTCTGTGTACCTGCCTGTCTGTCCATCCACCTGCGGCCATCTCTCTGTCTCACCTGCCAGCCCCTCCCACACTAGCTCTGCCCTGCGATGGTGGGCCCCCCGCCTGGCTCACTCTCTCTGTGTCCCCGGCGCCAGGCCCAGTGCCCAGCACTCAGCAGGCATTCAGTCCCGACATGCCACGGACAGAGTGAACAGCAGGCCACTTCCAGAGCCACGTCCCGACTGGGCGGCCTGCCCTTCACCTCCTGGCCCCGCGCCCCCGTGCTGTCGGGCCGTGAATTTCCTCTGGGCACCCACCATCTGTGTGTCCAGGCTGGGCAGCCACTGGTGAATGGGACAGTGGGAGGAGATGGCTGGGTGACTGGGCCTTGGGTGCCCCCCCAGCTCTTCTGAAGACCCCTTTCCTGTGACCTTGCCGGGGGTCCGCCCGACCGCCGTGCCCTCCTCTGCACACGCTTTGCAGCCTGATAGCCCGAGGCCGTTTCTCTCCTCAGGCCTGGCTCCGAAAAGGCTCCGGTGAATTGCTGTTGCTTGGGGGGGACCCCTCAAGCCCACTTTGCCGGAGGGAGGGCCTCTCCCTTTGCTCCCTGAAGATGGAGCTGGTCTCCGGAGGGGCGGCTCATGCTGGAAACAAGCAAAGAGAAGGCGGGCTGGGTAGAGGGTCCCTAAACCTCCAGGTAGGACAGCCGCCCGCTCTCCCAGAACCACATGCCCCCTGCCTTGGTGAGGACGCTGGGCAAGGGGAGGAGAAGGTGGGTGGTCTGTCTTTCCTGCCCAAGTCTGACCTTCAAGCTGGTCGGAGCCCTGGGGTTTCTAAATGGATCTCGGCAGCGCCTCAAAGGGCCTGCGGCCCGGAGCCTGTCCTGGGCTTTCTCCCTCCTCACCCTCTCACCTGGGGTGGCAGTAGTGGTGGCTGGGGAAGAGGCAGGTGACAACCCCCCCCCCCCCCCGAGAGGTGACAGCCTCAGGGCGGGAGCTGCCGCCACCTGAGAGTGGGCGAGGAGCAGGTTAGCTGGGTGAAAAGTTCACCGTGAGGGGAGCTGTCTGTTTCCCTCGCTTAATTTATCCACTATTTGGCTAACCTTGCGCTGAACCCAGGCCCTGAGACCCCTCTCCTCTCTCCCCCGCCTCTCCACTGGGCTTCCGAGCCCCGCCACCAGACCTCCCGCCCCGCGCCCAGAGGCGGGGGCCACGCTGGCCTTGAAGAGGCCTCGGGCCCTCGGGGCGACCCGGGGGAGAGGCTGGCGGCCCGGCCAGGTGGTTATTTATGACCTGAACCTTCCCATCCTTAGTAACCAAAATAAAGTCCGGTTGCTGGCAAGGTCCAGGCCCCCAAACGCCAGACATGGGTTGAGGGAGGGCTCAGAAGACACCCCAGCCCTCCCGCCTCCTCCAAACACACAACTGCTCCGGAGACAGTGACCTTTCCTTGGGGGGCCATCTGTCATCCTGGCCTGGGGCAGAAGCCGGATGCATGGACCAGCCGGTCGCAGAGGGGAGGCCAGCCTCCTTCTCTGGCCTGGGGATGGCCCCTGGTCCCAGCCTTCCGCCTGTCCTGGCCATCCTGTAGACCCTCCCTCATCCCAGCCTCCTTCTTCTGTGGGGTGGGGATGTGAGGGGGAGGAAATAAAGAGGGAGAAAAGTGCAGCGGCGAGGAAAGGCCAGGAAGGGAGTGGGGAGGGGACAGGGCAGCCATCATGACAGTGACAGCCACCCCCGGTGCTGCACAAGAGTGATCTCCTGAAATCCACGTGGCAGCCTCACTCGTGGCTGAGAAGATGGGGCTGGGTTGGGTTCCAAGTGGTTCATGACAGAGCGAGGATTCCAGCATGGGTCGCTCTGACCCCAAGGCCGGGCTCTCAGCCACCGTACTCTCCCGTTCTTACTTTTCATACTTTCATTAAAATCCCTTTTTAGCAACTATAAAAGTAACACGTGTCACAGCAGCGGGTGGAAACACAAAGATGCATAAAGAATGAATTGTCCCATCGTCTCCCACTCCTCTCTCCCCACATCTCAGGGGTCTGTCCTCTGCTTTCTCCGCAGCGTGTACAGGCGCACACAGGTGTTCTAGGCACAGGCGCACGTGGACGCGTGGGATGTGAGCGGACGGGGAGCCTCTGTTCTGTGCGATGACTGCGGCATCCCACGTCCGCACCACTCTGCAGCTATCGTACTAACGGTTCAGCGTGCGGGCAGCCCCCAGCCTGTCCGTCCCGTCTCCAGTGATGCCTCAGATGGCCCACTTCTCTACACCTGCCCCCTCCTGCTCTGGTTCACCTCCAGCTCTCAGCCCAATTACTGAACCGCTCCCCGCTTCTGCCCACGTCCCCCCCACAGTGAGTTTTCTCTGGGTCCAGAATGATCTTTCTAAAATTCAATTCTGCTCACGGCGGTGCCCCGCTTTAACGCCTTCTCCCTCGGGAGAAGTTCCCAGATCTTTACCGTGGCCCATCGTGTCCTCTCTGATTTGGCTTCCCTGACTCTCCGGAGCCCTCGTGGCCCCTCGCCCGTGCACCCCTCACTCCAGCCGCTGCTCATTCCCCTCAGCTCTTCCTCAGCTGCATCTTCCCTCTCCACTCCTCCTGTGGGAGCCTCGCCTGGGTCTCAGCTTACATGTCAGCTCTCTGGACGCCATCCCAACCCTGTCTAACACGTCATGACTCGAGCCAGGCTCCTCTCCCCGATGGGCTGAAAGCTCAGTGAGGACAAGTTGTGTCTGTTAAGTTCACTGCCACCCGCCAGTGGCTGACCCAGGGCGGCCTTTCAGAGCTATTTGTTGGTAGCTGAGTGACAGCAAATGAACAGGGGCAAACCATGCACCCATTCTAACGTTTCCTGAATCCCTTCATTCCAGGACCACCCTACCCCGGCTCCCAGAGAGCACTACTGGCCCCAAATGGCCTCTTGCTGCTGCTGGACAGGGGCTCCTGCCACCACGCGGGGGCAAAACCTTTGTAAGCAGCCTCAGCCTCCCTCTCCCGGGGTGGGGAGTGACGGCGCCAGGCAGAGGCAGGGCGGGACGGCGTCAACCCCAGAGATCTCCCTTCCAGACCTCAGGCGGCCCCACGAAGGACTGCCAGACAGGACTGGTCACCTGCCAAGCAACAAGCCAGCCAAAGGCCCACCGGGCCACCCGCTGATTGCAAGTCAGAGGGGCCAGCAGTCAGGCGCGGGGCCGCCAACGGCCTGTCACCACACGGGCCAACTGTCCGTCAGGAGAGGCCCAAGTCCCACCCTGGGAGCTCAGGACTGCCCATCAGAGCATGGCCAACTGCCACTCCAAAAGGCCCAGGGGCAAGTCAGAGAGTCCACTAATGGTCATTCTGGTGACAGTTGTTTTTGCTACCCAGTATCCTTTCTTGCTTCTCCTGGCCAGGGCGTCCCATTGGACCTTTGGGGAACCACCCGTCTCCAATTCTCAGCCCATGTGTTTCAAAGGGCTAGATTCCCTCACTGGCTGCAAAGATCAATCACATGACTCAGGACTGGCCAATCAGAGCATTGCATTCCTCTTGCCACTGTGATTGGTTCATGTGACTCAAATCAAGCCAAGCAGAACCAATCAGAGCTAACTCTGGATGACTAGAAAGACACAGTCTCTCTTTTTTCCTTCTGCCTTTGAACGTGGGATGGTGTGAGGCTGCCGCTGAGGAGCCAGCTTATCATCACTAGGACAAGATGTCTGAGAATGAAGCCAGCCTAGAGGATGTGGAATTGGAGGACAGAGAAACTGGTTCCTGAACCAGGTCCTGGAAACACTGCTTGCACCCCTGGATCCAGCCATACCTGAAACTGATTATCATTTGGCTTTCCACTTATTTGAACCAGTAAATTCTCTCTTTTACCTAAGCAAGGATCATTGTGGGTGGGACCAATAGTCACGCAGGGATTCTGCCGGTATTCCACGCTGGTCAGGGTACCAGCCCTTGTCTGAAGCTCAGGGCAGTTCTAGGGCAACTCCTGGCTGAAAGCCACAGACAAACGGGCTCCATGTTTGCTTTCCCTGCTCCTGGCTGCTGAGGCGTGCGCATGCCACGTTGACTCCCCCAGACAGATGTTCCTCCAGCCTTTGACCCAAGCAAGTGATGCGGAGAAGTGGGGTGGGGTATTTCTCTTCAGCGGCTGCAGCAGCAGGGACTCTCCAGGGCCATCAGGGTGGCCCAGGGTCCAGACCTTCCTGTGGCAGGATCTGGGGGCTGCGGGCCATTTGTATCCCTTGGCAGCTGCCCAGTTTTCAAGCCCAGTTTTTGGTCTGCCGGGCCACTCTGAGCTCCCAACAGCCTCTCTAGAAATTCTGCAGGTAGAGTCCACGTCCGTTGCTGAAGCCACCGATCCCTTGTGCTCTCGGGGAGGGGCTGGGGACTGGGGGAAACATGGAGGGGAGCGGCTCTGAGCTCGTAGACTCCAGCCCGGTTCACCACTGTTCATGCCCAGAGCTGACACTTCGTGAACAGTTAGCGTCCCTCAAAGCACCTGGCAGAGTGCTGGGAACATTTTACGAGCTCAGAAATTGGTGAAGGGGAGCAGTTTGCTCATGGGCGCCAGTTTTGTGCCTTGGGGGCTAGAGAGCATGTGTCTGAGGAAGGGCTGGGGCACTGAAGTAGTGGACACTCCCTCCCTCCCAGGCCCATGGTCAAAGAGGGCAGGGCTGACCCCAGCGAGCTCTGCAAGGGAACCCACCTTGAACACGTCTGATCACCAGAGGGCCTCAGCTGCCCGCCTAGGCTGGTCCGGCTGGGCCCACCTGCAACCCGGGGGCAAGCAGCTGGGCCAAGAGGTGTTGGAATCTGGCAGCGACATGGATGTGGATCGGCCAGGAAGAGTCCCGGCGGCCTGGCTGCATAGCGATGAATAATGGCAAGTATTGTACTCCACTCTCTTTACACACAGCCATCCCTTGGTATCCACGGGGGGCGGTTCCAGGACCCCCAGTGGATACCAAATTCTTGATGCTCAAGTCCCATGTATGAAATGCTGTAGTATTTGCATAAAACCTACGCACGTCCTCCGTCCTCCTGTATGCTTTAAATCATCTCTAGATTACTTATAATACCTGATACAATGCAAGTGCTATGTAAATAGTTGTAAATATAATGTAAATACTATGTAAATAGTTGCTGGGCCAGCAAATCCAAGTTTTGCTTTTTGGAACTTTCTGGAATTTAAAAAAATATATTTTTGATCCATGGTTGGTTGACTCAGCGGATTTGGAACCCATGGGTATGGAGGGCCAACTGTTCTAGGCTTCTTATTCAAGAAGCTGTGAAACCCAGGGGCTAAGCACAAGGGCTTTGCAGCTAGACTCTGGGGTTCAAATCCCAGCTCTGCCACTTACTAGCAGTGCCATAAGCCTCAGGTGGATGGATGACTGCATCTCTCTCTGCCTCCATTTCCTGTATTGAAAGGTCTTAATTATTAAATATATATGAAGCACTGAGGGTCTATTATGTACCAGGCACAATTAACTTATTACTTTTATTATAAAATATATATAACATAATATAAATGTATTAATTTATAATACGCTTGGTAGTTATTAATTTACTTGGTACTTAATTATAATTTACTTGGTATTTATTAATACCAAGCACACATGCATTAATTATTATGTGTTTTACTCCCTTGATTTTCACAAACAACTCAATAGAGGACAGGGCTATTGGTCCCATCCTACAGACGAGGAAACTGAAGTTCAGGGAGGTTAAGTTACCTGCTCAAGGTCTTGGAATCTCAGCCCGAGGAGCTGAGATCCAAAGTCCAGCCTCTCCCCTTCACTGCATGCTCCATGGCTCTGGCTCCCCCAGGCCGGCAGCTGGCCCTCAGTCAGTGGGGACCCAACAAGGCTGAGAAGGTGAGAGCCAGGCCAAACCCCCAGCGAGAAGCCCACTGCTATGGGGAATACCTCGTGGCATTTGGGGGATGCTCTGCCTTGTCTCACTCTGCACAGGCCAGGGCTGTGGACATTAATGAGGCCAAGGCCAGCCCCGGGCCCTGGCTGTGCTCAAGGTCCCCAGTGTGACCTCCCCAAGCAGGATCCAGTTACATGGAAGCAGCAGCAAGGAACAAACACAGTTTGTGCTTCCTCTGAGTGCTTATTTCCTTTGTCTTGTGAACATTGAGAAATGAAAAGAATGATCGGGATTTGTTTGGGGTGGGGGGGTGACAGGACGGGTAGGCAGGCCAGAAAATTCTGCAGCATTGGCTCGACTCACCAAGAGGGCAGCATGAGGAAGTTTTCAAACTGAGTCCAAAGAAAGAGAAAGTCAAGTGATGGCCTGGCTGGCCCAAGGGGTCTGAGGCCTCCTGGATCACTGGCTTCTGCTTGGGGGTCAAGGGCCCACCCGTGGGGGCAGAGGCTTCACTCCCGGGTCCTGCTACTGGCCTCTCTGTGGTCAGACCACCGAACTCCTCCGCTCCTGTGTCAGTAATTCCGGCTCCCACTGCTCCGGGCTGTGATGCAAAAGAAACGAAGAAAATGTGTGCAGACCAGAGGTTTTCTGCTACGGGTGAACTAGCTCCTTGGGGACATTTGCAGAAATGTTTTTGGTTGTCCCAACTAGGAAGGGAAGGTGCTACTGGCGTCGAGTGTGTAGAGACCAGGGATGCTCCAAACTTCCACGGTGCACAGGACGGCCCCTCACAGAGTGCCACCGGGAGACATGCTGGGGTGGTGCCTGAACATGTGACCATCAACTTTGGCTTTATTATTCAGGGGCCCGTGTGGGTGTATACATACAGGAAGGTGGTTGTGATGCTGACTGTCTCTGACAGAGGTTCCGCCCCTCTTCACTCAGACAGCAAATATTTACCGAGTGTCGCCTGCACCTTGAACTCTCCTAGGTCCTGAGAGAAGGTGGACCTGCCCTCGGGCTCCTGGAGTGGCTGTTGAGAGGGGAAGAGACAGCCAGACAGACCAAGAGAGCAAGCAAATAGTAAAGACCCGATATGCCGGGGAAACGACTGTGGTAGACGCGTACGACGGGAGATTTTTTTAGCCACGCGAAGGAACAAAGTCCTGCCACGTGCTACAGCTTGGAGGATGAACCCTGGAAACATTATGCTAAGTGGAAGAAGCCAGACACAAAAGACCACATCCTGCGTTTATGCTCCAAAATCTGTCCGTGGCGACAGCTGTACAACCCTGTGAGTACACTAAGCGCCATTGAACTGTACGCTTTCAATGGGTGTGTCGTGTGGTGCGCGAATTATACCTTAATAAAGCTGTTATATATAAAAGTAATAATAATGGCAAATGGTGAGACGGGTGATGAAGGAAACAAGTGAAGGCTGAGATGGGGCAGCCCAGGCCATGGTGGGCCCGTGGGGCGTCTCCCAGAGGTGACATCTGAGGCTTGAAGGCGGGGATGGGGGGCCCGTGCAGAGCCCCGGGCGCTCCTGGAGGCCGGCCTGTGTGTCCTGAACTGGACAGGGGCCCTGGGCCTGATCATGCTGGACTGGACCTGGTAACCTTAGCCCCCTGACACGTGGCCTCAAGGCCCTGTAGAAATACTCCGTCACACCTGCTTCAGTCCAGAGGATTCGGTGGCCCCCCAGGTCACACTGCCGAGGACCGGCTGCTTTCCCTCCAGCCAGTCTGGGAGGGCGGCTCTTTGAGGGCTCTGACTCCGAGGGCTGCCATCCGCCCAAGGGGATCCGCCTGCCCAGAGCAGCTTCCCAGCGGGGCAATGGCCATCCTGCCACTCCCAGCCGTGCCCGGGGGGACTTCTGTGTTTATTTTCTTCCCGAGCCACTGAGGGATTTGGGGGCAAAGGCCCTGCCCAGAGCCAGCAATGATGGGAGGTGCCAGAGCAGTGTGCCCACCCCTGCACCCTGTGGACAGCAGCCCCTGTTCCCCATGGAGCACCTCCTCCCCCCCACTCAGGCCCCTTTGCTCTGCCCTCCCCAGGGCCTCCCCAGCCGCTGCCCCCACTGCCCACGTTGAGGTCTTCTGAGCCACAGTCTCCTCCCAGTCTAACCACAAGGGAGCCAGCCAAGCGTTGGAGGGTGCTGCTATCACAGGCCAGGCCAAGATGGCGGCCCCAAGAATCCTGCGGGGGGTCCCGGCGGGGAGCCGTGGGAGCTGCCAGCACCACACCATCCCCTTGAGCTTCCCAGCCCAGGAGGCAGGAGGGCGGGAACGTCTGGTCCATGCTGCAGGTAGGAAAGCTGACATCACACACAGGAGGTCACAGAGCCAGTGGGACTCCAGAGTCTGGATTTCTCCCCCCAGATACCGGTCCTCCCACCTCTTGGGGAGCCCCCTGGCCTCCTGGTGGGCTGGGAGAAGCTGGGACCCAGGGGTCTGCTGCTCTGCTGGAAGCTGAGAGCCTCAGGGGGGCCATGAGGGGTGAGGGGGGCACAGCTGGACCCTACACGGCTGAGGGGCAGGGGCCCCCAGGCCCCGGCTCTGGTCCATAGCAGGTGGCCCTCAGTTTATGAAGACGAGTGCGTTAAGGAATGTTAACCAATGGAATCCCCGTCTAACAGCCCCGGTCTGAGGCGCAGCGTGACTGGGGCGCCCACGAGCTGTTCCAGGCCCTCCCTCTGTGTCCGGGGACATTGTCACCTCCTGGCTTTGCCTGAGGGGAGGGCTGTCTGTGTATAGATATTCTCTTCACATAGACCTCTGGGCTCTTATTAATGACGCCCACCCGCCCCCTCACCCTGCCCCGTTTGAAAGGCCTTTCCGGAAAGTTGGAGAAGATTCCTCAGAAGCAATCCCAGATTTGCGGGTAGGAGGGCCCCACCCACCCTTCAGTGACCCCCATGCCCATCCCCTCCTGCGACTGTTCTCGTCCCCCCGTTGCCGCTCGGCACTTGGGCTGCAGAATTTGTATGTTTGTGACCTAGTTCTTTTTTTGTCCGTCATCAAACTGGGCTGTCCCTAGGGGCATGGGCTGTCTGCCTCATGAGAAGGGCTCTTGGGGAGGCTGGGCTGAGCCCTGCGGTCAGGTCCCTCCCGACCACCCATTTGGCTTGAGGAGAAGGGAGTCCACTTTCCAAGCCTTCTGGCCCTGGGAGCAGGACAGTGGCCACAGGACTCCACTCCGGACCACTTGCCGGCCCAGAGAGCCTGGTCCCCTGGAACCATGCCAGGATGTGCTCGGGTCTGGCGCCTCCCCCTGCCCACTTCCAATCTCGTTCCCTTTGGAGATATGGGGAGGAGCCCCAGGCGGGGCAACTGGGTCACCTCCCAGGGCCCAATTCTTCTTTGTAGGGTTGGCACACGCCATTCTGCACCTCGGGAGATTCAAGGAGCCGGAGTTCATCGCTTGTCACTCTCCTTTGCTTGGCTAAGCTAAGGGATGCCAAGCTAAGGGACAGAATTAGCTCTTTGCTTTAACTCTCAAGGCTCCCCAAGTGGCTGAACCATCGGCGGACGGAGCGGGACGCGGCCTCCTGGGAACCTGCCCAAGGCTTTTTCCCTGGTTCCTCTGGGAAAAGATCCAGAAAAAGACTGAAAGTATCCCAGCGGAGAGGGAGGGGGTAGGGAGGGACCAGGCCCTGCCTGGCTGTCAGGAGAAGCCCTTGGGGCTCTGGGAAGACACGAGGTCCCCCTGAGGCCAAGACAGCAATTCTGTTCTCAGTGTGCCCTGGGGAGGGCCGGCTGGGCCTCATCGCTCCCAGATCCACTCAGACCCCTGGGGTCCTCACTGCATTCCCGGACTGCAGGCCAAGTGCCCAGTTTCACGGAAGCCTCAGAAGTCAAATCGTCTCCAAAAGGCCATGAGCCAGCCCGTGAGCACGGAAATGGGCCGCCTCCCAAGGATGGCCAGAAAAGTCGGGGCTCAGCACCCAGAACCGCCTTCCTGCCTCATCTATCCCTGACCACTGAGATGTGCCACCCCTAACTTATCTCCTGTGACAGCCAGTGACAGGCACCTGGCCTGTGGTGCCGGGACAGCAGCGGGGCAGGCCATGCCCGGTGGACCCGCCCACGTTGTGTCCACACGCCAAAGTGGGGTGATGGTGTGGGTGTGGCCCTTCTGGGCCCGACCTCCACAGGCTGGACCCCTTCAGGAGCTTGCCCCCCACACACACACTTTGGTGACACATACCCTCAAGGACCAAAATGAAAGTGACGAGTCCTGGCTTGGCATCCCCATCACTTGCCACAGTAAGTGAGGGGGTCAGGGAGAGCGGGCTTCAAATTCGGGCTCCGGTGCCCACAAGCCCTACAAACTTGGGCATACAATTTCCCTGCTCTGAGCCTGTTTTCTCACCTCTGAAGTGGTCTTTCTAATACCAATCCCCTGAAAGGTCAATGCCTCTTTGGGGCTCTGCTCAGAACCTGGTGTGTATCACCTGGAGGCCACCCCATCCCAGCGCAGTATCTCTCTGCCTCTTCCATCCTCTGCCTACATTTCCATTTTTCCTTCTATTCCTATCGACAGCTCCTTCCACGGTGTGGCAGATTGCATTATAGTTCAAAATTACTGACCACTCCTCCAGGGGGATTGTATGCCCAGTGACATCCTCGGAGTGCTTGACTACATGACCTGCTCTAGCCAATGGAATGTGAGCAGAAGTGATGCGCGTTGTTTCCAGGGAGAAAATTTCAGAGCAGGCGCACAGGTTCCCAGGTGTGTCTATTTCTGCCCCAAGGTGACATCATTCCAGATGGAGGCTCCTCTGTCAGCCGGGGCCCTAGAGTGAAGGGGACACGGAGCAGAGCTGCAGCCACCCTCCAAGGACAGGTGGCAACTGTAACACAAGCTCCGTTGTTGGAAGCCATGGACACCTGGGGGTCGTATTTTTTTTTGTTTTTTGGGGGATTTTTTTGCGGTACGCGGGCCTCTCACTGTTGTGGCCTCTCCCGTTGCGGAGCACAGGCTCCGGACGCGCAGGCTCAGCGGCCATGGCTCACGGGCCCAGCCGCTCCGTGGCATGTGGGATCTTCCCGGACCGGGGCACGAACCCGTGTCCCCTGCATCGGCAGGCGGACTCTCAACCACTGCGCCACCAGGGAAGCCCTGGGGGTCATATTTTGTCTGATACACGTTGTAGCTCTTGGAAGTCTTTAAAGGAGTTCCCGAGACCTGACTTTTGTCTTCCACTGCTGCTAGGTGCAGTGGATAAATAACAGTTAAGATGTTAAGCTTCAGGGCTTGGCAGCTACTCAGTAGGTGCTCAATAAACAGTGGATGTGGTTGTGACTTGGCATCTCTGCACACAGACCAGACTGACGACCAGCTGAGCTGCAATCCTACTCTTCCTCTCGTGTGAGTTGTGCGAAGGTGCAGGCTTGGTGCCAGGCTCCAGCAAGCTTCTCCACTGAATTCGTGCCTGTGGTCTTCTCCGTCATCTCCTGGAGCCACTGCCTGCTCCCCTCCCCCACCCCGCCACCCACCTGCGAGAGCTGTGTGGACGGAGGCGCCTTAGATGAGATTCCATTGTCCACCTGTCCCCCGGCCCAAGGTCAGGTTTATTAAGCTTGCTGCGGCAGGAGAGGATGCACACCAGAGGAACGCTGGGGCATCTCTCCCCACATCTCCTGTCATTTTTCTCCATTGACTGAGCCCACGTTAATCCCCTCTGCCGTTCCAGACCTCCCTCTCCTTTGCTATTTCACTTCTACCCCCTGCAATCAAATCTGGCCCAGGGGCCCATAGCACCCCCTTAGCACTGGCCTTGCTGTGCTGGTGGTCTTCTGAATTTGGGCTGAATTTTGGGCAACATTCCCCTCTCAGCACCCAGCACGTGGTAGGTAGACAGGAGGGGCTCGATAAAGCCTGGTTCTGCTCTGCTGAGTTGGTGGCCTGGTGGCTAGTGGGGCTGTGGAAGGACAGAGAGCTGCTCTCTGCAGACTAGGTCACTATGGTCCTACCAGGGATGCAGGTAGGAAGGCAAAGTGCCCCCCAACCCATGGCTGTTGGGCAGGACCTGGCAGAGCTGGCAAGGAGCCATGTACCCCCAGGCCTGGGCTCCAGTTTCTCTCCCGATCTCTGCCTCCTTCTTGCCTACTCCACTCCCGGCAGCTGGGGACCCTGAGCAGACCAATTCTCTCTCAAAGGATGGGGTGTTGTGGTTGGGTCTGGTGCCTTCCCCACTGACCACTAAGGACCAGAGGTCAAGGATTTCAACAAAGGAATGCGCGAAAGCCATCTCTCTTTATTTTGTATTCCTGCCGTTCAACCAGTTTGCACAAGCTGAGGATAAGTGGATTTTGGAGGGGAAGGAGGAGTGTGTGGGCACAGACCCTCCCGGAAATAGTCTATGCACATTGCCGAGGCTGGTTAGACTTGAGAAGCGATTTAACAATAAACTCTACAGAATCAGAAATGTACAAAAGTGTCAAGGCAGCTGCTGGCTGGTTTCTTGCCTCCCCACGGGGGTCAGAGTTACACCCGTCAGTCCTGTGCAAAGGTCCTGGGGCTGGCCTGGGGGCACAGCCAGATTCCTCCCCAGGGGAGGAGCAGTCCTGCTCATGCAGCAGAAGTGTGTCAAGGGACAGGCACATGGGCGTATGCCCAGGTGCCCAGACCCCCTCAGGTTCTGTGGCTTTTGAGCCTGTCTCTGCGTCCTGCCTTTATGTTCGCCCTTTGAAAGTGTTCATGCAGGTGTAGGTTCCTGAGAATTTGTGGATCTCCTCGAGGGCAGCCTGTGGGAGTATGCTGGTGGAGTGGGGAGGGAAAAGAGAAGATGGTTAGTGGGGAGACCAGTGGCCGGGTCACTGGTAGCCAGCCACACAAGGGGTGTAGTAAAGTGATGGTTCCCATAAGCTCTCCCCACCCCTCTCTCCAACATACACCAGCTCCCCCGACAAGCCACCACTACCCACCCCTCCATGGAGGAAGGGCTTTCAAGTAAGTAGGTAAATAGTTATTTACAAGGTAAAGGGTGGGTGTTACAAATTTTCAAAGCCACACTCTTAGCATTTTAGGGCCCAAATGTATCTCAGAGATCAATTAACTCCAAATGCCACTTATTCAACAAATATTTACTGTGTGGGGCTGAGGAGTTAGGTACTGGGTGTCACCTCCTCTTTTTTTTTCCATGTATTATTTATTAAACAGCCACACTGTGCACATGATACAGTTGATGCCAAAATCTGTCCTCTCCGCCATCTCAAGATTCTCAGCCAAGTTTGTTCCACTGCATAGTGATGTCTTCCTATAGCTGGGACCTCAGGTGTTACTTCTCATCCTTTATGTCCCTCCAGATAGTAAAACACCTGCATATACCTTCAGGCCTTGTTCTTTAGCATGACACAATTTCTTGCTTCTTGTAGGAAACTTCCCAGACTCACCCCTAGGCCTTTCCTGGGGCTCCGCATAGCTCTATGCTTCCCCAACAACCCCGGAGTTGTGCTTGCTGTTTACTTGTCAAGTCCATGGGTGCCTCTGTGGTAGATATTTCATCTCCGATCCTGGCACTTAGCACAGGGCCCAGTAGAGAGACGCCCTCTGTTCCTCTGTTGAATGAAATTGAAGGGCCCTGGCCCATTCTAGTTGCAACATGGGAAAGTCTCACTTCTGGCTGGAGCAATCTGGAAGGCTTCCTGGGGGTGGTGGCACTAGAGTTGAGCCTGTGAAGATTTCTCTTGGGGAAGGTGAAAGGAGGCGCGGTGCAGGGAATGGGGAGGGGCTGGCCTCTGCTTCTTGTGGGAAAGTAGTGGGGGATAGAACAGAAAATGTAGGCTGGGTGCTTACTGTGGAGAGTGCTGAGGTGTTCTAGACAAACTAGCTTTTTTCTAGAATGTCCCCAAAAGCTTCTAAGAAGCTCCCTGAGGTGGAAGATCAGCTTGGCTTTGGTGAGGATCCAAGTCCCTGCTCTCCAAGGCTCACAGAGGCGGCCAAGTAGCATCTCAAAGCAACAGTCAGGATGGACTGAGGGAGGCTGAGGTGTGGCCTGAATGCCCGGAGTCCCCTACTCTGTGTCACTGAAAGGGACTGATGTGTCCCCGGGTCCTGAGGTTTCTTGCCTGCAGTTAGAGTAGCTCCTCAGATGCCCACTGTGTCCACAGCAGCCAGAGGGGAACCTGGTTTCCTGGGGGTTGACATCTGATAAAGGCACTTGGGTGCTTTACCTCCTGAAAAGGCCTTTCAGGTCAGAGGGGTTCAGTCAGCTGGGGGTTGGGGGCCCAGGGGAGCCAAGAGTCCACGGTCACTCGGGCTCCAGGGTCAAAGCTCTCTGTGCAGCATGAGAGGCCTATGAAAACAGTGTTTAGTGGGGCACCTGCAATGGCCCCTTCAGTGTGGGAGTGGGATGGGAATGGTTTGTTGCTCAGAGTCTGGAAAGTTCTAGGGAATGTGATGCTGGGCAAATTTTGGAGGAAGATGGTCTCCTCTGTAAAGCCTCCCCCGCAAGGTGGTCTGCCCTGGTAAATCCCACCAGGGATGTTTCTGTGAATCCCGAGCCTTTGGCAACGAAATCCCTGTCTTCCCCATTAACCGATGTTCCTTTTAAAATTTTATTCTATTTTATTTTATTTTTGGCCGTGCCACACAGCATGCGGGATCCTAGCTCCCCAACCAGGGATTGAACCCGTGCCCCCTGCAGCTGAAGCGCAGAGCCTTAACCACTGGACCGCTAGTCTTCCCTATTAGATTGAACTTCCTGAAGGCTAGGGCCAAGATTTAGTCTCTAGAATAGCAGTTCTCAGAGTGTGGCCCAGGAACCCTTGGGGGTACCTGAGATCTCTTCAGGGGTCTGTCTGCCAGGTCAAACTATTTTTATTATAATACTGAGACAGGTTTTGACTTTTTAAGTCTCATTCTCTCATGAGTGTACAGTTGAGTTTTCCAGAGGCTACATGACATGTGACGTCAACAGATTAAAATCAGAAGCAGATATGAGCATCCATTTGTCTTCAATTAATTCAGATAATAAAGAGCTTTGCAAAAATATAAAATAATGCCATTCTTCTTACTACATTTCTTTTTTGGAAAATACATTTACTTTTCACAAAAATATCATTTATGTTAACACTGAATGGGTTTTTTCTTGCTATATATAAATGAATAAATGTATAAATCCCATAAAATATTTTCTCAGTTTTAATTTCTAATACAATAGATACAACTCACAGAGATAAAAGCACTTTGGGTTCTTCAATAATTTTTAAGATTGTAAAGGGTTCTTGAGACCAACAAGTTTGAGAACCGCCACTCCTTAGTAAGGATAGTATATCCATGGCACACGTGCCACTGCTCTCACTTTCACGCCCACAACAGGCAGGCATGACTAATCAATCACCGGGGTACTTTCTCTTGCCTGAGGCCTCTTCCCCACCAGGGTCCACGGGGAGAAGGGGAAGTGGCCAGCATGAGCCTGACCCAGAGCTTCCTCCCCCCGCCCCATACCTTTTCAAGATAATGAGGGCGTGCATCGTCCACGGGAGGAGGAGGAGGGCCTGATTGAGCTGCACGGCTTCCACCGTCCTCCGGGCCACGGTCTCCGGCTTTAGGGGCGGGAAGAGGTTGGGGAACCTGCAGGCAGGAAGAGACAGTGTGGGCTTCCCCTGAGAAGCGAGCGCTTCTGCTGAAAACCCCTGTGGCTAACATGTCAGGGTCATCCCTTTGGCTTCTCCTGTGTGGGAGACTTGAGACCTGTTTGGAACACTCTCCCTGCCGCCCGGGATGTGTCAGGAGTTCCTCTTCCTCTCACTCCTCCCAGCGAGTCTCCCCTTGAGAATTGAGGGCTTCTAGCCCACCCACCCACCTGGGACCCATTCTTAGAGCACTGCAGAGGGCTCTCCCAAACCACACTCGCATCCCGTCCGGCCCTGCTAAAGCCCTCCTGGGGCCCCTCGCTCTGCTTTCAGTCCTACCCACTCTGGGCCTCACCTTTCCTCCTTCTCACTCTGCCCCAGCGATCCTGGCCAACCCTGTCACTTAAGATCTTTCCCATCTCAGCTGTCCCATCAGCCTGGCTCCTTCCTCGCATCCACTCAGAGTGGCCTCTAATCTCGGCCCCCTGATAATTGCCTTGACTGAATAGAGAACGGCCTTGCCTGTCTGCTTGTTTCCTGTGAATGGCCTGTCTCCCCCATCAGCCTGTGAGTTCCCCAAGGGCAGAAGTCTGGTGGGTCTTGCTCCCTGCTGTATGCCCTGTGTGCAGTGTCTGGGATATAGTAGGTGCTCAATAAATGTTTGCTGAGTGGGCAGACACTGAACGATGTGGCATTCCCCTACCCCTTGCTTGTTTACTCACTCATTCCCTAATTCATGGATACACTCACCGATTCATTCAAACATCTACAGGGCGTTTCCATGGGGTTGATAAATGAATGGATGAGTAAGCAAACCTCAGGGGGTTCTCATGCCTGTTCAGAGACATCTGACCTGAGACCCGTACAGGGATGATGCTCCCTTAGCACCAGGCCTGTGCTGAGTGATCAACAGGCATCATTTGCTCCAACTGCCAGAGAAGGAAGCCAAGGCTCTGGGGATGGTGGGGACTGGGGATTCAAACCAGGCCCACAGGAGCCCCAGACCCGTGCTCTGTCTCCCCTGTCCCTCGCTTGCTGCTTGTCCCACTGCTCCTGGGCCTATAGGTGCAGGACTGATGCTGCTGGCTCTGACTTCAGTCCCACAAAGGGCTGGTGAGCTGCTCCAGCACCAGGAGGACTGAGGGTGATAAGTCGCCTGGGGATGATGTCACCCTGAGCAAAACGCAACTCCTGGGCCCCCAGCACGGGCTTGGCTGCCTTCAGAGAGTCCACGGAGCTCGCCCCCAACCCTTGGCTTCCTTTGCCATCATGACGGGCTGCCAGGATGCCCACGACCCTGCAGTCTGGAAGGGCTGGCCTCAGGGTCCTGCGGAGATGGACGCGTGAGATGGCTCGTCACGCTGGAGCCCCACAGACACGGTGGACAGTGTGGGTTTCCAGCCCCCACTTGGGCCAGTGCTGCTTCTGGGGGGACAGGAAGACAGGATGGACAGACCAAGCTCCGTGGGCTCAGGGGGCTCTTCCTGGTAAGATCCGTGCAGGAGAACCTGACAGAGGGGATGCCTCACACATGCCCGCTGGTGGGGCTTTCTCTTTTCCCTCCGTGGTGTGTGGGATGGGTACCCGGGGAACCGGCAGAGCTACGAACTCCCACGGAGGCTGCACAAACCCCTTGAAAGAGCATGCTCAGCCAATTTCTATCTGTGTCGTCTTGGGCAAGTAACTTTGCTTCTCAGAGCCTCACTTTCCTCATCTGAGAAATGGGGATAAGAGCTCTCGCAGGGTTGTGGAGGGTCAAACGCAGAAGCGTTTGTAAAGTGTCTGGTGTGGCTGGAACATAAAGATCAGTAAAGAGCAATTTACAAACAACAGCACCCACCTGTATGGCCACTCTTGCCAGAAAACCCATCAGTTTTGCCCTAAACATGTCTCCCACCCTCAATCCCGGGAAGCTGCTAAGCATGGAAGCTGCTAAGCATGGTTGGAGAGGAAGCCAATTCTTTCTTTCTTTCTTTCCTTCTTTCTCTCTTTCCTTCTTTCTCTTTCTTTCTTTCTTTCTTTCTTTCTTTCTTTCTTTCTTTCTTTCTTTTTCTTTCTTTTTTCCTTCCTTCCTTCCTTCCTTCCTTTCTTCTTTCTTTCTTTCTTTCTTCCTTCCTTCCTTCCTTCCTTTCTTCCTTCCTCTTTCTTTCTTTCTTCTTCTTTCAAGAAATGGCAGTTGGTTAGGTACCAATCAACATTTTACTGCCCTTCTCCCAAGCCCTCGGGGCTCACCTGCAATCCACAGGTAACTAACCTTCACCTAGTGCTTACTACTTGCCAGCTGGCTAGTTGATTCACGCACAGGAGCTCATCTAGCCTGTGAGGCCAGGGTACCATTATCAATCCCTTCTTACAGACAAGGAAACCGAGGCACAGGAAAGCGAAGTAATTTGCCCAAGGTCACAGGGAGCTGGGATTAGGCCCCCGCAGCCTGGGCCCGCATTCTGAGCCACTGTGGGAAAATGATCTGGGGGAGGCCTTGGGTTTCCTTCTTAAAGTGATGGAGAGGAAACTATGCCAGAAGGTGAAACAGGCACAGGGATGCAAGGTCTGTGAATGTCCTGCCCACTTCAGGGCACCCGATTAGAACCATGGGTCGCCACTGTGGCACTTCCATCCAATATGCATTGTTTGAGCACTTCCTGTATACCCAGATGAAAAGAAACCAAACCAAGACATCATGGGGGGAGAAAACCAACATGGAACATTAATAGTCATTAATCCAGCCTCCTCTAAATTCAGCATCTATGATAATTTGCATATAAGTCAGGTGTGAAATATATACATCTGTGACGACTGAAGTCTGCTAGGAAGATTTGTAACTTATGCACTTATGAAGATGTTTATTGTTAGGAAAAATAATGAGAGCAGCAGTTCGTTACTGAGCATCTCACATGCCCGGGGCTTCACACTAGATGCGTTACATGTGTTATTTCTAATTCTCTCAATGATCCTATGAGGTTAGTGTTATTTTCACTGTTTGACAGATGAGCAAAGTAAAGCTCAGAGTGGTAACAAAACGGGTTCAAGGTTTCGCCACCATTCAGTAGCTGAGGTGTGATTCCAAACAGGGACTTTTGCTTTTTCCTTAATTTTATTGAAGTGTAGTTGATTTACAATATTGTGTGAATTTCTGCTGTACAGCTAAGTGACTCAATTACACACACACACACACACACACACACACACACACATTCTTTTCCTTTACGGTTTATCCCAGGATATTGAAGAGAGTTCCCTGTGCTCTACAGTAGGACCTTGTTGTTGATCCATCCTATATATAATAGTTTGCATCTGCTAATCCCAAACTACCATTCCTTCCCTCCCCTGCCCCGCCTCCCCCTTGGCAACCACAAGTCTGTTCTCCATATCTATGTCTGCAAAACCAGGTGTTTTCATTCTTGATAGCAAAACCAGACTCAGTGATAATCACTAAGGTGTTCTGAGTGATTCCCACCCGGATGCACTACGCCACATGCCTTCCACTCTCTCAGGAAACTCTCACAATGACCCTTCCACGCTATCCTCATGTTTGGAAGAAGCTGATCCATATCATTTAGAAAGCAAAATATCATTATACGTTGCATTGCAAAAAACAAGGAAAATAGTTTTTGGATGATTCCACATTTTCACTTATCTATAATCTTATGCCCCTTCACAAGCGCACATTGTTATAGCACCATTTACTGGGCACTTACTATGTAGCACATACGGTGTTGCATGCTAGACCCCATTTTATCCCTATCACAGAGCCCTAAGGGTAGACATTCCCATCATCCCATTCTACAGATTAGCATCAGACGCAGGAGCGGGAACTAATCGGGCTCAAGGTCACGCACACCCCAGGGGCCTGGCTCCAAAGCACAAGCTCTAAACCAGTGGTTCCCATTCCCGTTGATTTAAGTGGCCTGGAGGAGGGGTGGGTGGGCTTCGGTATTTCTTTAAACTGAGCTATAATTTGCATACAATAAAAGGCATAAATCTTGTGTCCAGCATGATCAATTTTTACCTATGTAACCCCCGCTCAAATCAAGAAGAGAGAACATTTCTAAAAGCCTAGAAGGTTCCCTGGTGCTCTCTGCCAGGCTATGTCCCCACTCCTCTTGGGGTGGCCACTGTTCTGATTTCTATCACCTCGGTCCAGTTTTGCCTGTTGTAGAACTTCAGATAAATGGAATCATGCAGAATGCACTTTTATGTCTCTGGTTTCTTTCTCTCAACATTTGAGATTCATCCATATTGTTCACTTACCAATACTTGGTTCCCTTTATATAGTTGGGTAGTATTCCATTGCATGCATTTAGCATGGGAACTCTGTACAAGCCCCCTGACCTGAGAAGCAGGACCCTAAACCACTATAGAACCCCACTGCCCTGCAGATGGAGAATCAGGTATGAGACCAAAAAGCCAGAGATAAAGGGTTCTGGGTTATTTTAAGATTTTGGGTCTCTGTGTGTAACGAGTCTTTCCCCTGATCCGATCTGCTGGAGGGACTTGGCTCGGAGAGGGGGTCCCCTGCCACTGACCTGACCCTCATGCCCTGGAACATCTCGGTACTGGTGTGGAAGGGCAGCACGGTGGTGGCACTGACACCTGGACAGTCCAGCAGCCCCAGGGTCAGGCTCTCCATGAAGGCGAAGGCTGAGGCTTTGGACGTGCAGTAGTCGATGGCGCCGGGGATGGCAGAGAGCGCCAGCACGGAGTTGAGACACACGATATGGCCGTTCTGCAGCTCCAGCATCCGTGGCAAGAAGGCCTTGGTGGTCTAAAGGTGGGTGGGGAGGTCAGTGTGCAGCAGCCACAGCTTCCAACAGCCCCTCTACCACCCCCTCAGGGAGAACAGACCAGCCTGTACACAACACACTACACCAGCGAGCAGGCTTTCCTGGGATGGGAGGCGTGCGGGCCGAGGGCACTGAGCCCCACATTTCAGAAAGTCCAGATGCCTCCTGGGGCAGCCGGTCATTCGTCTTGTCCGGTCACCCTATCCTAGGACATCCCCCCTGGCCTGAGCCCAAACCCTGGCGAGCCTCTCCCCACTCCCCTACAGCTCCCAGGATCCCTGGAGGGAAGAAGCATGTCACTGACATGCCCAGGGCTGGCTCAGGCTCAGGATAAACTTACCCAGAACTGGCCCAGGGTGTTGATGTGCTGGGACTTGAGAAGGGCATCATCGTCACTGTCCATCAGGCTCTTCCCATGGACCACGGCGGCGTTGTTCACCAGGATGGTGATGTCGCCCACCTGTGGGCAACAGGGGGTCGAGGGGCCGTTAGGGCGGGCAGCTCCAGTGGCTTGCACTTGGAGAGGAGGGACCTGGTCTTGGGAAGTCACATCACCTCTCTGAGCATCAATCTTGATTTGTAAGATGGGGCTAATAACCATACCAGGGTCGTTCTGGGGATCAGAAAGAATTTATGGCTGGGAATTCCCTGGCAGTCCAGTGGTTAGGACTTTGCACTTTCACTGCCGAGGGCCTGGGTTCGATCCCCGATCAGGGAACTAAGATCCTGCAAGCCGTGCAGTGTGGCAAAAAAAAAAAAAAAAAAAAAGCAGAAAATAGAAATAATTTATGGCACATAATGTACCTGGCACAGAGCACATCTATAATAAATGAGGTTATTGTTACATAAAAATAGTTAACATTTACCATGTGTCAGATATCTAATGGCGGTTTCTGCTCTCTTGGAGCTCAGTGATGCATTCAGTCTAAATAGATGGCTGGAGTCGGGGATTTTCCCAGAGGGCAATGGGACATCTGTCCCCCAGGGTCTAGGATAGAAACTCACAAGATCTAAACTTCCAAAGGGGACAACAGGTGATCAGTCCGCTTACATAATCAACCTATGTCCTAGCCCCTGCCCCCTGCAACACACACACGCACACGCATGCACAACTTGGGCCAGCTTCGTAGGAAAGTCCTCCAAGATGCCCTGAAAGTAGCCATTCTGCCATAGGCAAAGCTCTCTCCCAGGCCACGTGAGAATGTTCTCTTTGGCCAGCATTCCCCCCCAGTGTCTGGCAGAGCTGAGGCCGGCCCCTCGCAGGCTGCCCACCTTCTCCCGGACAGCTTTGGCCGTCTGGTACACCTCCTCCCGGTTGCCCACATCGCAGATGAAGTAGTGGCACTCGGTGCCCATCTGCCGAATCTCCTCCGTCGTCTCCTTCAGGCATTTCTCAGTCCGGCCCCACAGAACGATCTGGAAGGAGAGGATAGCAGTACTGAACACGTGGTCATTAAGGAAGCCATCGTGATTCAATGATTGCCACCAGAAATTCAGTATGTAATCTGCCCCAGGACTGGCCTCCCTGATTCCATTCAAAGAGAGTATGAAAAGTCACGATATGATTTGTTAAAGGGATATATATAGCCTACTCTGAAGGGAACCAAGCGTTTCTGAGCCTGTTCATGACCCATTGGTGGATGCGTGATTCACAAGTCTTTCTTACGTATTGCTTCCAGGAGGAGGTCTCCTGTAGGCCCAATTCCAATGATCCTACCTAGTTAAAAGTAGTAGCAGAGCTCTTTCTGTACGATGTTCCAGAATGCTCTGAACTAGAAACAAGCTGGCCTTCTCACCACTGAGGTCTAGAGCCCCACTGATGAACGGACTGCGAGGTTCTGACCGTGAGGTGCCTGGAGGCTGAGCAAAGCCTTGCCTTCCACCCAGCTGTGGTCTGGCAGAAGGAGGGCCGGGAAGACAGGCAGCTGGGCTCCTCTGGGGAAGGAAACACGACCTCACCCCACAGGTAATAAACGCGGGACTCATTACGCCAGGAAGTGACCCTGGCAGGACCAAGACATGAATCCTTAAAGGGGGTTGGACAAATTTATGAATGGCTGGCCATAAAAGGCCGGGCTAATTCTCAACCTTGACCCACAGGAGAATGACACTCCTTCCCATGGTACGTCATGTGGTCCAGAGAGGCCCCTGTTGGTAAAAGAACCAGGGTCGGGTGACGGGGAACGAAGAATCCTGAGACCCAGCTGAATCAGCACAGAGGGAGAAAGGCTGGGGGCTGGAGAGAATCAGAGAAAGGAAGAGATAAAAGGCTCCTGGGGGATTAATCTAATGGGTTTCTATTTTTGTTTCCTCTCTTCCTTTTAAAAAGTATCAATGAAATTTCTCCTTAAAAAATAAAACCTAACACGGAACCCCATGTGTGAAACCAGTAAAAGGAACAAATTACACGTCCAACTCCATATTTTCTTACACTAAAAGCAACGAATGAGAGTAGAAGGGCTGAGCTGGGAAGACAAACATTTTCAAGTGGGAGTGATGGATTAACTCCAGTCACGCCAGACCAGAATCTAACTGATTTCTGTACTTTGCTCTGGACTTGGTATGGAGAAAATTCACGCAGATAAGTAGTTGTTGGTGATAACCGTTTATCAATTGTTTACCTTGAAATCTCAGAACTTTCACATAACCAAAAAAGGCACAAAATGGCTTAGCTGGTGGGACACACAAATGTGTTGGTGGCTCCCATGGATTTGACTTTTTTATTAGAGTTTTTAAAACTTTCAAAATATTTCTTAAAGGAAAATAAAAGTGTTCTTTCAACTCTTGAAACATCTCTGGGAAAGCCCAGTTTGAAAACCCCACCTTGTCCAACCAGTTTATTTATTTTAATTGAAGTCTTGAAATACAGGAAAGGCTTTACGAGGGAGAATTCCATCAGCCACCATCCACGACCACAAAAGTCCTTCAAGAGCAAAAGGTCTGCAATTAGGCAGGCTCCAAGGGACACTTTCTTGTCTGTTGAACTAAAAACAGACTTAGAATGTGTTCCTCCAGGAGAGGCTGGAGAGGTTCCCTTCACGGAGAAGAGATAAACATCTGTTCAGGCATCTTCCACCATATCAGACCTCACTCTTGCCTGGTAGTCACTGACAGCCTAGTTTCCTTCCATCCTCCCTTGTCACCCCATCTGTCTGTCCATCCATCCATCCACTCGTCCATCCATCCATCCACCCCACTCCATCATCCATCCATCTAATTTCTGAGTATGTCAGTCTGAGGTGAAGGAAATCCTTGGCCTCCTTTCTCATACCCTGGTCCCTGCCTAACCCCATCCCACCTCCATCTCATATAGGGAACAGGACCCTGGGCCTTGCAGGGTTTCCTAGGGCCTGGCTGAGGATGAGAGAGGTGCCTCCGGGACTCTGAGAACTTCTGGACAAGAGAAGGCAAGCTTAAAGTGGGGGTAGGGGCTTGTTGGAAGGCGCAGCGGTCCAGGTGCCTGGGAGCACAAGAAAACCAGCAGACAGGGAACAGGGAAGGCCAGCTCGGTCTGCATGGCTGGAAGGACAACCTGGAGAGGGAAACGGGGGCTAGAGTGAGGGAGGCGAAACGAAGGCTGTGCCCCACTGTCTTCCATGTATATACACCCAGGTGGGACGCTGAGGTCTGGCCATGTCCTTTTGGGGGTCTGTTGAGGATGCCCCTGGTGGGCTGGGGGACTGGCCTCACGCTCTGTGCTCAGAGGCCCCACCTCTCCCCAGACACTGTGACGGGTTTGCTTTCTGTCCTCCTCACCCCACCCCTCTGAGCAGGGAGCTCCCAGGTCCTTGATCCTGCCTTGTTCATTTCATATCTCAGGGCCCAGCAATGCAAGTGCTATTTGTTGAGCGAATGAATGAAAGTTATGGCCGTAGGTGGGACAGGATGGGAGGTGGTTAAATAGCCTCTCTGAGGCTGAGACGAGCCCAGTTTCCTCGACTGAGCCATTTAGGGTCCCAGAACCTTCAACACAGAGGCTGCTTAGCCTAAGAGTCAGGGAGGCCCGGACTTTCACCCAGAGCCTCAAAACCACCCAGGACTGAGCTGTGAGGTGAGGCCCAGGCCGGTGTGTGTGCGCCTCAGTGTGTCTCTCTCTGTGCGTGTCTGAGTGAATGTGCCTCTCTCTGCACGCATGCATGTGTGTGTGTGCAGCCTCTGCACTGCTGTGCGTTTCCTCAGGCGAGTCCCTGGGGAGCCAGGCTGGGCATCTTCCCGTCTTAGGACCCAGGTGCGTCTCCATGGTGACAGGGAGGCCAGGGCTGGTCACCTTGATGGAGCCTTCCAGTAACTGAGCCACTGGGGGTGGGAGGTGAGGGAGAGCTCTGCGTGGAGGGATGGGGGCCCTTCCTGGCTAGGAGCCGCCCAGTTGGAGCTGCTACAGCCACTGTCCCTCCTCTTCCAGTGCCCTGCCCGGACCCCTCTGGTGACCCAGAGTCAACGACCAGGAACCTGGCAGGTACAGCTCAGAGGCTGGTCCGGGTGGCTTCTCACCAGAGTCACCTGGGGGTGACCCCGGACAGCTGACAGGACAGGAGTCCCACCCAGTGCTCAAATGAGGGTAAGGATGGGGTGGGCGGGAGGCAAGGGGCTGAGAGGAGCGTGGGGTAAGCAGCCTGGGGAGAGGGCAGATTTATGAGCCCTTGGAACCCAACATGGCCTCCTCTTAATCAACTCCCAGGACAGGGCGCAGCTGGGGAGGGTCAGCGGCCCCGGGATTTACGCTTAAGCCGAGTTTATAAAATAAGAGCTCAGGGGCACTCGACACCCCCTGGCCTCCCCTCCCCTCGGGGGGCAAATGGCGAGCTTCCGTCCCGGGGAGGAGGAGGGAAGGGGGGGTGAAGACCTCTGGCGTCCCAGGCCTCCCAGCAGAGGCACGGGGCCCCGCCCTCCTCTCCCTCGGAGCTGCCCTCGCAGCGAGCCTGAACCCCCGAGCAGCCCCCAAAGCTGAAGGCTATCACGATCCACTTTTTTTTTTTTTGCGGTACGCGGGCCTCTCACTGTTGTGGCCTCTCCCATTGCGGAGCACAGGCTCCGGACGCGCAGGCTCAGCGGCCATGGCTCACGGGCCCAGCCGCTCCGCGGCATGTGGGATCTTCCCAGACCGGGGCACGAACCCGCATCCCCTGCATCGGCAGGCGGACTCTCAACCACTGCGCCACCAGAGAAGCCCACGATCCACGTTTTATGGCTGAGGACACTGGCTCAAAGGCGCTGAGTTAACTCGTTCAAAGTCGCACTCAGTGGGTGGCGGGGGCAGAATTTGAACCCGGAGCCTTTGTCCTCCGCAGATGCACCCCTGAAACCCAAGGGACGGTGGGATTTTTCTGAGCATTGAGAATTCTGCTCCCAAATCCCCTGAGTCCTCACCCCAGTGTTTATTCCCACCCAGACCTCAGCTTCATGTCCCTCAACATCCACAACCCCTCGACAGGACCGCACAGACGGCCTGCAGCGGGCTGGGTGCTGTGTTGCGGGATTTAACGGAGAGCAAAACAGACATGGTCTCTGCCTCAGGGAGACAGCGAAGGAATGAGAAAACAGCCAGACACAAACCGCTGTGAGAGGGATAAAGAATAAAAAGGGGAACGCTGTTGAAACTGGGGCATTTCTGTGGTCGCTGTATTATGCCCGTTGTATATCTAAGGAAACTGCAACTCAGAGAGGCTAAGCAACTTGTCTGAGGTCACACAGCAACCAAGGGGCAGAGGTGGGATTTGAACTGAGGTTTTTCACCATGATTCCCTCTCCCAGTAGGAGAAAAGCCATCTCCTCTCTTCATGGAGTCTTGTGAGGATGAAACATGCAAAAGCTGGCACCCACCTAGTGTTCAGCATCAGCTCTCTGTTATTATTTCCCACAGAGAGGAAGAGCTGAGAAAATCACAGCACAGCCCCTTGATACACCCTCTTCTGCAGCCACTAGAATGATGAGAGTTCACACCATGGAAAAATGGTCAGGAGAAAAGGGTGCAGCATTATCCATATAGGATAATCTCAGCTCTAAAAACGTAGTAAGTTGGTGGATGTCACCAGGCTACACAAGAACAGGGCTTGTCTTGGGTGGGATCATAGGTTTGCTTCTTTGTGCTTGTCTATATGGGAAAAATGCCTCTGAAAGACAAGTTCCATCATTTATGATCTTAAAAAAGGAGGACAGAATAAAAGCTTTCCCACAGATCATTTCCAAAACAGGCCATTTTTCACACAAGTAACTCAGCACAGCCGGTCCAACCCTGGCTTGCTCCCCAGGTCCCTGGCATTGCCTCTTCAGGGCTCCCATCCACTGTGAGGTGACTATCTACATGTCTCTCCCCACTGCTGAGTGAATGCATGAGGGAGCTCACTGGGGCTCCAGAGTTCCCAGCTTACACTCACTCATTACGCACTGTACTTGGCCCTGTGTGTGCTGTCTCACCATTTCACATCTACATACTGTCTCCTGGAGGGCAGGAACTAAATCTCACCCATCCTGGGTTCACTGTGACCCTACCTAGTGCCCAGCACAGACTGTTTTTCTCTGTTTTAAATGCCAAGGCTACTTGTGGACTCTTATTCATCCTGCAGAACCCTGCTTGAATGGCCCCGCAATTCTGAAGCTTCCCTGGCTCCTCCTTCCATCATCCCTACAACAATAACAACACCACTATATACTGGCTAACATTTATTGAACACTTTACATCCAAGTGTTTTCTCCTTTCATACTCACAATCCCACCAGTAGGTATGACTTCTCTCTCCATTCCACAGGTGAGGTGCAGACAGATGAAATGACTTACCCAAGGTTACACCACTTATAAGCAGCCGCATAGTGTGACTCAGAACCCATGTTCCTGAGTGCCAACACTAGCCCTTGTTTGTCCCGCCACTAGTGCACAGATGTGAGTGTGCTGGGCCTATTTGTGAACAAGCTCCTCCACAGGCTCGGGAGGTCCTCCAGGGAGTCAGTCATCTCCTAACCTCAGCATCCAGCATGGGCCAGGTACAGAGTAAAAGCCAGTGAGCATTGTTTCATGGCACTGGCCCCAGGGGGCCTCGAGAAAAATCTGCTGATCAAAGAACAGTGAGCGCCTCTCTTCCACCCGGCCTTGCCTCCCTCACCCAGAGGGACTCACACAAATGCTTGGCCTTGGCGTTCATTGCTGGAGTTCAGCTGAGGCGCATGGTCCCACCAGGGACATGAGCTGGGTGGCCTCCGGGTGGGTCCCAGGAGGAGCATCTGTTTATAATTGGCAGCCCTGGAAAGATCTAAGTCCCTGGGCAGGTCTTTGGCAGGCATGTCCCATGGGCTCCATGTTTTGGAGCAGAGCGGTGTTCAGCTGGCTTCTCAGAAGGAAGGAAAATACCCACCAGACCCCAAAGCACGGCAGGGTGGGGAGGGGCGGGAAAGTCACAATTTGGAGGGCACATAGCTCTCCACGCCCAGCACCTCCAGCAGGAGGGTATGAATAAAAATCTATCCTCTGGCCAGAAGAGAACAAGCAAACAGCAAAACCGAGCGTGTGATACACAGCAGGTCGCCAGCAAGGAGGGGCTGAGCGGACACACCTGTGGGCGGGCAGGTCATATTTGAAACACTGATATACACATTCTCAGTAGGTATGCCTATAGGATGTTACATTTTGAGCTTTCTCCTCTTTCACATCCCTGTCCATTTCCAAAAAGAGGCCTCTCTCTCTCTTGAGTAGAGTAGCCTAGAACATGGGCTCCGGAGCCAGATAGCCTTGGTTCAGTTCTCTGATCTACCACTTACACAAGCTTGGAAAACTCACATAACCTCTCTATAAATTAAGGTTATGAAGCATCCACTTGGAAGGGTGGTTGGGAGGATGAGGAAAGGACATGACAAATGCTAGCTATTATTTTTATTATTACTACTACTTCTACTATTATTGTTAACCCAGGAACAGAAATAGATCGCCCCTTGCTCGCAGAAGATCCCGCCATCCTCCACAAAACTGGAGTCACGGGGGTGATGGATGCCTCGAAGACCCCAGCTGGGGCTTCTTTGCCTCACCTGTGGACACAGCCTTGACCGGGGTTGAACCCCAGAATCTTAGAGAGCTCCCCATTCCCATCCTTCCACCAGATTTAGAGGACCCTCCTTTGTTCACACCCCCAACCCAGGAAGGAGGAGACCAGCGTCAAAAGTGTCCAGCTGCAAAGCAGGCTGCGGGTCACCCATTAGGAGGATTTCTTAGGAGGAGAGGTTTTCACGCTGAGCTCTGGGGACCCTGGGGGCTCTAGTGAGGAGCTTCAGGGGCTGCCGAGGGGTGGGGGGCTTGGTAGACAGGGTCCCAAGCCGGCTCTCCATCCTCCATCATCCAGAGAAGTGGCACTTTCATTGGGCTTCTATAGTAGTCATTTCTACAAAGATTCTGCTGCTAAAAAAAAAAAAAAAAGAATAAAGTTTGAATGCTAACACTCTTGATCACAGCCCTTTGCTCTTTAGGACGGAAGTTTTTTTCTTTTTTTTTCCTACGAATGAACCCGGGTTGGATGCCTCTAGCTCTCACCCATTGGGAGTGCTGGCCTATCACTCCCACATCCCCAACAAGCCATCAGCCTTTCTTCTTCCAAAAGGCAACTGATGACAGAGATCGGGTACCGTCTCCAGCTGTCTCCTTCCTGGACTTCCTTTCTGCCTTTTCTCCTGGGAGCCCTATTTCCAGACCCCTGTCTGCACCCTGCCCTTTGAGCAGCCTCAGGCTCATTACCTGTGTCCCGCTGTTGAGCCGTGACCTCAGCGGGTCACCACAGGGCCTCTCTCTTAGGGACGTAGGCCAGAGCCAGCCTTCCTCTCCGGCTCCTGCACCGCTGAGCGGCAGGCAGGGCCTCCCACGGAGCCGCGTGGTCGGATTGCACAGGCTCGTCCCCTGCCCGGGCCTGCAGAGAATGTTCTGGCTACTGCTGGCTCAGCTGTTGGAGAGGATTGTTTTGAAGCTCCTCAAATTAGATCGCCCAGCGGTGTCCTCTTCCCACAAGTCGCTGACCACAGCCTGGGGCCGGCAGAGACTTCCGGCCCCCGTCCAGCTGGTCCCTTAGGAGGCGCGGGGGTGACCACGAGTGCTCGCTACCTGCCTGCACTGAGCTCAGCAGCTGCTGTGGTCTCTCACCTCGTCCTCTGGCAGCTCTGGAGGGGGTACTGTACCCATTTCATACTCGAGAAGACCGAGGCACAGGGGCTATTCGATATGCCCAAAGTTACTCAGCTGGTAGGTGGCAGAGCTGGAACTCCAACCTGCGTGGTCTGATGCCCCATCCTGTGCCCTCCGCCTCTGTCCTTCACCTGCAGGAGCAAAGGGACCCTGTAAAAGGATGGATCCATTCATTGCACGGGTGTCCCACATGCCATGGGACGAGGACTGCACAGCGAGGCGTCCACATCCTGCGGAAAGAAGGAAAGACGCCACCCTGTCCTGGTACAGTGCCTGGTCTTGCTGACTGAGTATTTGCTGAATGGGTGACAGTGATGACCCTCGCCCCACTGCCAGGATGGCCTTTAGAGCGCAGGTTGGCATGGCGCCCAGGGCTGGTGGTTGGGCGTATGCCAGGAGCATCCTTGGTTCCGTCACCTCCTTCACTGCTACCCCTCTGGGCCCAGCCCCCATCATCCCTCACCTGGACCACAGCCATGGCCCAAAGTGGTCTCCCAGCTTTGACCTTTGCCCCAGTGCCCCTGCCTTGGTCTATTCTCAACAAAGTAGCCAGAGAGATCCTTCTAGAACGTAAGTCAGACCTTGTCACTCTGCTTACAACTCCCAGTGGCTCCCATCTCACCCAGAGCGAAATTTACAGTGTTTACTATGACCACAAGCCTGTCCTGCTCCAACGTGCTCCTGTCTCGCTGCCCCCCTCAGCTCTTCCCCTCCCAGGGCTGACTGGTCTCCACCACATTGGTCTCCTTGCCTGCATAACCACCCAGCCGACTTCTACCTCAGGGCCTTCACACCAGCTGTTCTCTGTCCTCTTTGCCCAAGTGGCCCCCTCCCCACACCCTCTCTTCTTACAGGTTCTGCTCAAATGTCTCTTTACCTGAGAGGCCTTCATGTAAAGTCCTCCCGACCCCCACAGATATTCTCTCCCCAACACTACCCCTGCTTTTTAAAAATAATTTTTTATTAATAGTCTTTGTTTTTTAGAGCAGTTTTAAATTATAGCAATTGTGAGCAGAAGGTACAGAGTTTCCACTGAACTCCTGCCGCTGCCACATGCACAGCCTGCCCGCTATCGACAACCCTCTCCAGAATGGTACATGTGTTACACTGATGAACCTACGCTGACACATCATGATCACCCAAAGTCCATGGTTTACATTAGGGTTCACTTTTGCTGTTGTCCCTTCTATGGGTTTTGGCAAATGTATCCACCACTGTAGTATCAGAGAGAGTAGTTTCATTGCCCTAAAGATCCTCTGGGGTCTCCCTCCTTTCCTCCGACCCCTGGCAACAACTGATCTTTTTACTGTTTCCGTAGTTTGGCCTTTTCCAGAATGGCATATGGTTGGAATCATCCAGGATGTAGCCTTTTCAGACTGGCTTCTTTCACTTGGTAATATGCATTTAAGGTTCTTCTGTGTCTTTTCACGGCTTGATGGTTCATTTCTTTTCAGCGCTGAATAATATCCCATTGTCTGAATGTTCCACAGTTTATTTATCCATTCCCCTACTGAAGGACTTTTTTTTTTTTTTTTTTTTGTGGTACGCGGGCCTCTCACTGTTGTGGCTTCTCCCGTTGCGGAGCACAGGCTCCGGACGCGCAGGCTCAGCGGCCACGGCTCACGGGGCCCAGCTGCTCCGTGGCATGTGGGATCTTCCCGGACCGGGGCACGAACCCGCATCCCCTGCATCGGCAGGCGGACTCTCAACCACTGCGCCACCAGGGAAGTCTCTGAAGGACTTTTTGGTTGCAAGTTTTGGCAATTAGGAATAAAGCTGCTATAAACATCCGTGTGCATGTCCCTGCTTTTTTA